>NC_138187.1:67567676-67742676 GCF_964194105.1 Spermophilus citellus | reverse complement strand
CACCACAAAAAAAAAAAAAAAAAAGTGAGTCTTATATATTGAAGGACTACTCTAAAGTTAATTTGAGGTTTGTTTTTTGTTTTGTGTGGTGCTGGGGATCGAATCCAGGGCTTTGTGCATGCAAGACAGGCACTCTACCAACTGAGCTGTATCCCTATCCCTAATTTGAGTTTTTGAAGAAATAATATAATTTTTTAAAATTTTCATATTCAAAGGCATTGTATTTTTAAATTTAGTTTCTGGCTCTTGCCATATTTCTAAATCTTGCAAGTTTTAGAAGCCATAGACCTTTTAAATAATAATGTGGTTTAATTGATAGCATTACTTAATTAAACACTTCCCAACTTTTTATATTGAATTCATAAATTTACTTTATACAGTTGCCTTCTTTGGTACTTAGGAAAATTTTTCAAGAAATTAAGAAAATTTTATATATCTAAGAAATTTAACTTCTACACATGATGATTTCTGGGTTCTCTTTAATGTTCCAATATCATGCATAAACTTAATTAGAAGGTCTACTTAAAAGTCTCATGGGCTGACCTCTTACTCCATTCAATCAAGTGTTCTTAAACAGTACAATTAACATTTTCTTTAAAAAGTATTTACTGTGCTTTCTACTGTACACTTCAAATTTTGCTGAAGTTAAAGTATACTTACCTGTAAGGAAAACAGTTTTGTCCTCTCAAACAATGTTGAGTGCTGCCTCCCCAAAGTGAATTTTTTGGTCTGCCTTCTCATCTTGATAAGCAGTTTGGGCAAGGATGTGAAACAGAATGGGGAGGGTTTGGAATCTCAAGTCAGGGAATCTGGAAGTCACTCAGCATTCCTAGAACAGGAGCTCAAATGCTTGGGCTGCCTGGACAGAAAATTCTGGAAGGATAACTAGGAAGGAACTGCCTCTTTCTGATATTAATCTGTCAACCCATTGTCCTCTTAGAGGAAAACTCCTGCCTTCTGAATCTCTGGCCAGGTAGGTCTTGATGGGAAGAAGAAAGAAGTAGGAGTTTAGGACAATTTTCTGTAAGTGTGGACATTGGACAGCAGGGGGCAGCACGAGGGCACCAAAAACTTCAAACAGTGTAAATTTGCTTCTGTAACATTTCTTGACAACTGTTTTGTTTACATTTATAAAGCAGCTTATGTTAATAACAGTATTCTTTCCCCCAAAATGAATAGAAATTAATAGAGAAAATAAAAATAACAGCTACACTGTTATTAGATTAACTAGTGGCCGAATGCTTTGCTATTTATTTGAAAGGATAGAAACAGTTGTGTGTTTATTATTTTCTTTCAAACGAACAGGAATTCAGAGTTCAATACAAAAGCCTCCATTTCTATGGAAAACATAGCTTTATATGATTTTAAGATTTGGCATTTCTTAAAAGTACACTTGTTCAGCTATATTGTGTTAAAGGAACTAGTGAAAAAATGGGGAACTCTTTAAAATAAAATTATAGTTAAATATTGAATTGGAATTTCAATATACACTTTATTTGGCATGGGAAATTCATGGGATTTAAAATTTAGGGGTTTGTGATTATGAAATCCTTTGGACTTTCAAATGAAAAAATATTAGTTTCTAAATTCAAAGCTATTACACTACATTTAATCAGATTTTTTTTTCTGGTAAAATTCACCTCCCCCTAACCTGTTTAGGTGTTTGAATGCTTAGTGATATTAAAAGTGGAAAACCAGAAGTTTTCACAAATATTTTTATTTAAGCTCTAGAACTGCCCATTGTAAACGCTACATTAAACCCACTTGAAATCTCTCTTTCTGTTTCCCTCTCTTTTTCTCTCTTTCATTTTCACTCTTCCCCTCTCACTCGCTCTCTCTCAGAAGATGTCATCATACAGCTTCATACTCTGCACCATTAGGGAAAAAACCTCTATTTGGCCTCATGATTCTTTCAGTGGCCATCATACATGTTCTGCAGTTTGTGATCAGTGTATGGATTGGCCTTTGTGTGCTGGTCTCTGTTACCGAGTTTCACTTTATAGAAAGACTTCCATCTGTGTATATTGATACGCTTCATATTTATCACTTTAACTAGGCAAATAAACTGATGACTATTCCATAATTATTGAATATCGATTCAATTATTAATCGGAAAATATTGATCTGAAACAATAAGTTTTTTTTGTTGTTGTCTTTAAGTTATACATGACAGTGGATTGTATTTTGGCAGAATATACATACAAAAAGTATAACTTATTCTATTATGTTCCCACTCTTCTGGTCACACATCATGTGGATCAGTTTTTTACTTAAGCTAATTAACATGAAAATGAGTTCTTCAACCCATTTCATCTCTTTCATCGAAAGAGATGAAAATACTTTGTAAAGTAAATTTATGAAACATTTTAATAACTAAAGTGATAATTTTGAGAATATAGAGATATCAAATTATACCTTTCAGACCACAGTATACAAATAGGGTTCTCCCTGTTTATGTTTATGGGAACTAAGTTTATTAAGGTCAATAACATCTTTTTCTTTTGTATAATTCATAATATGATTCTTGCACAAAGGTGAGAGCAAATAAACAAAAGAAGGTTAGGAAAACTTATAAAAGCATATGAAACATAATCAAGTTTTTAAAATTTAGATTTAAATGGACTCTTCATATGTCTGTCACGTTTTGAATTGTTAAATTGTTAAATTGGTTAAAGCGTTACTATTGTTGTTGCTTTGGGCATTTTTCCTCAGTGCCTAAACAATACTATTGTGTTAATTATTTTCTAAATTTATTACATAGACATTCCCTGTATGTTTCCAGGGAGAATATCTCACTAATTGCAGATATTTTATTTCTAAGCAATTATTTTGATCATTTTGACTTCAGCCTTTATTTTGAAGTTGACTCTTTCTTGTTTTCCAGTTTTAATGATATATTTACAAGCTACATGGATTTCTCAAATCACAATTGACCATACTTAAGGCAAAGCTACTTACTAACCATCCTTTAAGGGCTGAGTGGGTTTGGGGGGGCGGCGTGTAGCTTATGGGTAAAGTGGGTATTTAGTAGTAGAACCCCCCAAAAGAATCTTTCAAGTGTTAGTGCTACTAATTACCAATGGACCATTATCTCTTTGACTCAGGCATTGAAATTACACTCCCTAGGACATATCTCCCAAGATTTTATTTGCTCTTAAGTGTTCCCTATACTACGTAAATGTATAGTTAGGAAATACTAAAGGCATAGTTTCTTTAGAAATCACATATTTCAATTTTTCTCAGTTTTTTACATTTAAAAAACTTCATTTATCTCCATTTTTTTTTCTGCCAACTGGGGGAAAATAAATATAACAATAAAGTTGTAGGGTTGAGGGGCTGGGAGTGTATAGCTCAGTGATAGAGCACTTGCTTAGCATGTGTGAACCACTAGGTTTAATCCTCAGCACCACATAAAAATAAATAAAAATTAAATGAAGGTATTGTGTCCATCTATAACTTTAAAAAAATTAAAGTTGCAGAGTTGAAAACAGTTGGAAAGCAGCAAGTTTAGTCTCTCTCTCTCTTTTTTTTTTTTCTAAATTGAAGAGAGGAAGGCCAAGATTAAGATCATGTTGGTTGGTGGTATATCCAGGATAGGAACTTACATCTTTTAAAATTAAAATTAAAAGATGCTTGTGAATTACTCTTTCACATAGGTAAGGTAGCCCAGCATAGATTTTTTTTTTAGATCATTGATGACTTTATTATAAAATCATCACATGACTTAGAAAGCTTTCTGCTTCTTAAAAATTATCTTTAAAACCAACATGAGGAGGAAATACCTAAAAGTAGATGCTATAAAATTGTTTTATTCCTACTGAGAATTGGTAGAATTTTAAGAAAGATCATTATACAAAGCCTCGCTCAAAGTTAATGTGGAAGAGCCATTGCTTTTTGAGCAGACCACAAATGTTTAGTTATTTGCAAAAGCACAGATATTAGAACAACTCAAGGAAACAAAGGCAAAGGGAGTTTTATTAAAGATAGAAGAGAAACTAGATGTGGGAAGAACACATGTAAAACCTGGTGTGAAGAAGCAAGTGCGGATGTGTGTGTGCACTGATACTTTTCTGAATGGAAGCGATTTGAGAAATTATTAAAGAAGGGACACTTGCTAGGGATGTAGCTTAGTTGTAGAGAGCTTGCTTAGCCTGAATGAGATCCTGGGTTCCCTTCCTAGCACTAAAATTAAAGAAAAGAGTGAGGGAAGGAAGAAGAGAAAAAAGGGAAAGAGAGGAGAGGAGGAAGGAAGGGGCAAAGAACACTTTGTAAATTTAGAATATTATTTTCTGTTTTAAAGGTTTGGGTTTTAAATGTTTTCTTCAAGGGAAAGAAGGACTGAACAGCCAATGTAAACCCAGTTTGGCATGTATGTTAACGTGAAGGTACTTGGGACCTGGTTTAGCTGACTTCCACCCTTCTCTCCTTAATCTTTAAGAAAAATATTCAGCTTTGGAGGGATTAATAATAATAATGATTTCTAATACTTACTAAAATCTTACTATGACAGATACTGATGATGTCTTAAAAGACCTGATGTATTTAATGAGATAATATGTGTAAAGCACCTACTCCAAAGTAATATCTCAGTAAGTTTGGTTATGTGATGATTTATCTCTATTCCAAATTGTACCTGGAGGTAATATTATCTCCATGTTACAGGGGAGGAAGCTAAAACTCATAGACGCTAAGAATTTTCTTCAAATTTACAGTGGTAGAAGGGAGTTGAGATTTACACCCACAACATATTGTACTTCAGAGCCAAACTTTTAGCTACTACATTACACTATATCTTTTGGGCATTTATTTTCTTAAGACTGCTGCATATCTTCTGCTAGCAGCATTTACTGCTGCTTTAGAAATGGGAGACATTTTCAGCAGAGAAAATTCAGGAAGAAAGTGTTTTTATTTATTTTTCTGTTCTATAGCCAGTGATAAGAGGCTTCTTGTTGAAACATTTTTATTAGTAAAAATTATAATTCTGGTAAATTTATTCCAACATAAGGCAAATTTATCATAGATTCCCTGACCGTTAATATACTTTAGAGAATGTACAAAACATTCTCTAAAGTATATTAAAGAAATATGGCAAAATGCATCAAAAGGAATGAAAAACATGACTATTGAAAAGTAAATAAGATGAGTGAATTTTGGTTTTGTCTCAGAGATACCTATGTAAGGAAATGTGCGGAGGGGCCCTACTCGAGCAATAAATCTTCTTTGATTTACTACATGAGTGGAACAGGGTCATGGAGGATGTGTGACATTCCCTACCTCTGTAGTGAAATTGAAATAAAACTATTCTTCCTTACATTTGGAAATTCCAAAGATTTTCCACCATTATATCTCCTCTGTTCTTCCATAAGGCCTGAGAGGGAAGAGAACAAGTGTTTTTTACACAGTATGTAGTTAAGGCCCAGAAAGTGAACCATTTCTATAGGGTCATACAGCTTGGTAAAGGGTAGATGTCCGATTGGGATCCCGATCTTCAAACTTGGAAGCCAGTGTTCCATGCAGTACCTCATACCACTCTCACTACACTGTGTGGCTGCTTTGAATGCAAATTGTTACTTATCATCTGACTGTTTTTATTCAAAGCACTCACCCTGAGGCAAACAATAGCAACCTGTGCCAAGGGGCCCTAAACTCCTGGGGAGCTTGCTTGACCAGATCTGGAGATGGAGCAGAGCAGTCACTGAACACCCATTTGATGATGATAATCATTTGCTAATGAAGTGAAAAGAGGCATAAATTTCCTTGTGGATGTAAACATACAGATGATATAAAACTAAATGGAAACCAAAATATTCTGAAGATGAATAATATATATTTTTTTAGTTTTATAAAATCTTTCAGGTCCTTGGTTTCATTTGAGGATTTCTCTTTTTCCTTAGCTAAAGTTTTGAAGCATTTACAAACAATATTATGCTTTATACCTTACATACATTAAAAAAAAAAATGCTCAAGACTAGGGATGTAGTTGAGTGTAGGACACTTCTCTTGCATGCATGGGATCCTGGGCTCGATTCCTAGAGCCACAAGGGAAAACAAAACAAAACAAAACAAACAAACAAAAAAACAAGTAGCAAAAAATAAAGCTCAGAAAACAAAAATGATCTGTTGAAAGGAATAAAGTACAAATAACATTAAAAAATAGCTTGTTTTTATTGAGCATGACTTTTTTTTTTAATCAGGCTTTTTCATGCTCTATTCATTAATTATTTCATTAAGTCCTTGTAACAACTTAGCAGATTCTTACCATTCTTATTTTATGAATGGGGAAACTACAGCTCCAAGAACTTTAATTAGAATCAAAACATCTTTAATCAAAGTTCAACATGTTCTTTTCATTAGAGAAGTTTTGTGAATGAAATAAGGTTAAATATTTTTAGATAATTTGGTGTTAAACAGGAAATATATTGCCAAGGTTTAGCAATCTGCTCAATGCGAGGTGCCTCTCAGAATTTAGTTCAGTTTTATATTTAAATGTCTCTTTCACATTGTTTTTTAGCAGGGTAGAAATCTTAATGGCAATAAATATAGTACTCTACATTTACTAGATCTTTAGACTTCTTCAAGGTTTAGATAAACAATTTGATTAGAAAAATCTTCTGTTTCCTTAAATTCTTTTGACTAGAATTTCCCAAAATGTGCTCTTATAGAATGAAAGGTATCAATTAATCATACATATAAAAGGGGTTCCATGTTTAGATAAATTTGAAAAATAATGTGCTAAGCATCAGTAAATGGCAGGACTTCTCTTAGCCGATACCTATCTTCATGAGCTTATACCTATCTTAAGAAGGAAGGCATAATAGGTAGTATTTCCCTAACTTATTAAATTGATTGATTGGTTGACTGATTGATATGGTGTGGGAGATCAAACCCAGGGCCTTGCATCTGCCAGATAAGCACTCTACCACCAATCTACATCCCCAGTCCTTACTAGTTTTATATATCACTCTTTATATAATTTCCATCTCAGAACATGTGGGATTAGTGTTATATGAAATATACTTATGGAAAATGCCAAATGAATATCAGGAGGAAATACTCATTTTTAAAACCTAGGTTTTTGCCAACTACTCAGATGGATAATAAAGTAGCCAATCTTTATTTGTGTAGATTTGACACAATCATTATTCAAAGAACAGGTAAAACATGTGTCTTAAACCATGAAAATTTAAATCATTTTTATTTTTAAAATTATATCAAAATTATAAGTGTCATTTATAATAAAAGTCAGTATTCCTTAAGAGAACAATGTATAAGTAAATTATGGTACATACACAGGAGAAGTATCTGTCAAAAAATATTCTTAGGGCTGGGGTTGTGGCTCAGTGGTAGAACACTCACCTAGCATGCATGAGACACTGGGTTCGATCCTCAGAACCACATAAAGATAAAAAATAAAGATATTGTGTCCACCTAAAACTAAAAAATAAATGTTTAAAAAATATTCTTAGAAGAATATTTAATGAGATAGGAACATACTCAAATGATATTGAGAAGTAAAGGCCACAAAACAGAATATATATAATATTTATCCTGGTATTATAAAATAAGCACATAGAAAAAAGCAAAAATAAAAGCTAAGAAAGCCAGAAAACACTGACAGAAATGAAAATATCAAAATGTAAACCCTATGAATGAATCAATTAAAACCAAAATGTATCATCACATCCAAACACAGTCTTATTGTTTTGGTTTTTGGCTTTATGAGTCTCATGTTTGGGAACATTCATTCAGAACAATGTTAAGACCAGAATGCTGCACATACCTTTGTCAGTAACTCAGAGACACAACAGTGGGTCTTTGGGTGCATTAGCTTCTGCAACTATAAATATACAAGTATGTTTTACTGTATCACCAGGATGATGGAGAGACTCATGAATTACTGAAATGTATTCTCATTTAATGTGGGAGGTGCTGATGAGAGTAGCCACTCTGCCTTCCCGGCTGGGTCCTGAAGCTAAACTGATCTTTACCCTCAAGGTAGTCTTACTTCTCTAAACAAGCATCTACAAAATAACATGGGAGGTTACTGGAAAATCACTTCAAATTTGTACTTGACATTGATGTGCCAGGTAAATGATTGACTCCTCCAATTCACCTCTGGACGCTTCAATCTATCTTCTGCCCTATGTAATCTATCTTACATCCTATGTAAATGTGGCTTGCTATGATCTTCAACTACCTCATTCTTTTTGCTTCTCCTTGTTGGTCCTTGAAATGCTGACCTCACTTGGATTGTGTTCAAGCTTCCCCCCAGCCTCTTTTCTCTGGCTGTCTCCTGAATGTGAGTGCTCCCTGGGGCTCTGTTCTCTAGGCCCTCCTCCTCTCACTGCTTGAGTCATTTTCACACCTACAATCTCACTCCATGCTTTGAAATGATCACTTTCTCTTCCCTGATCTGCAAGGAAGAACCAGATTTGGAATGCTCAACTAAGCAGTGGATACAATGTTACTCAAAAGATCAGTAAAAATAAACACAGTGAGAGGAAACATTTTATTTCACCAATACTGGCTTATTTGATGGTAAGAAAGATAATTCTGTGCCCCAAGTTTCTTTGCCCCAAGCAAAGCTAGAAATAATTTCCTTCCTTGGGACATAGAAGCAATAGTCCAGTATAATCTTTCCATCAATCTTCCTTTGTCTGCCACCCATTGATAAATTTGACTTAAATCTTTCAATTTAAATTTTTGTTATTACCAGGTTTTTTTCTTGTTCCTAAATTTCATTCCTTCACCCCTATGTACCATTTATATCATACAGGTTCATATATTTATGTCTTAGTAAAACTAATGTTCAAGTAGCATGCTCCATCTACTCACAATGAGTAGGCATCTAAAGGTCATTCTGTGATTTGCTTTCTTCTCATCTTCTCTCCCTTCCTGCCTTCCTCCCATTCTCCCACTGTTTTCATCCTTTTGCTCCTCAGAACCTTGTACTTGCACTTGATCTATATCCAGCATTGCCAGTCAGTGGTTTAATGGGTTAACAGTAATCTAATATAATTCAATTTTAAAAGCACACTATCAAATATTTTAAAAATATGTATGGTTTAATTCTTAAATTTCTAATTTTTCTAAGATGGACTTTTATTCTTCTGGCAAATTATTGTGATGTATGACATAAAGAGACAACAAAATAATTTCTCCATTATTAGCTACCCATTATTATTGTTCAAGGTCAAGTTCCCAGTGGTTTTCTATTTATTCTGCCTACCACTCTTCAATTGTATCTGGTAGTACCCTCATTAAAATGCCATTACTTCAGGGGTCTCAATTATCTGCCTGCATGATGAGGGAAAGATCAGATGATTTATAAGGATTAAAGGAGTCAAGTCTTAAAAATAGTCAAACTTATCCAATTACCCTTTGGGATTGGAAGGTTATTCTAAATTTTGGTGAAGTCCTTACTGTCATCAGAATAAATTTTCTTTAACTTTAGTGTTTACATCACACAATGAGATGTACTATATGTCACTCTCTCTCTCTCTCTCTTTTAATTCCAATATTGCAGAAACCATTTCATAGATTTTTAAAAATTCATTCTCAAAGTTTAGGTCTTATATATTTCTTTCTCTTTTTTCCCCTTTCATTTATTTATTGTTTGGTTAATATTTATATTGAAGATGAAGTTAAACTGAAAAAACTTTGAATCCATCCTGCCACAGTTTGCTGGATTGATAACTTACTTGCCCATTATTCTTTTTAAGTTAGAGACAGATTATTTTAACATATATATTGAATGATTATATTTTATATCAAATATCATTCCTAAGTATTATGTACACTAATTCATCTATAAATCACAGTATAAAGAAATCAGTATCAGTTGTGCAAATACTGTTTTTGTTAAATATATTGCCATGCAAATTGTAATATTTTGCTAGATGAAAAAATACAAAAAGGGCTCCCAGTTTCCTAGCTGTTATGTCGCAAAAATTATTTACTATTATTTCTTTATGTAACTTATTATGAATATAAAAAATACAGAAAAAAATGATTACTTTGAGTGAAATGGACTAATTAGTATTACTACTTTTTGCACAGTGCTTTCAATTCTAGCATTCTACCACTTTTTATTGTTGAGATTGTTCTGTAGTCATTAATTTCACATTTTCCCAATTAAATATAAACACAGTATATTACTCTGTGAGCTTAAATGTATCATGTCTTATTATTTCTCTGAGGTTGCATAGTTCTGAGTAAACATTCAGTAAATATTTCTTGAATGCTTAAAGGAATGAGGAACCTAGATTCCAGCTACCAAAACCGGTATTATGGTTTTTAATCTTGTAGTTTCATCAAAGGAAACTTAACTCTGAGCAACCGTATCCATTCTTGCCCTCATTCTTTCTTGCCTTAAAGGAAGAGGGTCCTAAAGTTAATCCATTAAAATGATTTTTGCTTTTACTACAAACATGCCCACATCACTCCCACCTAAGAATTTGACCCAGATAACCACCCTTTGTCTGTCACCGTCTCTCTGTACTCCCTTCTTTGACAAGCCCCTCAAAATCTCTCTCCCTTCTCACATTATGTTCTGTCTTCTGACTTCATTTTAATCAGGTTTCTTAGGCTCCCTCTGGATTCTCATCTCAGCAATGCCCTTCCTCAGTTTCCTGAATATAGGCAGATCACACAACCTCTCTAAACCCAACAAGACATACATAATTGGGCTGGCATGAAAATAAATGAAATAAGGCAAAGTTCTTCTGCATCTCCTAGCATGTAGTGAGTGCTCAATGAATAGTAGGTATTACTCTTACTGATCGAAAGTTTAGTAATCGGATATCAGCGATGAGGAATTTCTTGTAGGTTTGGGAATTATTTTGAATTCATCTAATTGTTCCCTTGTTCTTCAGATTAGGGAATTAGAGCCCAGGCAGATTAAATAGTCAGTATTTCATTGAAGAGGTGATATCTGGGTTGGATTTTGAAGGATAATAACAGTAGCTTACATCTACTGAGTACTCACTGTGGGCAGGAACCATTCTAAATGCCTCTCATGGATTGTTTTATTTAATCTTCAAGGCATTCCTGTAAAATAGGAGTTCAGTAGCTACAAGTAGATGGGTTATAGTCTACTATAACAGAGGAGAGAAAAGAAAGAATAAAAATCAGGAAGCAGGGAAGATGTGTTGATTTCTGAAGATGTTGATGAGATGAACTGAACATCTAAAGACTTCAGCAATAAAGAGAGATGATGCTGGAGAGAGTAAGGCAAAATTATAGGAGGACTTTAATTTGAATTTGGCTTTACTAATAGGAAAAAATAAATAAATAACAGTTATAATATATGCTTGGGGAAGGGGAGATACTGAATAAAAGTAGGGTTTGAGGTATACTGATTTGGTGACATGCACTATGAAGCCCTGCTAAGGGCTGTGTACTGGGTTCTTCATATAAAAACAAATCACATTTCATTAGGATAACATGGTACATAATTATTATTACCATTAAGACTATGTCTCTACTTTCTTATCCTACTCTGTCCACTCAAATTCTTACCTGTTTCATCATACAACAGGATTTTTGTTGAAGTATCCTACTGAACTCTGGCCATCTAAAACTCTCCATCCTCAGTGCCACCTGCCAGTTGCTCCTCCCTCCAGCTGGATCATACAGTTGTGTTTTCTCCCTTTTCTCCTACTCTTTCATTCCTATTACTAGCTGGAATCTTTGCCATCTTTCAGAACCAAATTCCATGCTGCCTTCTCTATAATGTCTGATCAACTCATCTGGAACTTCCAGAGCACTGCATTTCACTACATTGCTTGTCATTTGATTAACTGGCTATCCATTTACCAGTACTTTATTTGTATCCCTTGCAATGACAGTACTGTGTACCTCGATATCATACAATTGTGACATGAACTGAAACTGTTTAAACATTGCAAATCCCTTTTTATGCATGTTTCCTTTTGAGGAAAGGTTAGTATACTTGGGGTTAACCCTAGTATACATTCTTGCAGCGTTGAGAATATTAAATCACTATTGTTGGGACACTTAGAAAAAGGAAACTTTAAGTTGGAAATAGAAAGGAAAGTTAAAAATAGAGCAGGATTAACTATTTTTTCAAGGAATGTTTGGGTTATATAAAGAAAGTTGAAGAAAATTAAATCTGAATCTTTATAGCTATACTCCTGCCCTTTAGAATGGAAAGACATGTACTGGATATAGGACAGACTTGAGGCTCAAGCCTCTGGGTCCTTGGAAACTCAGAAGGAACTGGGAATGGGAAATATAGGGCAATGAGTAGAGATTTAAGGGGAAAGAGAATGTCCCTTTGATCTGCAAAAGATCTACTGAATTTGTAAGCATATCTCTGAACTTACCACAGAGGATGATTTGAGAATTTCTAGAAAATAAGGAATTTATTTGTAGAGTGTCCATTATTAACAACTGTTCAAACATTATGTTTTCCCAGGAATACCTTTTCTTCTACCATTTAATTCCCATTACTAGCTGGATTCTTTGCCATCTTTCAGAACCAAATGTGAAACAGTTTTCTGCATGCTGTTATTTTAGTGAAGTTTTTTAAAAAATCACTTCCTTGGTTCACTCATGACTTAAGACCCTGTTTTATCCTATAAAATCCAAGTTCCTTAATCATAAATTCCACTACTAGGATTTTCAGGAATCTAATATTGTAGGTTGGAGAGGGCTGTTATTGTATTGTTATAATCAGCCAGAATTTTCAGAATGGTTAAATCTGGCTAAATAGGTGTCATATTCCACATTAAAGCTGCAAGGTTCCCAGAATGTGGCATGCACTCTCTGTTCTGAGGTCTTTGCTACTGTCCTTGCCTAAGATATCTTTCTTCCCTTCATATTTTGCTACATTAACCCATACTTATCCCACATAATTTGGCTCAGATATCGTCTCCTCCAAAAAGTCTTCCCTGAATACTTTATTAGAATCGCTTCCCTGGGTTGGACACCACTCCAGTCTATTCCCAGTCTATTCATCAAAACGCCCCTCTGCTTGTGGCAATTAGAATTCACCTGTATTGCTCCCCACTGTGTGAGCTCCTCCAGGAGTCCTGTGGTTGACAAGTCAGCAGCAACACACTAAGAAGTCTATAAGGACTCTATAAATGTTTGCTCATTGAGTGAATAAATAAATGCATGGTCTCCATGTAGCAAAGGTAGGTTTAAGTTCCTCTGCCTTATAGAGGTGAGTTTTCAATATTGGAATTTTAGAATAATCTTGGAGAACAGCAATCTACCTCTTTATCATCTCCCCACCTGGTGAAGTGTAGTAAAGTATGCTAGAATTTCCCCAAGTGTGCTGTTACAGCACACTTAGTAATAAAGGTGATAATTAATGGCACCTAAAAACCAACCTGGAAGATAGCAGTTTGCCTGTATGTCCTAAGCTAATAACACCTCATATAAAAACCAGTATTTAACGATTATTTTTACTACGTAGCCTTTAGCAGGAAAAGCGGACAATTTTTTTTTTTTTTCTGGGTGAACATTTGAAATTTTGCTGCCAACTTATTAAACCCACTGGAAGGAGATCTCTGGATACCCATTTTCATATGTAATATGAACCAAATAAATGTTAGTAATCTATCATATCATCTAATCTCTCATAATAATTCAGCCTTTCCTTATGTGGGGAGTGGGGGGGGGGGATTGGCGAGTGCATTACAGGTTTTATAAGATTAAATTTTATCAAGCTGTTCAGAGAATAGATGACAAGTGTGAATCCGTGGCTAGGTCGAAACAGCATTTGCTTCCAATACAAACACTAAGTAGATATAAAGAACTCGCTCTAGAATTGAAGGCCGTGCTTCAAATGTTTTCTCTAAAGATTACATCGTATCCTTTGCATCAGTTACAATAAAATAGTATACATGAATAGTTAAAATGTAAAACTGGAGGGGAAAAATTACTTTGGAGCGGAATTAGAATAGCATTTATAATGAGCGGGGTGGGTGGGAACCTGACCAATGATCAAATGTCATGGATACTTAAATGATACTTTTAAATGATCCAAAGTTTCATGACATAAAAATAATTGCTGCTAAAAAGTTTACCCAGAGTAACGTTTTGCCCTTGATTTCGTTTGCGTTTTTATTTTAAAGTCCTAAATTGCCGCGATCAGTAGGATGTGGGCAGCGCCTCCGGAGCGCCCCTCGGACGCCCGGCGACCGCGGCCTCGACCCCTCGAAGCACCAGGCAGGGATGACACCGGTGCCCGAGCCCGGGACTCCGGGGCAAAAGCACCGCCGAACAGCTCTCCCCCGCTGCCGTTCGAAAAGCCGGCGTGCGGGTGGAGACAGTTTTCCGACACCTTCGCCCGTCAGAAAACGGCGCTGGGAGGGAGCGAGCGTGAGCGAGCAGCTTGAGCGCTGGAGGGCGAGCGGTACCCACAGGCCGGCTCCCGGCGTCCGAGCGCCCGCCAGCGCCGCCGCCCCTTAGGCCTAGCTGCCCCCCGGCCGGCGGAGGGCGGGGGCCGCGGCTGCCCGGCGCGGGGAGCTAGGTGGCGGGCGCCGGGGGTTGGCGGGACGCGCGCTCCGTGCCGGCGCCGGCCTCGAGCCCGCGCTCCCCCCCCCCGCGTGCCCGCGCCGCTGCGCGATGCAGTGTGGGGAATGGCTGGGGTTGGCTGAAGAGCGCACAGTGGAGTTTTAATGTCCGCCATGTTGGCCATGGCGTATTGAAGAGAGCGAGCGAGAGAGGAGCGGAGCGGCACAGCCTCCCACCCTCCCGGCTGGTGTTAGTGCCCGGACGGCGGGTTTTGCGCTCCGCCCCTCAAGTCCCCGGCAGCGGTAGGCGAGTGGGGACCGAACCCCCGGTTCTCCATGATCCCGCTGGCCGGGGCCGTTTCCCCAGAGCGGAGAGGTATCTGCTGCGCCTGAGATGAGTAAACTGTCGTTTCGGGCGCGGGCGCTAGACGCCTCGAAGCCGCTGCCGGTTTTCCGCTGTGAGGATCTGCCCGACCTGCACGAATACGCCTCGATAAACCGGGCCGTGCCGCAGATGCCCACCGGAATGGAGAAGGAAGAGGAGTCGGTACGTGTTAACTCCCCTGTCCGACCCACCGCCAGGCCCCGCTCCTCTGCTGCCTGCGGCGGCGGCGGAGCAGCAGACCCACACAAAATGGCCGCCATCTTCTCTTCGCCGCCGACTCTCGGTCGCCGGCCGGGCCTTTACCCTGCCTTCCCCGGCCTAGACCCCCGGCCGTCGCGGCCCGGCGGGCCCTCCTCGAAGGCCACCCGCCGACCCCGGTCACTTGTACCCGGGCCCCGCGGAGTTCGGGGGCCCGAAAGGCACAAAGGGGTCACGTGACAAGGCTGCCGGCAGCCATTTTGTGGTCTCAGTTCTTGGGTTGGGCCTTGTGCATCCGGAGAGGGGTACTGGCTGGGTGGCGGTGGGGGTGCGGCGAGCCGGGAGCCGCGGACCCGCCTGCAGCTTTTCCGCGGGCCGCTGGGCGGCGCTCTATGGCCGTTGTGGCCTCCGCGCCGCTGCCGGCGCCCAGGAGCGTAGTTTCTGCGCACAGGCGGGGAGTTTCACTTCCCGGAGGCCTGGACAGCGTGTTGGGCTCTGTGCAACCCCACGTGGAGCCTCAGAGGGCCGGGTCAGGCGGACTGCAGGCATTTGAGGCTGGTGTCCTCCTCTCCCTGAATGAAATGTCGGGATGCTCCATGTTTGCCCAGACGACTTAACTTTCATAGAAAACTTAGTATTTGCAGTATCCTCTTTCTGGAACGTGTACATGCAATCCCTGTGCCAGTTAGTCGGAGGATAATAAACGACTATCCCTGACTTTTTCTTTGATCCTGAAAAATATGTTGCAGATTTGTTTGGACTAAGTGGCTCTTCCAAAGCCCTGCAACTTTATTATTCCTTTATCTGTAAAATAAATTTAATTTCGCCTGCTTTCAGATCTCTCAAAGGGAGGGAAAAGGTCTGATTTAAGTAAATGTCGAAGACCAAAGAGTGTCCTTTTTAATTCCTAACGGGACTTAAGTGAATTCATTCAGAGATCTTAACATTGAGATGTCTAAATTGGGTGGGTTTTAATATTTAAATGACTTTACAGCTAATTGACAGTCATAGCTATGGCTTTACCTTGTTGTGGAAGTTGGGTTCAGACACAAGGATAATAGAATCTTCCTCTCATTTCCCCCAGATCCTTGACAGTATAACTTGATGACTTCTAATCCTAAGGAATTGCATACCTTGGTTTTCAGGTACAGCCATTTAAACAGGGTGCAGTGTATTGACAGTTCAAGGAAGTCAAGGATTCGCGTGGACTTGTGTGCTACAAACTTGTTGTGGAAAATTGTACTGTAATACTTCTATTGGTATTGTAAGAATTTTTAATGTAGAAACTATGCTCTGTAATGTTATCTTTGAAAATAAAACTCTTTAAACTCTTTGGGTTGGTTAACCTTTTAAAATAAAATAGTTGTGACAGTCAAATGTTACTTTTTGAGAGTAGCATCCAACTTTACAGATAAGCTAAGTGTATGTAGTAGTTGAGATTGTCTAGTGTAGTACTGACTTTCAGCACATTACCTATGAGAATCGTACCTTTTATTTTTACTTGTATGATCTTAGAGTAGACTGGTGCCATTTGTTTATTTTTAAATAAGTGATTTGTTTTTTTTAAAATTAAAGTACTTGTGACTGCAGAATCTTGTCTTTTGGTTTTATTTTTGTTTCTCTTTATAATTTTAACAGATAATAACTTTTAAGTTAGGGAGTTGGTGTTACCTTGCCCTGGAAATTAATTTGTAGTTCTTGTTTTGCAGCCAAGGAATGGGAGAACCTGATTAAAGCAAGACAGCAATACAGAATGCTTTAGAAATTTAGTTAAGTCTTGCTTCTATGAATATTTTGGAGAGTCCCAAGAGCTACAACCTAAAATGAGAGCAGAGTTCAACTGAAGTATCATGTGTGTTAAATTTTGCAGATAATTTTTGTTCACTGAAGTACAGTAGCTATCACTAGGTCATAGCATGTGGATCCCCCATTTTTGAGGGTCATAGGGATTTTTTTCTTCTGTCATGCTGTCTTTTTCCATCACCTGTTTTAAAAGTTTTCACTTCACAACCAACCAACCAAAACTGTGTATGATCAGTGAAGCTGAATAGGTATTAAACTTAATAGAAGAATGTAAAAAGTTCCCAGTAAACAAACTGCTCCTCAATCCTGTGGTTTCATGTCCTTAGTGGTAGGTCATATAAATCACAATTTTGAAAGAAGCATGCTATGCATTGTTGAAAATGTGTAGTAAACATAAAGGTAATTGAATTCTAAGTAAACCTTAGGAAAAAAAAAAACTGTACATAGTTTACTGAAAGTACTTAGTATTTATAAAGAGGAAAGGTTAATTAAAACAGACTTCTGTTTTTCACATATTGATTATGCCTTCTATTAGCTCCCCATAGCCTAGAACCTGAATTGACTGTTTAGCTTAGCAAAAGTGCATATTCTTCCTTTGGTCATGAAAATGGGGGCAGATTTAGATGAGGATAGTTTTTTACATACCACTTTATTAATAAAAAGCATTTAATGACTGGAATACATCTGCAAACTTGTCATGTGAAATATACCTAATAATTATAATTTGTGGTGAATTTAGTACAAATCTTTAACATATGAAAAGGATTTAATAACTTATACTCCCATTTAGCTTATTTTAATCAAAGCTGACAACATTGGTCTAAATAGTCATGCTTGTTAATTTTAAAGAAAACAGTTTTAAGTAAAATCCCTCATCCATCTTCCCAGCCCATGGCCTTTTGGAAATGAAAAACATTACTCAACTTTAGAACTTAGTTATTTTATTATTGTAGTAGAATTGAAAAATTAACTAGATTATAATCAATTGAAGGACTTACCTGGATCCTGATGTTAGGGTGCAAATATTTAAATTCATTCAATGAAGTAAGTTGTAAGTTGCTAATCCAAAAGATAACTTGATGAAAACCTGGTATTAATGAATTACAGGTACAAATTTTAAATGATTGAGAAACAGTGGACCATCATCACCTCTATGAAATAAATGAGTCCCTTTGAGTATTTAAGTTGGAGGCAGATGTCCCATTATAATTTATCATTTCTAACTTCATAAAGTTAATTTTATTATCTTTATGCTATTTATTGCCACAGTGTTACATTTATTTGAAACGATGTGCATTGCTAAAAAGATTAGTCCTATGAGATTTTGTTTTGTTTTGCTTTGTTTTTTGGTACTGGTACTTGAATCCAGAGGGCTTTACCAGTGAGATACATCCCCAACCCATTTCATTTTTTATTTTGAGATAGATTCTCACTAAGTTGCTTAGGGTCTAAATTGCTGAAGCTGGTCTTGAACTTGCCATCCTCCTGCCTCAACCACCTGAGTCACTAGGATCACAGATGTGCACAACTACGCCCAGCTTCATATTTTTTTAAATTGACTTATTTTGATTAAAATTGGAGCTTTAAGTTAAATCCTCCATTATGATAATACCACTTTGGGATACATCTTAAAAAGTTCTTTTTAAAGTGTTGTTTAACAAATTCGAGTGACTTATCCTCAATGTAACATTTTTCACTGGGTTGTATTGGGTGTATGTTTCCATTTGTGAGGAAGAGACTTATGATATTTGATGTATTTGAGATGTGAAGTATGATATCAACCAATTCAGAAGCAGGGTGTAGCTATCATAATGTGAAAGCTTACCTTTATAAGGTTCTAACTGGACAAGATAGTCTTACACTCCTATCTTTTGTCTCCTTCATTACTGGCCCAGTATACAGTGTTATTAAGTCCAAGTTAAGGACTTTATAAAGTTGATAGGAGGTTTCTTTTTGTTTTGCTTTAATGAGGGATAAAGTGGCAATGTGCACATATTCCGAAATTTTTAAAATTTTTATGAGAATCTACTTTTTCAGTTTCATAGAAGCAAGTTTAAATTGCTTTAAGTGATAAGCTTGAAAGTTTGATTTCTTATTTTTAAAAGACTTTTTTTTTTAACCTTTAATATTCTAAACCGTAGTTTTTAGCTCTTCCATCTGGAGCTATAAAGATCCGTCCAGATTTCTCTGTTCTGTCCACTCTCTTGGAAGTGAAGAGAAATATCTGAAATCCCAGTTATAGTAGAAGGAAAGTTTTAACAAAGAACCTACAGATAGTTTGGATTAGAAAGGAATTGAGAGTATTTAGGATTTTTGCTTTAAAGAACAAACAGTCCAGATAAAGCCAAAGATAACAGAAATGACAATCTGACTTCAACTTTTTACTTGTCCAAGATATTTTTGAGTAGAAGTTCCTAAGCTGGGATTGGTTCTGAGGGTTATGGGGACAATAGTTCTGGAAGTTGGTGGATCGCACAATGTGCATATAAAATTTTGTGATATATTTTTCTAGAGGGAACGTTCATACTTGTCCCTCAAGCAAACAGTAATGGGCCAGGTCAGAAAGCTCAAGAGTTAAGATAGTCTGTCCTAGAAATTTCAAATGGAGTTCTTTTGGTTTTGTCTCAATCTGACAGTAACTAGAAACAGGATAATTGAAATATTTTAAAAAGTATAGGCAACACAGGAAGACACTGAAGACTTAACTATAAAAGGGACCTCTTGAGAATCTAAATGTGTAGGTACCTAAAGTATTAGTATTAACTTCCATTTCAGTATATAGTTTAATATTTCAAATTGTTTAGCCTTTGCTTTCTTAGCAATAATAAAAACTAATGGGCTTATGTATTTAAAGGTGTTTTGTGGGTATTCATGATCACTAGTGGAATTTTAAATTTTCTCTCACCTCAATAAAATTTAAAAGCATCATTTAATATACAGAGTAGTAAGCAAAGGATAAAAAGCTGTGTTTAAAGGTTCATTCTGGGGGCAGAATTAAATAGTCTACCAACCAATCTTATTATTTTATTAAAAACACTGAGTTTGTGTTTTACATTTTTCATTTTACTATGTCCTGATATTTAAGTAGTAAACAGACACAGAAGCCATAAAGACACACATATGACAGTGTTTTTTAAGTACTTACTAAGAGTTCAAGAGTCCTGTTTGTATATATTAAAATGTGGATCCTGACTACATTTATTACACAATTTCCTGGAAAATTAAGAAAATTTAATTGTTAACATTATTTTAAAGGGAACAATAATATGGAATAATTGTATAGTTTGTGATTCTACCTTTTAGAAATAGAGAACCCATAAGGTAATGATAATTTTATATTGTATTTCTGGAATAAAATGAATTGTGAGGGATTGGGAATGTAGCTCAGTGGTAGAGTGCTTGCCTAGCGTGCATTCAAGGCCTGGGTTAAGTCCCCAGTATTGGGGGGGAAAAAGTTTCTAAGTACAAAAGTGGTATGAAAGCATGAAATATTTTAAAGACAGAACTACAGATTTTAGGGAACTCAATAAGAACTCAAAGTTTTAAACAATTTGATAGTATTGCTTAGTGTGTTTATAAATTGTTAATCGAGTTTCCTAACTCAAAACCAATGATTTCTATAGACATCGTCTTTTGAGTTATTACAGTATTTTAAACTTAGTGGACATCCAACTTTAGATGCATTTAATAAATTTCATCCACCAGCCCTGCTGTTGTAGATAGACGAAAAACAAATTTGGTGACCTTAATAAGTCTTTGACACATTATCTGCATCTTAGCTTTGGTGAATGCAGAAATGATGAGTTATTTTGAAGACGTAATGAAGGTTATCTTTTAAATGTTTGGTGTTTGGTTCAACTGGGCATTTTGGCACACACTGTAACCCCAGCAATTCCAGAGGCTGCAGCAGAAAAATTTCCAGTTCAAGGCCAGCTCCGGCAATTGAGCAAGACTCTGTCTCAAATTTAAAAAGAAAATTGGTTCAATTTTGATGCATTCTTCCATAGCTTTCTGAATTTTACTATGAATTTTAAAAATTATTTTTGTTTCATTTGTTTGTGACGAATTATCAAAGCAAATTATTTTAATTGAATTCCCTTCAGTATTAGCAAGTACCAGCTGAATAAATAAGATGTGGCCTCAGAGTAAATCCAGAGACAAAGATAACCCAAAGTTTCAACTGTCATATGGATAACATATAGTTGTTTTACATTATAATTATATTATATATGTAAAAGAAAAAAAAACTCTTGAAGCAATTATTAATTGAAAAAACATCAAACTGGGATTTATGAGACATACGTCCTAGTCTAGCCTCTCATGTTGTGTAGGTATACATACATGTTTACTCAAACCCAAATTTTCTTTATTCAAAAATGAAGAAATGGTTTTATCTCTATTGCAGTCAGCCTATTGTGTTGATACTTGTCTTTTCAAATGTGTGTTACGTGCTTATTTAAAATAAGTCTTTAAATCTTTAGTGGTTTCCCTTGCATGTTATATGAACATAATTTACAAAGAAGTAAAGATAGTCTAGGTGCATGGGTAACTGGTTCCAATTTAGTCTTTGGAAGCTCTGGGATTTACAAGTGGATGCAGTAGCAGTATTGTAAAGATTTTGAGTTTAGAGATGGAACTCTGTAGTGATAGTTACAGATTGATGGTTTACCTGTAAGATAATAGTGTGTGGAGGTGAAATAAAATATAAATATAGCTAGTTGAAGACTAAAGCAAAAATTTCATCATTATTCTAATAACTGAGTGGGGAGATTTGAGTGAGGTACATTGTGTAAGAAACACATAAATACATTTTTTATTGATTTTTGTAGCAAATGTTTATTGCTTATGATACTGTTACAAGCCCTGTGGATACAACAATGAATAAACAGGGATTGTTTCATGGATTTTACATTACAGACTTTGGGCTCAGAAGGTAGAAATTTTTTTATCTACTTTGCTAACTGATGTTTTCAGCACCTGAAATAATGCCTGGTACATAGTAAATGTTCAATATTTGTTTAGTTGAATAACTGAATTCTAATGGAAGAATATAGACCAAAAATATAAAGAAAAAATAAAGAAAGAAATGGATAAAACTATGTGGCAGTAGAACAAGAAGTACATAATTTCAGATAGATGAAAGAGGAGGATTTATTTTGCATTGGAGGTAAAGGCAAATTTCACCTGAGACTCAAATGTTGGGAATAAGCCCAACATTAATACCTGTTAACATATGGATGTAGAAAGTTCTAGGCAGAGGGCCTGAGGTAGGAACAAAAGAAAGTCCAATGTTAGTAGAGCAAAGTGAGGAAGGGGATGGTTATTATGCCATGAGGACCCACAGGCATTCAGGGGATACCAATCAGATAAGGTATTGTAGGCTACCATAACAAACTAGCATTGCTTGGAAATGAAGTAAGCCATTAGTTTGAGGTAAAAAGGAGTGACAGGTTCTAACATTTTTTAAAAGATCACTCTACCATGTGGGAAATGAGTCATATTAGATAAGAATGATGGCCTTAAGAAGAATGGTAAAGGTACAAATTAAGAGAATTAGATGGGTTTGAGATCCTTTTGATGGTACAACCAACAGAACTTGCTTGATGGATTTGGATATACTGATGTGTTCAGAGATGGAGAGAAAGAATCAAGGATGAATTCCTGAGATTTAACTTGAGCAAGTGGATAGATGATTGGGTTACTTTCTGAGATAGGGAAAAATTAGAGGAGGGATGTTATACAAAAGGTAGAAGACTTTAGTTTGAAAAGCCTATTACTTGTTCAAATGTAGCTGAGTTGTGAGAATGTTGTACATTAGAGCAATTTGTGCTAAAGTGTATGATTTGGAAGTCATTAACATACGGTTGGTAATTTACGCTGTGCTCTATAGCTCAGGTAGAGGAGGAAAATGAAGCTAAAAGTGTCTCAAGAAAGAAGGACATTGGTTAGCTGTGTCCACTGAGAAGATGAGTACTGGAAAGTGGTTGTTTAATTTGATTAGTTATATGCCATTGGCCTGTAACAGTGGAATGGTGGAAATTTCCCTGAGTCTGGCTAATGGCTGATCTGAGCCTATGTGGAAACTTAACAGGTCTCTGAAAGGGAGAAAGGAGTGGTGGGGTGGGGGAGGATAGTTCTGGCAGGTCACAGGGCTGGAAATGTTACATCCCCACTTTCCAGAATAGAATGGGCTGGTATTACACAAAGCATCAAATGAGAGTCCTCAGAAGGGTTATTCTCCAAGTAGTAGAGTCAAATTAGTGCTAAACTAAATACTTATAGACTTGTCTATTTAATAAAGATTGAACAGGAAACTCAAAACAATCTAAATTTCAAACAACTTGTGTCCCAGAACAAATACCAAAAACGAAAACAAAAAAATGCCTAGCAATAAGCCTTATAACAGAATTAGTAAATTAAAATGTTAAAAAGGTTAAAAAGAATCTACTATAACTAGTGTAAAAGAATAGAACTAGTATAATAGAACCATTTAAAAGGATGAAATAATTCCATCCCCTCTCTGATTCAAGGACTTTGTTCTAATAACTATTTCCTGTCTCTCCTGGATCAGTTTTATGGAGGGATCTAATTAGGGAAGAAATACTTTTTTCCCCTTTCGAAAAGAAGGAAGTTGTATGAGAATAAAATGCATAGTAGTTTGTTGGAGTTGGTAATGAGAGGACAGAATGGTTTATCTTATGATTCTACTTCTCTATGAAGTAGGAGGTGAGGTCATCACCTGAGAGTGAGAACGGAACCTTAAGAGACAGGAAGGTAGGTGTGGGAAAGCTAACTTACTAGAGAAAGGAATAGAATTGATGAATGTGTTGAAGGTATAGTATTTGTGATCATTTAGAAATCAGACCAGTCAGCTTATTTGGGCAGTTGAATGGAGATCAGGAGTTCGACTTGATTTCCAGCACCAAGTAGGGTTCATCTAGGGTTGAGCAAGTACAAAGGAGGAATCCAAGGATGAAGACAAAAGTATTTATGAGGTAGATTATTGTGATGGACCATGGAATCTAAACTGGGTAAGCAGGGAAAGAAGGCATCATGGAGATAATGAGTAGTAGAAGATTGACATAGGACTCTCATAGGATTAGAAGGCTCAGAGGAGTCATTTCTTAGAGTAAGGGTGTTAGAATAAGTTAGACAAGTCAGGAGGGTGGGTGGTGGTTACATGCTTGAGTTAAGATTTCAGAGGTGGTACAATTATTAGTGAAGGCAAGATTTACAGTGTAACCACAGGAGTGATGGCAGAGATGGAGTAGAAGAGATCAGTGTGGGTGTGAAGGTCATGATATTAGATGATTATTCAAATGGATATTATTGTAAAGAATGGATACCAGGGGGTCTGGAGTGTTAGCTCAATGGTAGAGTGCTTGCCTAGCATGTGTGAGGCACTGGGTTCAATCCTCAGCACCATGTAAAAATAAAGGCATTGTCCATATACAACTTTTAAAAAAATTAAAAAAAATAAAGGATATCAGAAGTGTGGTGTTTGAGAAGATGGTGAGCTCAGTGACTGTGACCAAGAGACTGCATATGACAACTTGGGAAGAAAGTGATGGTATTGGTTTATAAGGGGTTATATATATATTTTTTCTAATGACAATAGAAGAAATTATATAGAACCAGCAGTGGGAAGCAAGGAAGATGAATGCTTAACACATCTATTAGTTTGGCGGATATAGGAAGAAAAAAGCTATGAGGAGATTCATAGTGTTTATGGGAGACTACCAGCCTTTAGGTAGAGTAAATAGATGGGGAAATAGTGAAAGCAGTGATATTTTTGTTTCGCAGAACAGAGTGTAAGAGTTTGGGAATGGGGAGGAGTGAAAGATAGAGATCAGATTGGTGATAAGAGCCAGGGCAATCCTGTTACATCTCAAGAGTGATAATGAATATGAAAAATGATGGAATTTATACACCTGACCTCAAGTGAACGAACAGTTTAAGATACCTGAACTCTGAGCAGTAAGAAATAATCCTGTAGCTAGAGATGGTGTGAAATTCTAAAGGGAGGGCAGGTCCACTGGGGAGAAACTGGTGGTCCTTTGAACTCTAGGGAATATCTGCCCTGCTGCTCAGTTGATTAAATATTGTTACAAAAATGAATTTTTGTATAGCACACCTGTTTTACCGCTTGGGAAATGGATTTAAAGGTTGTTTGGAACACCAGAGACCTTTACTTATTTCTCTACAGTGGTGCTTATTGAGGGCTATACTGTTCTTCCACTCTGGAAACATTCTGTAAATTTGTGAGTGCACTTTTGATTTTCATAAGTATTGAAGGATGTCAGTGGCAAATAGCAGGAAAGGGCTTATAGTTATAAAAGCTCCACTGTGCATTAAAAACAGTTGCATAAAAGGAAGAATTGCCAGTGTGACTTCTGACTATCCCACAAAATATTCCAGTAGATGAAATTCCATTTATAAATTAATTGAGTCTAGGACCTAATTTCATTTTTACATATGAAGATTTTTTTTAAAGTTTTACATACACTAAAATTTTCAGGAATTTACATTACTATGTAAAAGTACATAGTAAGAGAATAATGTACTTTTTTGTTCAGAACTTCTGCAGGAATTATATCATCAACATCACCACCATTTGTGGTGTTTAAATAGCCATAGTGAATATCTGTAAAACATATGTTATTTTTAGCTGTTAAGTTCACAGTGAATTCTCTTGTAAGCATCTGTGAGAACCTCATTTTGTCTTCCTGGGTCACCCAAGAATTTACAATTAAAATGCATTTTATGTTACTTTCCCATTTTTTTCCTTCTCTATTTTATAAGTAGGTCCTTGAATTTATTATTTGAACAATGCTTGTATAGGTAAGATAATGAAGGAATTTGAAAAGAGTGAGCAAATGGAGTCTGAAAGGTCTGAGAATAGCTGCTTTATTGGGTTCAAAACATGAGCTATGGAGTTAGGCTCAGTTAAAATTCTGGTTGTGCTACTTGCTTTTTAAGTATGGTGCTCATGTAGTAAGTGCGCAGATCTTTTAAACTTATTTTAATTTTGCTTTTAATCCTTAAAGGATTGAACTGGTGGTAGGTTTTTTTTTGGTATTGGGGATTGAACCCAGGGGAGCTTAACTACTGAGCCACATCTCCAGCCCTAATATTTGGAGCAGGATTTTACTAAGTTGCTTAGGGCCTCGCTAAATTGCTGAAGCTGGCTTTGAACTTGTGAAATTCCTGCCTCAGTTTCCTGAGCCATTGGGATTACAGGTGTGCACCATCACATCCAGCTTAAACATTTTTTTTTAAATATTTTACTTTTTAGTTGTAGTTGGACACAATACCTTTATTTTATTTATTTTTATGTGGGGCTGAAGATCGAACCCAGGGCTTTGCATGTGCTAGGTGAACGCTCTACTGCTGAGCCACAACCCCCACATGGAACTGTTTTTTTTTTTTTTTTTTTTAAGAGAGAATTTTTAAATATTTATTTATTTATTTATTTATTTTTAGTTTTCAGTGGACACAATATCTTTATTTTTTTTTTTTTATGTGGTGCTGAGGATCGAACCCAGTGCCCCGCGCATGCCAGGCGAGCACGTTACCACTTGAGCCACATCCCCAGCCCATGGAACTGTTTTTTAAAGAGGTTAAATTTCAACAAATTTTCATCATAACATGATATTTGACTATAGAGTGTCTCAATATGAGTAGATACTGATTTTTGTATATGCCTAGTTTTATTTATCATTTAGTGGGACATAAGGTATGGAAAAACATGGCCTTTTGTGGACCAGAGAGTTGGTTCATATGGATTGTTTTCTCAGATATACTCTTGGTTTCCGGTGGTATGCAAAGGATATAGAAAATGTTTTGAAGACTGTTGGCTGCAGGTGTGTATGTGTCCTGTGTGGGGTGGGGTGGGGGGTGGGGTTCTACACCTTTTAGTAAGGGCTGAACATTTGTGTAATTTTTAAGTTTTTGAGATTGCTCTGACACTTAATATATTTAAATCTAAGAATTCCTATTCAAGTGTTAGAATTCCCTCTTAAGAAGGTTTATAATTGCTTCTTTTGTTTTCCTATTTTTAGTTTTCACAACTCCCAACTCCCTCCAAGTTTTCAGGATGATCTTTCTAAAATAAATTTGGTTGTTACATTGATATATGAAATCCTTAAATTGTTTATTTTTTTCTCATAGGTTAAAATACAGAGACTCCTTAATAGGATTTACTGGGCCCTGCATGATGTGGTTTCTGACTCTGTTTTCAGTGTTTTTCCTTTTTCTCTGTGTAAACCTGTTTTAGTTATTAGCTCTACATAACATTATCCCCAAATTTAGTAGCTAAACCAGCAAATACTATTTCACAGTTTCTGAAAGCTAGGAATCTTTGAGTGACTTATCTTTGTGATACTGGCCCAGAGTCTTTCACTCTTGCCTAGGGTTGCAGTCTTCTAAAGGCTTGACTGGGTTTGGAGAAGGCGCTTCCAGGTTCATTCACTTGGTGCAAGCCTCAATTCCTTGCTGGCCAAAGTCCTCTGTTTATCATTACATGAGCTTTTCCACTGATTATCATGATGTCCTTATATCTGACTTCTTCCAGAACAACAGATCCAAAAAAAAAAAAAAAAAGGAAAAACAGACAAATAAGTTCCTTGATTGAGTCTCAGTTCCTAGGTATAATTAACGCGTAGCTCTCAGCTTTTGGTTCTGACTTTTGGTTCTGACTTCTGACCCCCCTCCCCCAAAAAATAGCACGTGTTTGCAGCTGAGTGCTTTTCTTAGCTTACTTCTGTCCCAAATTTTGGGCTCATTTTTATTTTCTGCTGGCTCTTGTCTTTTGAGTTCAGTATACTATAATTCTTCTAAAATTTTTGTGCATTTTCTGTGAATTTTTAGAGGTCTATCCATTAGTTGAAACCATATGTATAAATTCTTTTACTTGTGTGTTTTTTACTAAGCTTTGCTGAGAGAACACTCAGTTAGCATCTCAATTTAGCATCTCAAAACAACTGTATTTAGCATCTCAAAACAACTGTATTCTCAGTTTTTGAGGATCAGGAATTCAGGAGCAGCTTTATTGGATAGTTCTGGCATAGGTTCAGAAATGCTCTTCAGGGTTGCCAACCCTGCTTCTACATTTTACTTACTCTCAATGTTGGCTGGAGGCTTCTGTTCTCATCACACAGGCCTCACAACATCTGTCTTTCCCAAGAGCAAGTGATCGAAGAAAGGAGTGCCCAAGACAAAATCTGCAATCTTTATAACCTAATCTTTGAAAAGACATACCTTCGCTTCTGCCTTATGCTATTCATCATGGCCCAACCAATGGTATAGTGCATAGGGAAACTACCTGAAAGTATGAATATATATCAAAAGGCATTTGTCACTGGGTACTGCCTTGGAGACTGGCTACTACAGACCCTGTTAGTGAACTGAACTATTGCTATACTTGATGTTTTTGTTATTGTTGTTGAGCATGCTCTTTCTCATCTCTGTCTTTGCTTACACTGTTCCTCTTTACCCCAGTTGCTTTTTCTTTTTCCTTTTTTATATTCACTCAGCAAGCCGCTTTACTGTCAGCTCTTCCCAAGCCCCATTACAGCTCCTGAACTTTAGAAAACCAAGTTAATTTATATGGTTATTATATAAGCCCTTTGAAAATAAAAGCATTGCTCTTTAAAGTTTAATATTATAGTGACACAAATGTTTCTTTAAACATAAGGCATTTAGTGATAACTCTGTCTTCTAAAATGGTAATCAAATACCTGTTTTGTTTGTCTTTGAGTTTTTGGAGTGAAGATAATGAAATAGGATTTAAATCATGTCTTTTGGGAAGGAAATGAGTTGGTATTAATAAACTAAAATTTTAAGCCAGAGAAAATTTCATGACCTTTTCCCAAAAGTACCTGTTGAATATTGTGTTAATGTATGAGATGACTCATATATGAAATATTTGTGAACTTAAATTTTCAAATTATAATGCTGACTTTCCCTATGCATTGTGGGGTCTACAAACATATCTTTTCCTTCAGGCAGTTTATAATTCAGATGGCAAATAAAGACTGAGGTTTTTTGTTTTGTGTTGTTAACTGTTAAGATCAAAAATATTTATTTTCACTTTGAATAGTTTGTATGTTACCACTTAGTCTAATAAAACTGTGTAAGCCAACTACTAATAATTAGTGCCTGAAAAGTAATCTTTTTTTTTTAACCATTTAAATATAAGTAAAATAAATCAGGTAAAATAAAAATCAATTATATTACTCTTAATTTGTTTTCTATGTTAATGTTCTTTTTCTCTGATCTGACAGGTTTGAAAATGAAAATTTTGGTTGCAGTTACCTTATTACCTTCTTTGAGGTTTCATTTTCATCTATCATAGTGGCACATGAGAATTCTGTATAAATTTTCCTTTTGTAAATTTTTTCTTTGAAATACAATTCCACTCAAATATAAGGTTTGTTTCCTTATTTTTTTGTATGCCAGGGAATTTTATAGAATTAACTCCCTAAATATATATTGTCCTTGATTCATTTGTCTTGGATTTTTCTGTACACTAATACTAATGTAAAATATCCATGAAGATTTTTTTATTTTTTGAAACCAGGGATTGAATCCTGGGGTGTTTAAACCATTGAGCCACATCCCCAGCCCATTTTATTTTGAGACAGGGGTCTCACTAAATTCCTGGGATTGGCCTTGAATTTGCAATCCTCCTGACTCAGCCTCACAAGTATTTGGGATTACAGGCATATGCCACCATGTCCAGCTAAATCCATGGAGTTTTATTTCATCTTTTGCTTGAACTTCTATGCTGTGATTTGTATAATAGACATAACTTCAGAAATTCCTTATAATTTTTGTAGTGATGAAATAAACAGTTTTCACTAAGCCTTATCAATTGGGAAATAATGGAATGTAATCTAATTTTTATTAAAAGAAATGGCATAAAACAAGATGACCACTCATTGTTAATATACATATGTCTTCTAAAAGGCTTGCTGGGGCTAGGTACACACTTTTAATCCCAATAATTGAGGAGACTGAAGCAGGAGGATTGCAAATTTCTAAGCATTGAAACATTGCTCCCCTATAGGTTAGGTTATTAATCAATCTCCCAGGAATCCTTCAGATCCCAGCACTAAATCATTTAGTTGTCCATTCCTTATGAAAACTGAGCAACTTATATTCTCTCTGAAAAAGTAAAAAATGCTGGGACTGTAGCTCAGTGGTAGAGCAACCTTGTGTTTAATCCTCAGTGGCACAAAAAATAAAAGGATTGCTGGGGTTTTTGGTTTCTTTCTTTCTTTCTTTCTTTTTCTTTCTTTCTTTCTTTCTTTTTTTTTTTTTTTTAATTTGATATGAGGGGATTGAACTCAGGGGCACTCAACCACTGAGTCACATCTCCAGCCCTGTTGGTATTTTATTTAAAGACAGTCTCACTGAGTTGATTAGCACCTTGCTTTTGATGAGGTTGGCTTTGAACTCATGATCCTCTTGCCTCAGCCTCCCAAGCCACTAGGATTACAGGCATGCACTATCTTATCTTGCCTGGCTGCTGGGGCTTTTTAGAGATGTTGTGATAAAAATTCTGTTCATAATGTATTCAGATTTACCTACCGTATATCTCAGTGAAAAAGAGAACTAGGATGAAATTTTAGATAGGCTGGTAAGAGTTTAAAATAAATAAAAATTAAAATTGCAGTATAATGGTATTTTTATTTGCTAAGTATTTCATGTTATTATCTCCATTACTACTTCGCTAATTTAAGGTACTATCATCTCTTGCCTAAATTTAAATAATCCTTACAAGAGTGCAGTTGCTACCTCTCCAGTATTAACACAACCAGTGGTCCTTTGAAAACAAATCTTATTGTGTCATTCTTGCTAAAACCTTTTTCCTTTGTTTTCAAGTGGGAAGTATACTGGACTTTCTGTGATCTGTCCTCTACCTCTTTCCCTCCCTACCTCTTTTTATTTCCTCCAAAGCCTTCAAGTTTCCTTCAGCCTTAGGATCAATTCTTATTTATTTCTGTGTATTAAAAACTGATCCCCTGAGTTAGTTTAGTAATCTCCCAGGAGTCCTTCAGATCCTAGCTCAGGATCACTCCTTTAGTTGTCCATTATTAGTTGTCTATTGTGGATTCTCATCTTTCATAGGAATTAGTATTGTAAATTTCATTTTTATTTAGGTAGTTATTTGATGATAGTCTTTTACTATAGAACTCTAAACTCCAAGTACTCTAGCATTGAAATTAAATGCCTCTATTACCAAATGAATGACTGGATTGGCCTATTGTCAATTTGTTTACCTAACTCAGTGCTATCTTTAGAGATTAAGAGCATTATTCCTATTGTAATTTAGGATTACATGAAGATAATGATTCTGTCATGTGGTTACTGTGTGATTGGACAACTTTCTTAACCACTTAACCTTCCTTTTATACCACTTACCCTCATTTTTATCACTTTACAGAGGGAATTTGAACCAGGCAGTCTATAACCTTGCCTCTGACTTGAATGTTCAGTGGGTTTAAGGGTTTCCTTGAATGTGTTGGAAAGGTCAGACTGTAAACATATAATCCCCCAATCTTAGTGACTTTGTGGCAGATGTATTTCTGGTACTACATTGCACTTTAGGTTGACTTGGGGGTTGGGTTCTGTTCTACATTGTCTCACGCCCGCCAGGATTCATACTGACAGGGCAGCCTCCATCCTGAACATTGCCGTAGTAGAGGAAAGACAGTCCTGGTAAATCTCCTATCGTGTCAGCTATTAAAATGCTCTGGTCTTGGGGCTGGAGTTGTAGCTCAGTGGTAGAGCGTTTGCCTCATACATGTGAGCCACCGGGTTCAATTCCTAGCACCAGATATAAATAAGCAAATAAAATAAAGATCTATCAACAACTAAAAAATATTTTTAAAAAAATGCTCTGGTGAGAATTTCACTAGAAAAAGTAATTTCACTAGAAAAAGTTCCACCTAATTGTAGAGGTACCAAAAGGTACAGTCCTAGCATATGACCAAAAGGCAGAAACAAAAATACTTGGCAAACAATGCTAATGACATATCTTGTCTTTCTGGTTGACCGAAGATTTGGCTTACCCTTCTCATAAACAAAATACACTCCTCTCCTCCCCGGTGAAATCAACTCAAAATCCCAATTAATGACAGCATCAAACTTGAAGTCTCAGAATTTCCAGGTGATACATTTTATTCTGTATATCAGATCTGGAAATTTATGAATGAAAATGTTATCGACAACTCTTCAAAAGGCCACCAAGCTGCCATTACAAGGGCGGCCCCCACCCCTGGGTATGGGGAATATTCTTATTTAGGCATTAAGTCTGCCCTCCTGGAGAGGCTACCCAGTCCACTGTGTGTGCGTGGGGGCAGGGGACACTATTGTATTGGTAGTAATATCTAGATCTTCCTTTTTCCATCATCTCTGAGCCTAATCTGAAATAGCCTGTGGAAAATGTGCCCTTTTGGGAAGCTAAAACACTTTATAACCTGCTTTTTGCCTATAAAAAATTAAAGACATAAACATACTATTTAAATCAATCAAGATTTTGGTCTTTGGTTTGTTCGTTGGCAGCATAGCTTAGACTTCTAATGTGCTAACGATTCAGCTCAGTGTACTAGTATTCTTTTGTCTTTTCTCCTAATGCTGTTATTGTGAACCTACTGAACTTTTGCTGGAAGAGCTAGATGCTTAGTGTCTGTGTCACTGTCTGTCTCTCCTCCCTTTCTTGTAATATCAAACTCAGAACACCAATTCATCATTTTAATGTTCATTTTTTTTTCCTCCTTCCCTAGGGTTATACATTTTTAAAAGTTATCATGACTGACTTTACCAAATAATTTGCACTGCATTGTGTGGTTTGCCATCCTTCTTAGCTTCTGAAAGGGTTCCTTGTGTCCTGATCTTCAAACCAATGGCCTATATTTTAGTTATTCATTTTTCAGTTTGTTTTCTTGTTATGAAAGTACCCCACTTCTGAATACTAATTTTTATTTATTAGCCAAAGCCAGATTATGCTGGGATTAAAAAATAGACTCAAAGTCTTCAGTGGTGTATTGATATCAGAAGTTTTTTTCTTGTTCATGTCACATTTGGGTTCATCATCATGGGTCAGCTGGGGAACCACGCTTATACCACAGTTAACATCTCCAAAGTGATGATTCATAATTTTGAATGCTTTGAAAGATTTCACATCTTTCACCAGCAATTAAATGCTATGGTTCACATGTAATATGGGTCACTTTGATTTAATTCATTGACCAGAATCAGTCTTATAGCTTCAACTAACCACAGGCGAGCCAGAAAGTAGAATTGTTCCAGAAATATTTGAATACACTTTCAGTATTCATTTTTGTGTATTGGGGTAAGAAAGATGAGATGTTGTAGATTTTATGCTATAATTCCTTGCATTTTTGGCTGTGTGCTAACTGTCCTCTTGTTTTTAGAGAGCCTTTGTGAAGAGAAATTATAAGTGTATCTTTTCTTTTTCTTTTGTATTGGGGAATGAACCCAGAGGTGCTTTACACACTGAGTTATATACCCAGCAATTTTTATTATTATTTTGAGACTCAGTCTCTAAATTGCTGAGGCTGGTCTCAAACTTGTGATCCTCCTGCCTCAGTCTCCCAAGTCATAGGAATTGCATGTATCTACCAGTGCATCCGACTCTCAGCAGTATATTTTAAGTGGGCCATGTATTATCTGTTTATGTTTTTAATCTATTCTGTCCTATATAATGTATTCTGACCATGATTTGATTAGGTTTTAATATAAGTATCAATAACCATTTCCTTACTAGCATTTGCCCTCAAAGGGTTAAAAAAAATTGGCACTGTCTGCCACAAGTTGTTTCTTTGAGTTGAAATGAGATGTGATTACTTGTTTCTTGTTTAGACCTGAAGATTCATTCTGACCAAATTTAAGGTAGCTCCTAAGATGATTCAGACTTACATGATTTACTTAATATTTTTGTGAGAAACTTGTCTTAAATATTATCTGGAATCTTTATTTATTTGAGGTAGTTCATTTCTTTTTGCTAGAAATAGGGAAGGAATTTTTGTGATGTCTGTATGAATCTAAGGACCTTTGCAAGAAGAAATGTAATTGCCCTTTTATGGCTTTAAATACCAACTAAAGAGATAGTGATTTAAATGTATTAGGATTAGATCTACAACTACTGTAGGTATGTTGTTCAAGTTTTGCAAACATTCACCTCTTCCTCTCCTGATTGAAATCATTACGTATTTTGTCCTGTTTCCATGGGGAAGAGGTTACAGGATTTATTTCAGAAGCAAAGTTTCTAAATGTTTCTGAGTTTTCTCATCCATTTGGGATGACTTGTAGGGTATAACAACACTGACATGAATTGCTGACATTAACTTCCAACTTGATCAGGAAAGATGTGAGGACAAGACTTCCTGATGGTTTTTATGCATTTTTTTTCTCTTTTTGTTTTATGTTTTAGAGTGAGTAGAAAGACCTCATTCTCATGTAAAACCTAATGTTACTACTATAGTCTCTAAATAACTTGCGTTTGTCTCAAAAAATTCTTAAATTCTGTAGTGGAATTTGATAATTTTTAGAGGTTGACAGTTATTTTGTTCAGTGATAGTCTGCTAATAAAAATTAAATGGAAGTTCTTAAATTTATTATATGTTTTGTACATATATAATTATATATAAATTTCAAATATATTCTTCAAATATTAGGTATTGTGCTGACTTTATGTATATTTCTTATCTTAATCTGTCCTTACAATGATAATTAAGTGATTGTACTAAAAAGAAAATTGAAGTTTAGGGAAATCAGTACATAATTAGTAATGGTAGAATTGGGATTCCAATGTAAGTTTCTGACCAGAGTGTATGATGTTAAATAGGATACTTTTATATGTCTTTCTATTTTATAGAGCGTTTAAATATAGTCTCAGAAACTTTTCTATGCACCATGTTTATATTTTTAAAAAAGAATTTATGTTACCAAATAATATTAAGCAAATTAGAATAATTTGAAATTATGATTTGAAAACAAATCATCTACTGTGTTAATTAGAAGAGGGGATGAGTTTGAGCAAATGAAAAACAAAGTTTTTGAGAATATCAGAGCCCATTTTATGATCACTATATAAAGATACTACTTCTATTACAAATATCCCAGTGTTTCATGGTTTTATTGAAACCAGGAGACTTAATGAAAGTTAAGAAAGAAAAAAAAATTATGTAAGGTTATTTTCAGCTACATTCTGAATTTAATAAGTATGCTGTATGAACTATCACTTTTTCCTATATTACAGTTTTCCACTCATCTTAAACCTATACTAATCTTAGCATTCATACAAACCTTAATGGTTTGATTTTAGTTGGACAAAACAAAGTATGTAATAAAATAATTGTTACAATAGCTAAATCATGCTTGTACCATTGATTGGAAAACAAAATAGATAAATCAGGGGTTTTTTGTTTGTTTGTTTGTTTGGGTTTTTGATAGAATAGGGCACGTTCAAATTTGGTCTATTTTAACACTGTGTTTCAACTTAGTTTATCATATAAGTCCTTACATGTAACTGGACTGGCTTTCTTGTGACTTAATTTTTCCAGTGTGTTATCCTTTATATCCAGGATGCCTGGATATTACCAGCAGTTGAGCCTTATGAGTTCTTATCAAGTAGAAGTACTCCAAAGAGAATCCTGACAGGAGTTAGCAAATCCGCTCTTTTTTCCTTAAGTTGACTATAGCTTCCCAGTGGTCCTTGTACCATGATACTATTGATCACCTCTTCAGCTGTTTAAAGTCCTTTTTGCTTCTCTCTTAGTATTCTGTACCAACCAGAACTCAGCCCTAGATGGGGAAAGCAAAAGAAGACAAGAAGGAGGAATTAAACCACAGTAGAAAGACCATGGGGTTCTGGAGTCAGACCTCAATCCAAATCCTACTTCTACCACCTCGGGCAAGTGACTTAATCTTACTGAGTTCCACTTTCCCTATAAAATGGGGATAGTTCTAAATAGTAGTAAATATTCAGGGTGAAGATTAAGTATTTTAATGTAGGGTTAAATATAATGATAAAATTTTTAACTAATAAATGACATTTCTCTCTTTTATGTAAGAATCAGATAGTAAATATTTTAGGCCTTACAGGCTGTCAGAACTACTCAATTTTAGCTCTTTCTGGTGTAGAGCAAAAGCAGTTGTGGAAATATTTAAGCGATTGAACATAGCTATGCTCCTGTAAAATTATTTACAAAAACAGATAGTAGGCTGAATTTGAACCCCAGGGTATAGTTCGCCAACCTCTAATTTATATTCTTGTCCATAAAAGTTATTTGCAGTGTCAGTCAAAACAGACCCCCTTTTGAAAAAACTGTAAAATATGTCATTATGAGTTCAACAGTACAAGGGGTCACAAGGTTTGTGTTTCCCAAAATTGATAAAAGTCTGTAGAAGAATGCTTATCATAATTTTTACTCCTGTCAATTAAAAACCGGGACCCACAAAACATTTAAAAATATCACACAGTGATCTAATGAATGGTTAAGAAATATGATTTTTTTGTGTGTGAGAGAGCATGTGTGCTGAGTATTGAACCTGGAAGCTCTTTACCATTGAGCTATAGCCCCCAGACCTTTTCTTTTTATTTGGAGACAGGGTCTCACCAATTTCCCAAGGCTGGCCTTGAACTCATAATTCTCCTGCCTCAGCCTAGTGAATTTTGGTGTAATGTAAAATATATGAGGATTGTTCTATAAAGAAGTTATTCGACATTGTTTATCCCTCTATTTGTGCATTTGCCAAAATTGTTTAAGCACAGAAATTCTCATATAACCTAATGTCTCTGAAACTATTGTTTAGAAGGTGCTGTTCTGAAACTATCTAGTTTAGATAGGGTCAGAAATATTCACTGATGTGAAGATCATGCAGTTATTTGGAAACAATTATGAAAGAAGTACTTTTCTCTCTTACCTGTGGAATCTATTGTTTTTTTTCTTTTTGCTCTTACCTCGTGAAAAAAGAAACTATTTTTTTTTTAAATTTCAGAAAATTTTAAAGAAAAGGAATACTGTATAGAATACTGAACACCCTTTACGAAGATACACCTATTTTGAACTCTTTGCCCCATTTGCTTTATTGCTCTCTTTCTCTTCCTCCTTCCCTCCTGCCTTCCCCACCCCAATTCGGTCCTCTTTCACATACACTCATTCTTTTTCTTTCTCCCTTTGTGTGTGTGACGCACACACACCATTTTTTTTTAAACAGTTTGAGAGTATATAACCTAAAGGGTTGCTGCCTATATTGTATCATCATGGACTGTACCTGTAAATATTTATTTCAAGGGATGGTTAGTCTTTTTATCATGTGTAATAAAGAATACATTTTTTAATAGAGTGATTCTATGTTAGCTTTGTCTTGGCCATATTCTTAAAATAGAAAAATGACAAATTATAGCTCTTCCAAGTACATTTGGTCTAATCCAGAGAATATGTTTTTAAGTGTCTGAAGGACTCTGCCACAGGAATCTTGATAGCACCAGGCAAGATATCTTACACAAAGTATTGTTCAATTTTTTTCAGTATAGTTACTGTTTTTCCCTTACAACAAATAAGCAATCTATGGCCAGTCTATGTGTTTTGAGACTTAAAATAGGAAACTTATTAAGAGCTCTTGCTCTGGAGTAATGCTTATGAATCCAGCTAACGTTAAGAATCTGGGCAAGTTTACAATTTCTGTGAAATGGGGTTGATAGTTGCTATATTTTAAGGTTGCTATGAACTTTAAATGAAAAAATGAAATAAGGTATGTGTTACTCAGATCTGGCATGTAATAAATGGCCAGTGTTGTTAGCAATTACTATTTTAGTTCTGGGAATATGGATAATAGACTTAATAAACTCTCCGGGTTCACAAATCAAAGCTGACAGAATTCACAAAATCATTTCCTCCAAGTTGATTAATACTTTGCCCAAGGTGATTGATTTTCCTTTAAAAAAAAAAATCTTGTTATTAAACTTGGTCGGTCTTGTTTTTTCTTTCTGTACCTGTTATTCCTGCCCTTTCTGAAATGTGTGAGGCATGTAGTTTGGGAGCATGAAATCACTATCACCGAATTTTTTTCTGGATTCTGACTTGGCTTACTTTTTTACTTCATAAAGATTTCAACTGAATACGAATGTAGATACTTTTAAAGTCACCTCTGCTTCTGTATTACCACTGTGATAGTACTCCATAGTAGTTGTTGAAGATTTTTTAAAAGAAGGGTATGTACTCAAGTCAAATTATAAAGAATAGAGAAGGGTGTAGATGAAATTAAAGACAGGGAGTATACGGGTGGGGTTTTGAAGTTTAGAGTAGAAAGTGGTAAAGTATTGACTAGAAGAATGAGCTAGAGATAGATCATAAAGGGCCCTGTTTGTTGTGCCAAGAAAGCTCGAATTTCAACAGGAAAGCAATAGAAAGCCAAGGATTAAGTATGAGGGTGATGTGTTCAGACTGTTTTAACAACAAAACAGCTTTGGGGGCCTTTTTAAAGTTGATTTTTAAATTTAATTTTTAGGGAAACCTTCCAGTTGGATTGTAACTTTTCCAAAAATAAAAAGAGACTATTGTTTTACTCTCTTTTCCTTGACTAGCCAAATATCAAATGAGCATGTAGGTGCTTAATAAGCACAGCACAAACAACCCAAGTTTAGAGGGATGTAAGGACTACAAATAAGAGACATAAGAAATTAAGAATCAAAATTAAACTTAATTTTGCTTAGGCTGTTTGGAATGTGCTACTTAGTAACTAATAAGTCCTGATTATTTTGCAAAGAAAGTAGCAAATTGAAAAATAGGTTACACTAAAATGAAATTTTAAAACTGGGCTGTTTTAGGTCTGGGGTTGTTGCTCAGTGGAAGAGCACTTGCCTGGTACATGACTGGGTTCAATCCTCATCACTACATAAAAATAAATAAAATAAAGATATTGTGTCCATCTACAACTAAAAATTAAAACTGCTATTTTACCTGTACCTTAGCAAAGGTCTTCCTTTATTATTTCATATTCTAAAAAATAATTTCAGAATATTGGGCTAAATTTTAGTAGGAGGATAGATAGAGAGCAATAGTCTTAGAGGATTTTTTATTATTTATTTCTTGTGGAAAATAATATTAAATTGCTACAATTGCCAAGTGTTCTGTCTATTCAGCTATTTTGACTATTCACCCTGAATTATTTGTTTCTTTGTTTGCCTTTATGAAATTTTTATCTTAGTTTTTTATGAAGTCTGTTTCAAATCATGGTAGTTTCTGGACCTTAAGTAAGTGATGCATATAATTCATTGCTCATTTATTCAACAAGTATTTATTTGATACTTGAATGTGTTAGGCATGATTCTATACCTGGAATAAAGTGAATTTAAAAATCAAGCTCCTGACTTCATGAATCTTATACTGTGATGAAAAACTGATAATAAATGAAAATCCAAGTGGTCTATAAGGAGGTGATAGTTCCTGTAGAGGAAAATAAAGCAGGATAGTGGAACAGGGTATTCTGGGATTGAGAGGGGAGAAGGATTCTTTCTTTTTTCTTTTCTTTTTTTTTGAAGACTTTATTACAAAAATTGTCAGATGTTCAGTAAAGTTTCAGGAATTTTATAGTGACCACCCACACATACTACTCCGCTATTTAGATTCTACCATTATTAACATTTTATTATGTTTGTCCTATTACCCATCTCTCCATCTCTCGGTTTATCTTATTTTTAAAATGCATTTTCAAGTAATTGAACATCAGCTCATGTTTCCTTAAGTACTACATATGCATATGATCAAGAAAAGTTTAGTATTTGTTTACCGATTTTACCCTTTTTGAGGTCAGCAATTAAATTCACAAATAGTATATGTTAGCTGAATTTTAGCAAAATCATATATTTGTATAACCCAGGCCCCCATCAAGATACAGAACATTATCATTATTTCAGAAAACTCCTTCATTCCACTTTTTAGTCAGTTCTATCTCTGTTCCCCAGAGGCATCTACTATTATGAATTATTTCCACCATAGATTAATCTTGATGTTTTATTTTATTTTATTTTTATTTTTTTTAAAGAGAGAGGGAGAGAGAGAGAGAGAGAGAGAGAGAGAGAGAGAGAGAGAGAGAGAGAATTTTTAATATTTATTTTTTAGTTCTCGGCGGACACAACATCTTTGTTGGTATGTGGTGCTGAGGATCGAACCCGGGCCGCACGCATGCCAGGCGAGCGCGCTACCGCTTGAGCCACATCCCCAGCCCCTAATCTTGATGTTTTAGAACATCACATAAATGGACTTAAGTATATACTTTTGTGTGCAACTATTTGTACATATTGTAATTTAAAAAAAAAAGATTAGGTGTTGCATGTATAAGTAGTTTGTTCCTCTTATTGATGGAGGACTCTGACTATCCCGTTGATGGACATTTGAATGTGGCTATTTTGAATAAAACTTTATACATCCGGGCTGGGAATGTGGCTCAGGCGGTAGCGCGCTCGCCTGGCATGCGTGCGGCCCGGGTTCGATCCTCAGCACCACATACCAACAAAGATGTTGTGTCCGCCGAGAACTAAAAAATAAAATATTAAAATTCTCTCCCTCTCTCTCTCTCTCTCTCTTTCTCTCTCTCTCTCCTCTCTCACTCTCTCTTAAAAAAAAAAAAAAAAAAAAACTTTATACATCCTTACCCCCAGATATTTTTGTGAGCTTGTGTTTTCATTTCTCTTGGGCAAATACTTAAGAGTAAAATTGATTGCTGGGACATATGGATTATATATGTTTGGTTTTATAAAATCTGCTTTGTCTTTTTCTCATTGACAGTGTATTGTATTCTAGTTATTCCAAATCCTCACTGTCATTGATATTGTCGGCCTTTTCTGTTTTAACCATTCTGGTGAGTGTATAGTGGAAAGATTTTAAAAGAATGACTTTTGACCAAAAAGTTTAAGGGAAAAGCTATTTCTTTCACAGTTGACAAACAGCAAGGATTCCTGTATGCCTATAGCAGAGTGAGTGAAGAGCAGAATAGTAAAGGAACTCAGGGAGATAGCAATGAAAAGGGAATTGTAAATCATGTGGAACCTTAAGGACTTTGGCATTTATTCTGAGTGAAATGGGAAATAATTGGAATATTCTGAGTAAAGGAATGACATGATCTAACTTGTAATTAACAGAACTAATCTAACTAGAGAAAGGGTCTAATTAGGAGGGTATTATAATGAGCCAGGCAAGAGTTCATTATATAGATGAAGAACAACTAGGGAGCACTTGCCAAAACAATGTTCCTTTCCTGAATAGAGTTAATGTTTTAGTTCTTGGAAATATCATTTGAAAACAACCCAGAAGAGAAAATTATTCAGCTCAGACCTTTTCATTGTTAGTAGTGGAGTCTAGCTCAATATGTATAAACAATCAGATTTAAACCTCTTAAATCTTAAATAACTTTTTTAATGGAATTAGTTAGCACTTCTTATTTATGCTCAAGGGTTATATTATTACTGCTTGTAATAAGCTGTTTTTAACTTGGTGACTGAAAAAAGGTCTAAATGTCTAATTGTCATAGTGGCTATGTTAAAGTCATTATTCACTTTAAAAATTTAACAAATTATAGTATAATTGTTTTGGAAACTGTGATATAATCTTGAATAGCTCGTTTTAGTTTTGTAATATTTAATACTGAAAAAGTAGAAATGACTTTTTTTAATGTGCTTTTATTTAGGTTGGTCCTTCTTATCTTTTTTTAGTGATGTTTTATAAGATATTAAGCACTGGCAATGGCCAAAATATTATACTAGATGCTGAGTAGATTACAAAGATATTCTTATTTAGTCCTCAAATATTTACTTTAAGAGAATACATCTTTTGAAGCAAAAGATAGAACAGTAAGTTAGACATAACTTCTAATTTTAAAAAACTTAAATTTTAGAGATCAGTGAGTAATTATCACAATCTTCTAAGTATAAAATTCATTACTGTAGCAGCACGAATCAGGGGGAGATCCTACCTCAGAGAAATAAAGATAATTTTAAGATTGATTTGGAAGAAGAGTGGGAATTAACCTATGGTGGGGTGAAAGCAAGAATGATGTTTTAGGATTTCCCAAATATTAGTGATTAACGCCTCTTTAAAGCTAGTTAATAACTCTTTTGCAATTACTACTCCTGCCTTTAATAGACCATAAAAAGCTACCTGAAAAGGCAGTGTGGTTTCATGGAGTAAGCAAAAATAACTTAGGGGCATAAAAGAAAAAAAAAGGTATAAGAAAAACTACATTTATTATGCACATAATAAAAATACATGGCAGGTAATCTGCTGGGCTTGGAGTAAGATAAGGAATCTAAATCTAAAATGCATACTTGGTTCTTTGCCACTAAAGCCTAAATTGCCATTGCATTAGGCAGACTGAAGGAACAAAAGTGAGGGTGTTTGGTCAATGCCATAGTAGCAAGGTTCATGGAGATTGACAATGTGCATCTGAACTTTCTCAAGGTCATTGCTTAGTCATTTCTTTTTTTTTTTTTTTTTTACTTAGTCATTTCTGATGTGCTTTTTATTTTTTAAATTATAGGCTTTTAAAAAATTTGTTAAATCATAAATTGTTTCTCTAATTCCATTCTTAAAGATTGTATGTTAATCAATTAATCAATTTAAGAATTCCTTAAATGATTTTATTTGCTTTGTTCTGTAAATTCAGGCTGGTTTGAGAGATTAAACTTGTTATTTTATGAAAAATTGAAGTTGATCATAGTATTTTGGTAATTAACTCTGGAAGTACAACTGAGCCTAATTACTAAAAGTATTGTGTAATATAAATAAGCTACCCCCAAAGTATCATAAACTAATAAATGTTTTTCAAATCGCTCTTCCCTTTTCTTAAAACAATTTTTTACCTAATTCTTATTCCCACAGATGTTAGCCTACATGTCATTTTCTGCACTAGTGAAAGGTATACCAGCCCCAAAACTATTTCCTATAGATTTTCCTATTTCCATAATGCATTATTCTTTTCCTTTGTAGCACTTTAATTTTTACACTTTACCTCCCTACTGCAGTGTAAACACATAAGGCATATTTATTTTACTTACCATGTGTCCCCAGTCACCAAGTTAGCACACTCAATAAACATATACTTCTTAATTAATAAACAAAGTTAAGCCCAGATGTTCTGCTTTATATCTCTAGCTTTCTTTCTATACCATCACTTCTTAACTGTATTATAAAAGTTTTGTATGAGCTATAATAATGAATAATTCTTTTTAGAAAAATTGTTCTGTGTTCGTGGATATAGACTATTAAAACCTTTATTAGACTACCTGTTGATAATTTGAAATGAATATCCCAGGGACCAAAGTTTGGGGATGCTAGCCTATGTAGAGCAAAAATAGATTGCTTTAAAACTTTCACTGATAGGTACTGTGTTCAAGGAACTTCTGAACTTTTTATATAATTGTATTTTAGAGTTGTATCATCTTAGGTATTTGATCAAGGCATTCAGTAAATAATTAAGTATAGAGCATATATTCTAATTGATTTGTTACTTGGCTTTATAATTTACATTTTGCTCAAAGCAAAAACAATCCCATTTTTCACTTAAAATTGAATGCTGTTTCATGGAAATAAATGTATATAGATTTAGATTTTTGAAATATTTTATTTACCTGAAAAGCTACACATATAATGAATGTAAAGTATATCATTTAGAAATTATCATTGTTTTAGAATCATTTAGTGAAATAAATTCAGATTTTTGTGTGTTTTTAAAAAAAGTACTGCAAGTATCTTTTAGAAAATATGAGAAATAAAAGTATGAAAGAGTAAGTTTCAAAAGTGTGCCACCCAAAGGTACACTGTTAATCTTTTGATGTTATACTTTGAAATTATATGTGTGTGTATGTATGTATATTTATGTGGGTGTACATATACCCGTGCATGCATATATATTCATTTAAGCACCATGATCTGTCCCGGTACCATTTCAGAGTAGTGATATTATAGCAGAAAGCAAATTAGACAAAAATTTCTTTCATGGTGCTTAGATTGGAAGTAAGGGAACAGGTAGGTGATGACAGTAAACACATCAACTATACAGCATGTTATAAGATTAAGTGCAATGAAAAAAATAAAGCAAAGAAGGGAATAAAAGTAAAAAGTGGATTAGTTTATGTATGTGTGTGCTTTTAGACCTTTTTCTACATATTAGATATGTTCAGTTGTGTCTTTAAAATATTAAATGTCCTTAGCATACAATTTTCAGATTAGCCCTTTTTACTTAGAGAATTATCAATGTCATTAAATATTGTTCTTCTTAACCATATGTGTGTGTATGTGTATGAGGAAATCCTTTACATGACCCCTAAGAGTGCATGATAAACCCCATGTAGATGCAGTTGACAATTATCCCACCTCACTATTCTCCAGCTACCCTGATATTTGGTCTCCTCCCTTTCTCATAATCTTAGTACTTTGGGAGGAAGTAAATATGAATTGTATAGGGTAATAGTTATCCCAGTTGTTGAGACTTTTTAAAAACAGAATAACTTAACCATTTTTGCTGTGTATTATATACATCTAGGACCCTTAGAATTAGAACCCTCTTCTTTGTTTTTTCATTATGAATTTTTTCAAATTTGTATAAAAGTTAACAATACAATGAACATCTTCATACCACCCACCTACATTCTACAGTGGTTAATATTTTGCAGTTTTTTTCCTTCTATGAATCCTGCATGTTTTATGGAACTGTTAGAAAGTATGTTGCATACATTATGATACCTTTCCACTATATAACATATATAAAGGGGAAGTATTTTCTTGACTGTTGAAGATATGAGCAAGTTATTTATGTGAGATGTACTATACAACATAAAACCACATATAAGATTTTTAAAGCATTGTAATATTGATAAGCAAAAGTTTTATTTCATAGTTGTGAAAAATGGATATAAACATAAGAAGTTATTTTTACAGAATGGACCTAGTCATGGACCTAGTAGACTGTAGAACCATTTTTTAAATCCAGGGTATTATTTACAGAAGTCATGTTCTTAACCACATAAAAATAAAAACACTATTACTCTTTAATAGGATCATACATATATTCATACACATATATTTTAGAAAAATATATGCATTAACTGGGACTACCTAGGAAGACTGGAACTTTTCATATTGTTGGAATGTTTTTCATCAGCGATACATTTATATAATACACAGGTATCTATAATTGTTTAATAAAGTATATGCCAAAATTCAGTGTTGATATAACTGGGTGAGAACAATATTTTTATGGCAGCTGGTAGTAGTATCAAACTAATAAAACCTTTCTGGATGGTAACAACCCAAATTTAAGCATCTGTTATACTAAATATTTTACTCACATTTATCTTACTTAAAATCTCCAACCAATTCTGTAGATTGCATTTATCTCCCACTGGAGGAAACAGTTTTAGAAGACTGAAGCTTCTTGCCAGGAGTCAGTTTGTTTCAGTGTTGGAGTTAGATTCTAATCCATGCCGCCTGAGTCTAGGTCTAGGGCACAACTCTGCTGCTGTCCAGGAAAGGCTCTGGACCAGGATTTTAATCTGTCAATTTCATAAACTAAAAATGGAGAAGATAATAATTTCTATCCGTCTTTGAAAAGATTGTATTAGTTGATTTGTTTAAAAGAAAATTCTAGATTTACAAAGTACTGTATGAATAGATTTGAATCAATAAAATAATTTTTATACACAGCTTGCTTTCTTCATGTAGTAAGTTCAGATATTTTCTTTCATCTCAGTTTTAGTAAACTTTTAAAAAATCTTTATAATTCCATTTGGTGTAGTACCTTTTAAGTAAAGGTGCAGAGAAAATGAGGAGTCAAGTGTTTGTAGCAAAATCTTCTCATTTCTACTTAAAATGTTTATACTATTAGTTGTATTGTTAACACCCATGCTTTCAAGACCTACTACTGAAATACTGCTGTTTTAAAAGCAAATGAACAAAAACCTCTGTATGACTGTATTTTCTATTTGCTGCTCCTTAAATACATAAACTTACATTATTTTCTCCTCTTTTTAGGAACATCATCTTCAGCGGGCTATTTCAGCACAGCAGGTGTATGGCGAGAAGAGGGATAACATGGTTATACCAGTCCCAGAGGCAGAAAGTAATATTGCTTACTATGAATCTATATATCCTGGGGAATTTAAGATGCCAAAGCAGCTCATTCACATACAGCGTAAGTAGTTACTTTTTTTAATGATTGTTATTTTTTCATATTTATATAACTTCACAGATACCTGCTGACTAACATCAACTTGAGAGTTATTAGATCGCATTTTCTCCTTTTAAAATGGTGTTTGAGATATCTGACCAAAAATTATTAGCATTTTTCATCATAGACTTTCAGTTTCATTCCACTATGGGATCTTAGGCTGCTTTAGACAAATAGGATTAAGAATATGCCTCAGAATGGAAATAGTTTTCTTTCTTTTCAGAATTAATAATATTAAAAGTGTTAACTCTTAAGATTTAGCAAATTTTTCCTATAAAGGATCAGATAAAAAAAATACTTTAGGCTTGGGGGATCATTCATTCTCTGGCACAACTATTCATCTCTGCTATTGTAGAGAGCTATAGAGAATACATAAACATGGGGGCTGGGGATGTGGCTCAAGTGGTAGTGCGCTCACCAAAAAAAAAAAAAAAAAAGAGAGAGAGAGAGAATACATAAACAGATGAACATGTCTGTGTTTCGATAAAACTTTATCCATAAAAATAGGTGGCAGGCCAGAGTAGGCCTGGTCTGTGTTTTCTGCTAGCAGAGTGATATGTTAGTTTTTAAAATTTTAATGTTCTACTTGGGAGTTTGTTTCACTTGGTATTGTTAGTTTTTTCCAGTAGAAATTGGTCCTTTAATAGCTACCATATTTGGTGATGATGAACAGAGTTTGTAGCCTTATATATTAATATGTCTTAATATATTACTATATCTTTATTTTAGGGTTTTTTTGTTTTTTAATTTTTTTTAATCCATGTAAGCACATTGAGAACCAGTTTTAACTATTTCTTAACTCATTAGCTAGTTTTCTGCTTCTTTTAACCTTTTCCCTATATGATTCAGTTTTTTCTGTCCCAGATTAAAAACATTAATTTCACAGTTTTTTAAATATAAAAGCCAGAAGTAGTCCATTTTGGCTTTTATTTATTAACATTCTGATATTTTTTTAACTTGTGATTTTTTTTTTCATCATTAACTCTTTGGCCTAATAAATATATTCATTTCCTTTAAAAGAAGAATTTCTCTAATTCACTAGGGGTTTCTTTAGAGTAAGCCACAAGCAGTTTGTGTTTAGTTGTGCACTCTTGTTTAATTACATTTAAGACATAGACACAGGGTCTGGTGGCATGTACCTGTAGTACCAGATACTCAGGAGGATGAAGAGGGAGGTAACTTGAGCCCAGGAGTTCACAGCTTGAGTAACACAGTGAGACCTTGTCTCAAAACAGATCACAACAACAAAATGAAAAAAGAGACAACATATTAAATTCTGACTGTATAATTATGAATTATCTTGGGAGTCTTTTATAGCTCCCCCCTTTTTCCTTAATTGCATGTCTTTAATTTCTTTTCTTGTCTTATTATAATGGCATGCACTTTAGTACTATTTGAATAATGAGAGTAATGGGAGCTTAAAAATAAGAGTGGCAAGATAACTAATATCTTTGCCTCATTTCTACTATTAGAAGGGAATAATTCATTGTCATTATAAATATAAAGTTAGCTCTAGTTTTTTCTTTTTTTAAAAATTTGTTCTAATTAGTTATATATGTTAGTAGAATGTATTTTGACACATTCATTATACACAAATGGAGCACACCTTCTCATTCTCTGGCTGTGCATGGTTCAGAGAGCTGTAGGATTTATTTATTTATTTATTTTTATGTGATGCTGAGGATTGAACCCAGTGCCTCATACATGCTAGACAAGTGCTCTATCACTGAGCCACAACCCCAGCCCCTGTAGGTTTTTTTAATGTGGTTTCTTATGAGGTTGAAGTTCCCCCTAGTTCTCATACTGAGAATTTTTATCATGAATGGATGTTGAATTTTTTCTGCATGCTCTTTTAGCAACAATTGATATCCTGTGGTTTTTTCTTTTTCTTCTTCCTCAGCCTGTTAATATGGTAGGTTACACTTACTGATTTTCAAGTATTGGACTACACTTCCATATTTGGAATATATCTTATATTTTTATGATTTTTTTTTAGTTGTAGATGGACATAATACTTTTATTTATTGTTATGTGGTGCTGAGGATTGAACCCTTGCCTCACACGTACAATGCAAACAGCACTCTACCCCTGAGCTACAATCCCAGCCCCTCTGACATTTTTTCTGATACATTGTTGGATAGAATTTTTGCTAACCAAGGATTTTTGCATCTCAGTTTATGAATGGTGTTAGTATCTATCTTGTCTGGTTTCAGTATCAGTAATACTGGCATTATAGAAGGAGCTGGAAAGTGTTCTTTCTCTTGTTTTCTAGAAGAAATTGTATAAAAATGGTGTTAATTTTTAAATATTGGTATTAGTTTTTGTTTTTTAATTTTTAGTTGTAGTTAGACATAATGCCTTTTTTGTTTGTTTATTTTTGTGTAATGCTGAGGACCAAACCAGTGCCTCACACGAGCTAGTCAAGCCCCCTGCCACTGAGGCTACAACCCCCAGCCCTGAATTAGTTTTTAATATACTAAAATAAGGAAAAGCTATAGTGCAAATTTTTACAAAGGTAAAATTAAATACAGGCTGCTAGGTGTTCTAGTAAGTTGTTCTTGAATTCTATAGGAACTCTATAATTATATGTATAGTGTATATGTGTAATTCTTTAGGAACTTCACTTAAACAAATGAACTGGTTCATTTCAAGTACCCCAATTTCCAATTTGCTCCTAAACTATGTTACGCAAGCTTAGAGTTTTTAAATAGATAATTTGTATTCCCTGAAAAGACTATGAGTAAATATGTTTGGGAATTTGCATATTTTATTCCCCTTCCAACACTCCGAGTCATATTCATATTAGTGCTGTTTTATAGCTCTTACAGTCTTGAGATATTCAATTTATTTAACTTTTAATCCATCATTTTTCAGATCTCTTTATTATATGTTGTGTATCAACATTTCATCAATCATTAGTTGGAAAATTTTACCCCTATTATTATCTTTACCGATAATGTTTGCATCAAAACTGGTGTGAGAAATTCCTCCTTAGCCTCAGGGATTATATTCTGTCCCTAATCCACATTTTGTGCTATTTTTTGAACCCAGATATCCTTTCACTATTTGTATCTTGCATTTTAAGAATGCTATTTAGAGTTTTAGACATACCCACCCAATGTACTCTTAGTTTGACCCATAAAAGGCACTGTTCATATCATCGCACCTCTATTATTAGACTCTAAATATAGTAAATCCTCCTTATTTATAATAAAGTTTCAGTTACTCATGATCACCCATTATCTGAAAATATTAAGTGAGAAATTCCAGAAATAAACAGTTTTAAATTATAGTTCATCCTTCCTGAGACATAAAGTGTTCCTTTTTCTAATGTATCCACGCTGTGTATACTACCCCTTCATTAGCCATTCATAGTTAACTAGGTTATCAAAATAGCTGTCACAGCATCTGTGCTTTTGTTCAAGTAATCTTAATTTTATTTGATAAAAAAGCCCCAAGGAAAAGCAGTGATGCCAGATATGCCAAAGAGAAGATATAAAGTACTTCCTTTAAGTGAAAAGGTGAAAGTTCTCAACTTAAAAAATCACATACTGTGGTTGCTAAAATTATGGTAAGAATGAATCTTCTGTCTACAAAATTATGAAGAAGGAAGAAGAAATTCACACTAGCTTTGCTATTGCATCTCACACTGCAAAAGTTAGGGCCACGGTGCTTGATAAGTACTTAGTTGAGTTGGAAAAGACATTAATTATATGGTTTATTCAGGTTTTAGGCATCCCCTAGGGGCCATCTTCCACATTTTATTTCCTCATAAAAATATCTAACTGATTTTTATATACTTTGTGTTCTTTTCCCTTAGACTTATATAACAGATTTACATCTGTGAATCACATCTAATACTGGTTGGTTTTGCTTTTGCTTTTGTGGTTTTAGGGATTGAACTGAGGAACTAGTATGTACATGCTAGCCAAGCACTCTACCATTAAGCTACAACACCCTCAGCATGTTGTTGTTTTTAATTATACATAAATCTGGGTTTATCGGTATTTTAAAGAGTCATTTCTATTATTTAACAACAATTGACTAGGTAGGTCTCGTTTTAATTGACAGAACCTAATTAGGTTTTTATCATCTCTTTCTTTTCATTAATGAGTCCAGAAAGTCTACAGCAATACTATTTCTAAGGCAATGGTAAATATTGCTGCATCTTTATCAGCTCAGGTTGAGCTATATAGTTGGAAGCTGCAGGTTCACCTAATGCTAAATTATACATTAAGATTATCCTAGGGGCTGGGGATGTGGCTCAAGCGGTAGCGCACTCGCCTGGTATGTGTGCGGCCCGGGTTCCATCCTCAGCACCACATACAAACAAAGATGTTATATCCGCCGAAAACTAAAAAATAAATATTAAAAAAATTCTCTCTCTCTCTCTCTCTCTCTCTCTTTAAAAAAAAAAAGATTATCCTAAAGTAAATTTTTTTATGAGAGCTTTGTAATCTAAAGCAGATCTTTACATGTTAGCTTTGCTATAGGATTTTAATATTCTCTAACAAGTAGCCTCATGTTTATTATTTTAGAAAATCCTCTTGCAAAGGTAAGAGGACTTTGTCATATCCTTCCAATGGAAAAGACACTGAGCTCCCTGATAGATGTGATAGAAATCTTACTTTCTAGTCTTGTTTCAGTTGCCCGATATGTTGAATGTGATTTGTCATTGATAATATAAGTTATATCAGGAGTATGTTGTTGTTGTTTAATGTAAAAATAAAGGTGATGCTAAATAAGCTTTTTCAGTTTTTATGAATAGTTAAATTTTGTGATTTTGATTTGATCTAAAGAAAAGTAAATTTTATGTGGAGGATACCAAAGTATATTATATAGATGAGATCCTAAAAATATTCAAAATATAAATGCTAGAAGGCAGAAGAACATTGGTAGTTAGTCTCTGTGAGTTTGGCTTTCTGGAATATCTGAATTAGCCCTCTGTAGTAGAACTTTTCATCATGACAGACATATTCTATAATCTTTGGTGTTTGGTACAGAATAGCCACTAGGCACATTAGATATTTAGCACTAAATTTTACATAATTAATACAAATTCATTTAGTTACATATAGCTTAGGGTTACCATATGGGACAACACAGATCAGAATTAATTTGGTTAGGAACAAAAAGAATCAAGTGTTTTTAATCTAACAGTTTCAGTCTCCTTAAAAATTTCCAAAAGCGTGTTCATGTATAGTTGCAAACAAAATGAAATTATGGAAAATCATTGGAGTGCCTATTGCTGTAAGTGACATGGATTCAGAGAGACTAATATCTACAGATTTTTATAGGGTCTGAATATCTACTTACTTAAATCAGGAATGTTAAGTAAGTGGTATAGGTCAAAACAGAAAATAAAACAGTTTAATGATACATTTAATTCTTCATGTATATACTGGATTCCTCTGGGTCAGTTATTATGTTAAGCTTGAAGCATGATGGTTGGTATTTGGTAGCCAAATATTTTCCTCTTAATTTATCACAGACTTTACTAATGGATGACTGGTTTTTCATAACATTAGAATGCTATTAATTTTCAAGGAGAGGTGACATACAAGAGGAAACATGTTACTTTATTTCCACTTGGAGATGTGGAGATAAAAAGAGCACATATGCTTCCCCTTAAAAGAGATCAGTCACATTTTAATAGGGGAGGTACATGCTTAACAAGTAGATTATAAAGTATATACAGAAAATGGTATGATAGAAAGAAAGTGATCTGGAGCAGATTTTTTAACCTGTGTGCCATAACTTTTAGGTACATGTCTGAATTGCCTGTAATTTATATAACATAGTGTGTACACTTTTATACAACCTATTTTTCTGGTGTGAGGCTTCGTAGTTTCTACTAAGGGAAGTTAGGAATCACTTATTGGGTGAAGGACAGTCAAGAAAGGATTCCAAAGGAGTGATGTTTGACTGAATATTAAAAACATTAAATAAGCATTGGCGTATTTTGTGGGTAGTCAGAAAACAGCTAATGTAAAAAGCCCAAAGTTATCAAATAGCACACTCTATGAAATATATAACTTTTGACATTACTGGTTCATAAAGTATAGATGACATTAGAGAGACTAGGTAAAAAGAACCTCATGCCATTTTAGTTTATGAGTATTTAGACTCTAAGGGAGAAGGAATTGACCAAGAGAAGGACAACACATATTTTGATATCACACTATTTAATATTTTTGCTTATATCAATATCAACCTAGCTTAATTTGGATAAATAATTGAATGGCAATCTGTGAAATAAACCTCACATTTCCATTGTCATGATAGTGATTCTCAAGGAGAATAAGTCTCCTTGGCAGGAATGCACTCACTGTCACTGTTATTGGTAGTGGGTTTTAACACTTCATCTTTAACTACCAGTCTCTAAGCTTTTGGTAAAGTAGTTTAATGATCTGTAAGATAGGACTTAAAAATAATGACATAATGACCTTATTATTTTATATTATGGAAAACTATATGAAATTGCTAATATGTGATTTTTGAGCTACAAAAATGGCATTTCCACATGGTTCCACCAGACACATTTAATAATCCATTGATGTTTTTAAGTAAAGGACTTCTAGTTTACTTGCTTTTAGAGTGGGTGGAGGGTATCCTATTCACTGTCTTCTATCATTTTTATCTGTATTTGTAGTAAAGATGAATATGAATAATATATCTGTGAGCTTAGATTGTTTGTGGCTCTGAAGCAAAATCTAAGTCTTTTTTCCTTAGAAAATCCAGGTCTTGCTTTTATCCAGACATCTGTGAGAGGTTTTTGTTGATGAATTTACACAGTAAATGATTGTTTATGGTTTCTTCTGTCAGCTTTTAGTTTGGATGCTGAACAGCCTGATTATGATTTGGATTCTGAAGATGAAGTATTTGTGAATAAATTAAAAAAGAAAATGGACATCTGTCCACTGCAGTTTGAGGAAATGATTGACCGTCTAGAAAAAGGCAGTGGTCAGCAGGTACAATTCCATTTACATATAATGTATGTATGTATTGTGTAAATGTCTATATTTTATGGAAATTGCATGATACTGAAGGGAGCTAAGAGAGCAGGCTTTGATGTTTAAAAGTATGAATTCATATCTCATCTCTGCCTGTTATTAACCTGTATAATCTTGAGCAATATCTTTAAATTTCTCTGTGCCTCAGTTTCCTCATCCATAATGTAGACGATAAATTTCATTGTATTATTGTGAAAATTAGATAAAATAATGAGTGTGCTTAGAGCACCTAGCTCAGTGTATAAGGTACAATATGTAAGTTTGCTATTGTATAATGCAATATACATTTTTGAGTATTGTCATTTAAATTGAGAAATAACAGTTTTGAACCCTATATATTATATGAAAATGACACAGTGGTTTTATATTTAGCCAGTCAGTCTACAGGAAGCCAAACTACTGCTAAAAGAAGATGATGAACTAATTAGAGAAGTTTATGAATACTGGATTAAAAAGAGAAAAAACTGTCGAGGGCCATCTCTTATCCCATCAGTAAAACAAGAAAAGCGAGATGGTTCCAGCACAAATGATCCTTATGTGGCTTTTAGAAGACGCACTGAAAAAATGCAGACTCGAAAAGTAAGTGACTTTGGATTTTTTTTTCTTTAAATCTATAAAAATTATTTATAGTAATTAATCTCAATTTTCTTTGATTTAATTTTTGTTACATGCAACTCTTTACAGTTATAATGAAAGATATAATTGAAAATAAGTTGACTTTAAGATTTACTGTATAGCTGTTACTGGTATATTTTAATGTTAATACCCTTAAAAATCTTATACAAAATTGATTTCCTGATGTGCCATACTCTCTTCCAATGTCTTTAAATTCCAATTAACCCTTCAAATGTATACATTCTTAAGTATCAATAACTTGGCTCACAGTGCTACTAATTAGGAGTGCTTATTGACATTAAACAAGCAACTTTAATATTTGCAGAATCGCAAAAATGATGAAGCCTCTTATGAAAAAATGCTTAAGCTGCGTCGAGATCTAAGTCGGGCTGTTACTATTTTAGAAATGATAAAAAGAAGAGAAAAGAGTAAAAGGGAACTATTGCACTTAACACTGGAAATTATGGAAAAGAGGTAAAGTACATTTTAATAGTATTAGGAAGTATGGTAGCAGTAGCATTTTGGTATATTAAGTTAATTTATTTCCTGAGCAATTATCTGTAATTACAGAATATCTACTTTTAATAATAGAAACTGTTTAAATGTGTGGTGTGATACTAAGCTTGTATAATTTTACATGTATTCCTATCTTTCTTTTTTTTTTTTTTAAGTGACTGGGCTCACTAACTGTGAAATGTATCAGATATTTCCATTTTGAAATCTCTTTCATTTGTTCTTACTTGTTGTGTATAGGGCTTTGAGAGAGAGAACATTTTTGTATTTTGTGGGTTTTGTTTTATTCACTTGATATAGTACTAATTATTTATTTGTATGTATACACACAGTTTTTAAATAATTGGATTTTGTTTGTTTTTGTACTGGGGATTGAACCCAGGGCCTTGTGCATGCTAGACAAGTAGTACTTCACTAACTGAGCTATTTCCCTAGCCCATTAAATAATTGATGGTTTTCATAAAAACGTAAAGAAAAGAAGGGGGAATGGCAGTGAGATACACAACAAAAACTTCAAGCCTTGACTGCCGTATTTCTCAGTAAGAAAATCACTGTTTAATTTTTCTGAAAGAAATCACAAGAAATTTGGTTTTTAGTATAGACAGTTACAATTAGTAGGAAATTTTCAACACCGTTTTATGCATTAATTTCTACTTTTCTACCAGTCTTTCACCAAAATTGTTAAGGCAGGATTCCAAGTATTCTCTTTTTTCCAGTGTCATTATGTGTCAAGAAAAAGCTATGAGACAAAAAAAGTAGAAGGAAGAAACAAAAGGATTATTTATCTTTAATTTTAATAGACATTCAGCAAATAGTTCAGGTTTAACTAGACTTAATTACCTATGTCCAATTGATGTTTATAATTATATTTCAGTTATTAATAGTCATAAGGATTTATACTTTCAAAAGTAACTTTTTTAAACTTTCTTTTCCTCCCAGCTTTATTTAGGTATAATTGAAAAGTAAAGATTGTACATTTTTGTATGTTGATCAAAGGGTATGAAGTTGTGGTCATAAAACAAATAAGTTCTGAAGACCTAATGTACAGAATAGTTAATAACAATGTATTGTATTCTTGAAATTTGCTTCAAGGAAATCAGACCCCCCCTACGTACTGTGTGTGAGGTGATAGATATGTTAATTAGCTTCATCATAGTAATCATTTCATAGTATGTATATTTATCAAAATATCACATGCTCTTCGAATATCATTGTTTTAAACTTCGTTTTTTATCATTTCAGGTATAATTTGGGTGACTACAATGGAGAGATCATGTCTGAGGTTATGGCACAGAGACAGCCAATGAAACCTACTTATGCTATCCCCATCATCCCTATTACTAATAGCAGTCAGTTTAAACATCAGGAAGTAATGGATGTGAAGGAGTTTAAAGTTAATAAGGTGATTAAACTTTTTTGTGATATAGTATCAGATAATGGGATGATATTTTATCATTAGAATGAGAATAAAAAGTCAAAACACAACTGGGCACACTGGTGCAAACCTGTAATCCCAGCACCTCAGGAGGCTGAGCCAGGAGGATCAGGAGTTCAAAGCCAGCCTCAACAAAAGCAAGACACTAAGCAATTGAATGAGACCCTCTCTCTCAATAAAATAGGGTTGCGGATGTGGCTTACAGTCTAGTGCCCCTGAATTCAATCCCGTACCCCCCTCCCCCCTCCCAGAAAAGTAAAAGCACATAAAAAAAAAAAAAACCTACCATGAAGTATGCTGCTTATTAAAAAAGCAGAAATTTGTAATTAAAACTTTATTTTTATTTTGGTTATTTCCTTATAAAGGTAGAGTTTATTACTATATATCTGATAAAAGGAGTATTTTACTAGTAGTAGGATTATCAGTTATTGAAGTAATATAAATAAAATATAAAGGGTTAGGGACAAATATGTGAAATTTATCTTTTGTGAACACATCTATACGTAAGCAAAATAAAAAGTGGTAATTCAGGTGTATCTCTTTAATAGTTTGTAATATAGATAGTACATCTAAAAAGTGAAGGTTATACAAGAATTTTTCCTTTTAATCTAAATTTTATGTTCCACTTTTATAATTTAACTATGCCTTTAAAATTGAATGGCTATTTTCCTACTTTTAGTATTTTAAATCTATGGTTCCCCTATCTGACTCTCCTGTGTGGTTTTCCTCTACTTGAATCCAGTGTTAGTTACCCTTCAGTTATATTTCCAGATTAAACTCTTTATTTAATTCTGATGTTACTTTTCTCTCTATGTGCCAGAAATATGAGCCCTCACGCTTGCAGGTACTTTAAATTCCTCTAAATTAAGACAGAATTCTTAAAGGGACTGTTTCATTATCTTGATCATTTTATTATATGGTGTTTGGATCCCAAATTTTATTAAGATCAAGCTTTTTAATTATGTTTTAAAGAAAAATGGTAGCTAATAATGTAGTCATTACAGGAGACCATTTATAATAACTTCTGAATAATGTTTTGTTTTGCAGTTAGCTTTCAATTAAGTCTTTCTTCTCAGTACAACAGTAGTAATTGAAGAAAGATACTTTATGATTGAGTAGTTACTTTTTCCCAGTAAACTATAATGCCATAAATTACATAAGAATTAATATGAATTCTTAATATGTTTACATACCATAATTCTTGCCATGACCTTTTTCTTCTTAATATGTTTGCCTCTAATTTTCCTTACTGTTGCCTACATGTCAAATTCATACTTATCCTAACCTTTGCCATCATCTAACATACATATTTCTAACATGCACTGTGTTCTGTCAACTTAGTCTTGCCTCTGTTTTATCCTGGTGTTTCCCTTATTTAATGATTTTTTATATCTTTGTCTTCTGGCACTGCTCAAAATCTAACACTCCAGAAAGACTTGTTATTGTTCAGGTAGCAAGTCCTTAATTTTTATGTTTATTACTCTTCAACATTATAATTTTATGTACTACTTTCTTAACCATTATCTGTAGTTTGCTTTGTGTTTGGGTAAAGTTGTTTTTATTATTATTTTTCCTATATTGATTTGTTATTGCTTGAGACCAAGGCCTATATATCACCCCCACTCTCCAGAATTTTCATAGAAAATTAAAAAAAATTATCGGAGCCAGTGGCAAATACTGGAGAACTTCTGTTTTCTCTTTTTCCTTTCTTTGAAACAAAATGATATATAGAACTATGTTGGATTGTACAATATACTCATGCTTTCACAGAGATCAACTTCTTTACAATGTAAGATGACCAGACATAAAAGTCTTACCTTATGAATATGAACACCTTCATCAAAGCAATAAGCTTCTTTTTTTTTAATTTCCAAAAAACTCGAACATGGTTTCTAGTATATAATTAATTCACATCTTTGTTGCAGCAAGATAAAACTGATCTTATCCGACCGAAACGGAAATACGAAAAGAAGCCCAAAGTCTTACCATCGTCTGCTGCTGCTACTCCTCAACAGACGAGTCCTGCACTGCCAGTCTTTAATGCTAAAGATTTAAATCAGTATGACTTTCCCAGCTCAGATGAAGAACCTCTCTCCCAGGTAAAAATATGCGAATGTCTCTATTAACATAGGAGAGGATTGTAGAAAGTCACATGTTTAACCTGTTTCATTTATTTTGTATTTAAAGGTTTTGTCTGGCTCTTCGGAAGCTGAGGAAGAGAATGATCCTGATGGTCCTTTTGCTTTCCGTAGGAAAGCAGGCTGTCAGTACTATGCTGTAAGTTTCAGACCTTATTTGTAAATAACATTCTATTTGCATTTAACTCATGAAATAAAATAATTTGGACTTTCTTTTAGCCTCACTTAGACCAAACTGGCAACTGGCCTTGGACTAGTCCTAAGGATGGAGGATTAGGGGATGTGCGATACAGATACTGCTTGACTACTCTCACCGTACCCCAAAGGTGTATTGGATTTGCACGAAGACGGGTTGGGCGCGGTGGAAGGTAAGGTATTTCAGCATTCCCAGTATAGAGATATTTTAGACAGTAAAGTAATCAAATTCAGAGTTTAAAGTAAGACAGTCATTCTAAACAGCTTACCAGTTACTATTTGCTGTTCTTAACTGATTTGTTGACTAAAATATTTTTGCCTCTGCTATTCGTTTCCTATACAACCATAGCTCACACAATGTATAACTCTTAATGAATCCCAAATGAATTTCCTTTTCTTCCCAAGATGGAATACCTCATTTAAATTATCAAGGGATAGAATTCTAAGAAAAGGGAATGGATGAATATAAATAAATCCTTATTGCACATACTGTATTAAGCTAAACAAGACTATAAAAAAATGTTGGGTTCTGGGAGAAGGGACTTAAATAGGCCCCAAATTGTCATATTAACTAAGATAATGGTTTGTCTAACTTTTTAACTAAAAGAATCCATATGTGACCCAATCTTTACATCCCAGTTTGTCAGAATTTAATTTTTCTTCCTACATAGTCTAAAGGCCTTTATATGAGTTGTTTGTATGAGGAAAGGAAAGGAATTGCAGAGTCGCTGAAAACAAAGATAAATAAAATTTTTGGTTGAAAACCAATTTGAAAAATAGAAACTGTGTCAAAAATTGAGATTTTTGAGCCTGATGTGCCTATAATCCCAGCAACTCTGGAGGTTGAGGCAGGTAGCTTTAGCAACCTAACAAGGCCCTAAGCAACTTAGCAAGATCCTGTCTCAAAACAAAAAATTTATAAAAGGTAGCCAGGGTATGGCTAAGGATGTGTCTCAGTAGTTAAGCACCTCTGGTTTAGTCCACAGTGCTCCTCTCCCCCCCAAAAAAAAGAAAAAAATGAGATTTTGGCCTAAAAGAGCCAAAAACTGAAATAATCAACTTTGTAGTATGATTTTAAATACTTAGTATGCTTTTATTCCATTTTTTTTTTAAGTTGAGAAAGAAAGAAAAATCTTTTTTATATAACCTCTGAATTGCAATTTTAAGTAAACATGTCTTATTTTTAATAGGGTCTTACTGGACAGAGCTTATTCAGAATATGACAGTATGTTTCACCATCTGGATTTGGAAATGCTTTCCTCACCACAACATTCTCCAGTCAATCAGTTTGCCAATACCTCAGAAACAAATACCTCGGACAAATCTTTCTCTAAAGACCTCAGTCAGATACTAGTCAATATCAAATCATGTAGATGGCGGCATTTTAGGCCTCGGACACCATCCCTACATGACAGTGACAATGATGAACTCTCCAATAGAAAATTATATAGGAGTATAAATCGAACAGGAACAGCACAACCTGGGACCCAGACATGCAGTACCTCCACGCAAAGTAAAAGTAGCAGTGGTTCAGCACACTTTGGTATGTTTATTTGTGATGTACATTTCTGTAGATGGGCTTGTTCATTTTGGGGGGGTATATGGTCTGTTGTAATAAGTACTTTTTTGAATCCTGTTCAGTCATACTATTGCTGTAGTCCCTAGGTGTGTGCTTTCATTTACCCACACATACAAAGGTGATTTGTTACTACTGAATGTGTGATATTTGTTTCCTGAATGAAGTCTGTGAACCACAACATTCATCAGTCATTTTCAGTTAGTCTGCTTAAATGTAACGATGAATAGACAATAGGTGTGTATAACTTACATGCTGACACAATAATAATTTAGAAAACTATGAGAAACAAACTATATTTTCAGAAAAAAAATTTAAGCTAAAGGGTTATTTTAGTATTTAAAATTTTTTTCCCATAATATTGACTTTATTATTATTCCTATATTGTGAAATGTACGTAAAATAAATGCTTTCTACTTAAAATATTCCTTTAAACTTAGCTTTCTATTTTATTGTTATTATTTTTTAACTATTTTTGTAGTTGTAGATGGACAGCATGCCTTTATTTTATTTGTTTACTTTTATGCGGTGCTGAGGATTAAACCCAGTGCCTCACATGTGTGAGGCAAGCACTCTGCCACTGAGCTACAGCCCCAGCCTCTATTATTATTACTTAAAATGTAGTTTAGTTGTAGGTATCAATGGACCTTGTTAGGCAAGCACTCTACCACTGAGCTACATCCCAGCCCTTAGCCTTCTATTTACAGATTATAGAAATAAACTGTTAAAAGCATGTCACTACAACTTTTTAAGGAATTTAAATACAGATTTTTGAAAGTATTATAAAGGTATTTATTCCCTAATCTTCTGTTAAGGTTACACTTTATAAATATAAGCATTTGCTCTTATTTTTGAAGTCCTCAAGAAAATGTTCCAAAAACTAATTTTCTTTGGTTACAAAGAAGTACTTTCATGAAATGGGAGTCTTTCAGCTCATGAGAAAACTTATTACATTTCAGAAATCAACTAGAAAATAAACAGCTTTTCTGAGGCCTAACATTATTTACAATTCCATTAATTTTAGTGTCTTTATCACAAAAAGCCAGGTTTTATCTGCTGTATAGGCTTAAAAACAAAATGAAAAACTTCCAATATGAAGACTTACATACATTGTGAGTATGGAGATTTTAAAAGTATAAACTTATAATAGTTTCTGATAATTAACCTTTTGAGCTGTATAAAATCCTTTGATTCGTCTCAAATAACTGTTTCATCAATCCACATCTACTTTACTCCCTAAAATAGAGAAATGAACTTATATATTCTAAAGGTTTTATTATGATCTTTTTCATGTAGGTTATTTTGGGTTCTACTTACATAGGCATATGAATGTCAATTGTAAAACTTTCTTGACATTTAAAATATGAACATTACCAAAATGAGCTGAAAAAAATTTTTAGTGACCTCATAGTTGTTCTTAATCATTTCTTTTCCCCTAGATATCTATTTTGTTTTTTGAAAGACGGAGGCATCTTTTCCTATCATTACTACTTTTCAATTTTCTCTTAAATTTTGCCAGATTTTTCTATATAGAATAGATGTCTACAGACTACTACTATAGGTTAACAATATTTACTCTTTCATATTTGTGAATATCCCAGAGACCTAAAGCTTTTCTTTTTACACTCTGAATTACAATTAAGTTGTATCTAATGTGTATTTGAGATAAGTGAATTCCAACTATTGGTCCCTGGAGAAAAGAACTAAAATTTAGCAGTTTACATGTTATACCTACCTATAAAGCTTTTCTGATGAATGTGGGTTCTCCAGAGTGAGCCTAGAATGGGAGAAGAGAATTTCTTTGCTGTTTTCTTACAGTGTTCCAATTTTCTACTTTATTCATAGATTAAAAATCTCTCCTCATATTTTATATCATTGTAGTTTTAAAAAAGAATGTTTTTCATACAGCATGGTCCCCAGGCAGAAACCACATTTCTTCATCTGGGACTTAAAGAAACCCCAAAACCCTGATGTGATCTGATGCTAGATAAAACACTGTGTTTAGTTTATTGAAAGAGGAGTTTGACATACTCCAAAGGAATTTTCAAGGCTTAATTTTGACTGTACTGACTTACCCATCATATCATATATGAATCCCTTAATATACTTCCCTGCTGCTTAAGCCAAATATGTGGATTATTATTTTAGTCATCTTTTGATTATCCAGTTATAAATATTAAGATTTATACTTATGTGATGACACTAGTGATGCTTTCTGGTCCGACTCCCTTTTAATCATGTTTGAGGTCTTCTTTACTCTCATTTAAAAAAATTTTTTTTTGGAGCACGCACGGGGGGGGGGGGGGGGGCGGTAGTTGCATATGGACAGCATGCCTTTATTTTATCTGTTTATTTGGTGCTAAGGATCAAACCGAGTGCCTCACACATGCTAGGCAAGCGCTTTGCCACTGAGCTACAGCCCCAGTCCATCTCATTTTTAAATAGAAAATTCTAAATGAAGATATCAGCAGACCATTCATTTTAGTGAAGTGCATAAATTTTAACACACCAACTTTTATAAACTCTGTTTCAATTGCTCAGAATCTGTTTTGCTTTCTCCCCAGTCTTGGCCATTTTGCAGTTATGTAAGCAAAAAGATATGCTGATGACTCAGATGTTAGGTAGCCTTCTAATCCAAGTGTTATTGAGTACTTGGTCCTCTGCATACTATATAGCAGAATAGCACAGTGTTGAGGAAATTAGAAAGACCTAAATATATATTTAGGATTTCTAGGACTAGGTTTTGTATTTAAATTGCCTTTTTTTTTTAAATTACTTAAATAACATATTATCTATTTTTTTTTAATATACCTTTGAAAATTTAGTGTTTTTTCAGTGACTCAGTATTCATTTCTGTGTGTTTGAGTTTGGGAGATATCAAATAAAAACATTAATATATTTCATACCTAGAGGGAATTCTTACATAAGGCTCCTAATATAATTCAGAAAAACTGAAACGAGAAGATGACATTTAAACCAGAATGATCAAGTTCAGGATTTTAATTCCTAGTTTCCAATAAAATTTCAGCAGCACTGTAAATAATTTTTCTAAGCTCACATATCTATACTCCAGATCTGATTTGTTTTCATAAGAGAAGATCTATGACTAGAATCTTGTTTTAAATCTCAGTAGGTATAACTTAACCACTTAAGTGTGTAACAGATATTTAATTTTACTATGGAAAAGGAACTGTAGATTTGAGCACTAAACACTTTTAATCACTATATTTTGTAACTCTGCAGGACCTTAATTATTATTCCAGTGTTTCAAAATTATATATTTTTCACGGTAGAAAATAGATAATAGTGTACAGCATAATGAGCAGAGTAAAGCAGGGCATGTATAAAATGCACTAGTAGTTCTTCTACAGTTGTACAGCAACATTAAAGAAATGTCACACTAAGAGCAATATTTACTACAAATAATTTTCATGTTCAGGTCAACCACAGTCAAATGTGTTCATAGTTTGCCACTAAGTGAATGACAACAAACTTTGGGTTTCAAATTGGATTTCTAAAGGGCTGAAAAGGGCTCATGAACCTTATCAATTTAAGCTCATTAATTATGGGATCTTACTTTAGTAAACTACCTGGATTCATTTCACTTTGTATTTATTTATTTGAAGTTACCTTTTTCTTATATTAAAATAATTTTCTGCCTGTTTACTGCTCAAAGAAATTTCTAATTCAGCAGTATCTTTTAAAATAGGCTTTGGGGGTTTTGTTTGTCTCTATCAAAGTATATCTTTTGATAATCTAGACTCCATCTTCCCTAACTGAATTTTGAAATTATTTCTTTCTTTCTTTTTTTATTTTTTAAATATTTGTTTTAGTTGTAGGTGGACACAATAACCTTTATTTCATTTTTATGTGGTGCTGAGGATGGAATCCAGTGCCTCACATGTGCTAGACGAGAGCTCTACCACTGAGCCACAACCACAGCCTCTGAAATTGTTTCTTTCTTTCTAAGCACCTGTCACCCTTCCCACCCAACCCCTTTAGAGCGTTTTAATAGAGCTGCTCCAGTTATAGGAGTATGACTACTAAGCAACAGGTGCTGCTGGGCCATATAGTGGTTTCGTAAAGTCAGGTGATTTCACACAAATTCCTTCCCAGAAAATTAGGCTACCAAAAAAAAAAAAAAAAAAAAGGGTTTCTATCTTTGTGAATTTCTAATAAGGGAAAAGTTCATCTTTCTAAATCAAATTATTTTAGGTCGAGTGATCTTGGTTAGAAAGTTTGTCCATATAGTGAACCAAAAGTTGTCTCCTTAAATTTAAACCTACAGGTTTGTGTTTTACCTGTGGAAGCATCTGAGTGAGTATGCTTGCTCTCCAACATCATATTGCCTTTCGAATATGAAAGTCTTGGCATGCTTCCTTCCCTAGTCCTAATCCCCAGTTATACATCCTCAGCTTTTAATTATAGCCTGCACATGACTGTTCTCTCCTATATAGAGTCTTGTCAGGTGCTCTACATGTGATGATTTTTAAATTACTTGACTCACACTGTTGGTACATAAAAGTTTACTTCTTAAAAATAATATTAAACCTAAAACAGAATTTTTGTCTATTTGTTTTTAAATTAAAAGTGTTGATTAATTTGATGGGGATTTTTTGTTTTTCTCTTCCCCTACTGAATATCTGTTTGATCGCAGAAATTTCTTGATCTCTAATATGAGATTATATGAGGAAATTACTAAGAGTTTCTCCTGATCTCAGTCTTTTGTTTGTTTCTTTGTTTGATACTGTGAAAGTGTTCTATTTCTAGATTTGGTCTTATGTCCGTAATAACCCTATTTGTGTGAATTATATATTTGACCTCCACACCAATATCTGGAGGCAAGTGTGCAACAAAATTTTCTACCTTGATACTTCAGTGAGACTTAGAGCAGTATGGTCATTTTTGCTTTTCATTTAGCATTTAATTAGATGGGGGATGTTGGTACCAGGGATTGAATTTAGGAGCACTCAAACACTGAGCCATATCCTTAGCCCTATTTTGTATTTTATTTAAAGACAGGGTCTCACTGCGTTGCCTAGTACCTCGATTTTGCTAAGGCTGGCTTTGAACTCTCACTCCTCCTGCCTTAGCTTCCTGAGCTGCTGGGATTACAGGTGTGCGCCACCATGCCCAGAACAATTAGATTTTTGAATTATAACAACTGAGCACTTATTGATTTTCTGTAGCCATAATAATATAAAACCCAGTTCAGATCATATTTGCCCAAATTTATTATTTTACCATTATCCAATTTTTTCTACTCATTCAAACATCCTTCTTTTGGCTTGGAATTTTATTTTTCAGAAAAAAAAAATCTTAGTATCTCATATAGCTGAAAAGAACCTAATGATCTCCTAATTTAATCTCTTTCACATTTAAATGAAGATACTGAGTCACAAAACAAATACCTTGCTCAAAAATACTCAGCCAATTATGGTGGAGCTGGGGGCTACAAATATCTATGTATATTGGCCCCTAAACCAGTGTTGTTTATGACCTTCCCTACCAGCCTCTGTGTTGCTGTTTCTTTTAGATCATTTAGCAAAAACATTAGTCAAAATTTTATAACTAGACTCTATAGACAATGTAGCAATATCTAAGAAATAGACTAACAGTGATCTAAAATGTTGTGTAATTTGTGATTGTTGCTTGCATTTTTATTTCTAAACCCATATTAGGAGGAAGTTAACAGTTGTTTAAAAAAACGAAATTCATCAAATTCCCAAGATTCATTAAGATATTAATTTAAATAGAACAAGAATGTTTGGAATATTTATTCTGTATTGATTTCCAAGTAATTATCACCAAATTTTTAATTAAAACACAAACACTTTCAAGAATTTCAAGAATACTTTCTTTCATGTAAATAAAAGTTTGTATGAAGGTTTTTAGTGAATGCTAAATTACTGTTTTTCTAGATAAGTAATGACTTGATCTTCAGAAACCTTTCAAAGTATAAGGATAAATACTATGTAAATTACGAACATTCTTTCAGGGCAGCATTAACCTGTGTAGAGTCTCTTCAAGTTTTGACCCTGTTATATGGAAATGGTCATGTTGATGAAGGTTACTTTTCTACCAGTGTTCATCTAACATCTATAAATCTTCTGTAGACTTCAGGTCTGTAAATTACAGTATAATAGGAAAGGAATTAATCAAAGGACAAATTTGTAACAGACATAAAAATAAGAAAACCAACAGTAGACTTTTTAGAACAAGAAATTACTTTTTTGCTCTTGTAGCCCAAGAATTTAGTTCAGCTCAAGTACAAAAGCCTGGTTAGACATGAATAACTGATGAGTCTTCCTTGAATTCTATTTCATGATTTTCTGATCCATTCAAAATATTATGGAATTTGTTACCTAAACATTTTCTAGTTGTATCAGACAGAAACAATATCCTGGGGTATAGCTAGAGATTCTTTGAGTTATAAGTAAAAACTATAAAAATTAATGAAGTGATATTTTAACTAAATTATTAGCCGTTAAACAACAAATTAGGTGAAGTATTTTGTAAACATCAAACTTTAGATTGAGGAAATTTGCATGATTTATAGATTCCCTTGTACCAGGGATGCATGATAACCTCTTTTTGTTTTGTTTACTCAGACATGACAGGCTTCTTAAAGAAGCCTTTAAAGTTAGGTGTATTGTGATTGTATGTGCTTTTTTTTTTTTCTTTTTTTAATTGGCAAAAAAAAATTTAAAAAAGAAAAAGGTTTCCTTTTTAAAAACTGCACACACTTTTTGGGGGGGGTAATAAATGAACATTTTTTTGTTTGTTTTTTTTAGAACTGAGCTCTCCATAGACAAACATAAGTAGCATAACACAGTGTCTTTCCTCAGACATCATTCTGTACAGTAAATCAACATAAACAACTCCGTTCTTATTGACTGGATTTTTTCCAGGTGGGTTAATTGGGTGGGGAAAATTAATTAACCTTAACATTGGAACCTCTTTTCTTCCTGTTAAACTTAAAAGAATGGGTTCTTTAAAAAAAAAAAAAAAAAAAAAAAAGGAAATAAACCAAAACCTTACCTTTCATGTAGAGGAAATCTTTGTAATGATTAAAATTAGAAAATATATAGAAGTTAGTATTTATACACAAAACTATTAGGGATCATCTGAAAGCATTGGAAGGTAATGTAGATAAAATAGAAACCAAATGGTAATTAGATTTCTTTTCAATTTCAGTGCAAAGTTGAATTCCAAATCTATGGATTAAAAAAGCTGATATGACTTTTCTACACTGTCTAACACAAGCGTCACAGCTTTACAAAAATAATGGTGTTGAAACTTGGGAAGTGAGCAGTTCTCTTTCCTATGTTTATATCAGGAAGCTTAACTTTCTTTTTCTTTAAATAAAAGCCATTCTCATTAAATGTGGTAGCAAAAATGCTGAAATTTCCATTTGGAAGTGATCTTTAACAGGATCATGAGCCTTTATCAAATGCTTTAATTTTGCACAAAAACTTTTTTAACATTGGATTTATTTTAGTATTGTAAGATGTATATAATACCTTGTACATTTTTATAAAGTGTGTCCTCATTTTATGTTCAGCATTTACAGCCGAACAATACCAGCAACACCAACAGCAACTGGCACTAATGCAGAAACAGCAGCTTGCACAAATTCAGCAACAGCAAGCAAATAGTAATTCCTCCACCAACACTTCACAGGTGAGGGATTTGTCTGTCTTATGATTATCCCTCATTGTTTCCCACCAGAGTTCATCTCTAATTACCAACTGTTGTCATAGAACCTTGCATCTAACCAGCAGAAAAGTGGCTTTCGCCTGAATATACAGGGTTTAGAAAGAACATTTCAGGTGAGTATGGAAGCTATCGCCTCTGCTCCCTATTTTAAAAAGTAAAAAGCATAGTTAAATGAAATGGAGACAATATCTACGAGTCTGACCTGTAGTCTATTAATGTGCCTCTTTGATATATAACCCTACTCAGTTCATTATCTTAGGCCTTTTAATTATTAAGACTTTAAAATGTTATACCAAAATGACCTCTTTTACTCTTGAAAGAGATCACTCTCTGGAGCCTAAAGCATGATAAATATTTGCAGTTTAGACACATTTAATGCTAAAAGGCCGAGATTCCAATCTCTTTAAGTATTGTTCAGGAAACTTTATTGTTAAAAATTCAACAAGCCTCTCAATTTTTAGGTTAAATAATGATGTCATTATTTCCTACCTCCATTTCTTAGTGGGTAGTTATCTTATAATCCCAAAGGTGCCTTTGGTTGTGTGTGGGAGTGTGTGTTAGCTGAAAAGATGTTTACATATTCATTCATTCATTATGTGTATTTGCAAATCACTGAAATGTTGTAGTGGCATATTTATTGTCCAGCATTTTGGGTTGGAGTTTGGAAGTTTGTTATTCCCACATTATAAAAAGGCATTTTGGTAATTGACTTGTTACATATATATTATTGCATAAAATCAAAATTCATAACCCTTGAGTTAGACAAACTTTTCATTCCTTGAATGTATGACTATCAAAAGAGATAGAAATTTCAGTGGTTTGCCATTTTTGTTTAGAATCAAATAGATTTTGGTATACCTTTGTAGCTTTAATATTAATTTGAGACTAAGTTATACTGATTAGATTTCTTTTGCATTTTCTTTCTAGGGTTTTGTTTCTAAGACTTTGGATTCTGCTAGTGCTCAATTTGCTGCTTCTGCTTTGATGACATCAGAACAACTGATGGGATTCAAGATGAAGGATGATGTGGTGCTTGGAATTGGGGTGAATGGTGTCCTTCCAGCCTCAGGTAAGGATAAAGACATTTAAATGATGGTTTTGATTATATTTGTAACATTTGTAATACAAGCCACAAGTTGCATATTGTTTAGAAACTTCTTTCTTTTTCTCTCCAGGAGTATACAAGGGCTTACACCTCAGTAGTACTACGCCAACAGCACTTGTACATACAAGTTCATCAGCAGCAGGTTCAACTTTGTTACAGCCTTCAAATATTACACAGACTTCAGGTTCCCACAGTACACTGAGTCATCAAGTAACTGCTGCCAATTCTGCAACAACTCAGGTTCTGATTGGGAACAAGATTCGATTAACTGTACCTTCATCAGTTGCCCCTGTAAACGCTATTGCCCCCATAAATGCACGACATATACCTAGGACTTTAAGTGCTGTTCCATCATCTGCCTTAAAGCTGGCTGCCGCAGCAAACTGTCAAGTTTCTAAAGTCCCATCTTCATCCTCTGTAGATTCAGTTCCAAGGTGAGCAGTTGTTTTAAGCCTAAACTTTTTACCTGTTTCTCTGTTTGCTCTTTGCCTTTTATATGTTATAAATGTATAGACGGGGGCTGGGGATATAGCTCCTTGCTTCTCGTGCACAAGGCCCTGGGTTCAATCCGCAGCACCACAAAAAAAGGAAAGAAAAAAAAAAGTATAGATGAAGCAGGGCCTAGTGGTATACACCTATAATCTCAATCAGGAGACTGAGGAAGGAGGATCATAAGTTCAAGACCAGCCTCAGCAACTTAATGAGCATCTGTCTCAAAATAAAAAATTAAAAGGGCTGGGGTGTAGCTAAGTGGTAAAGTGACCCTGGGTTCAGTCACTAGTAACCCCCGCCCCCCTTCTCCTCCCCCCCCCCACCAAAAAAAAAGCATATAGATGATAATTGATTCAGGGACTAAGCAGATGAGTGTTGTAATTCAATATTAATGAAGAAATTGAACTGAATGGTATAGTGAATATTGCATATATGATTTGAATACCCCTTCCTTAGGATAATAATAGCTTATAATGCTCTCACTTTTCTTTCTCCTTTTGATGTTCTCTTTAAAATGTTCCTTATGTATATGATTTATTTCCATAGCTTCTTGTGTAAATAGTTAGAATCAACAGAACCTACCACCACTAGAATACTAAACTGCTCTTAATGATGATTTAGAGAATATACTCCAGATCAATTTTTAATCAAGCTATTATTTCCTGTGCTCATTTTTCTTCTTGAGTTTCAATATTTTGGGATTTTTGCTCAAAACTCTGTTTAAAATATTAATGGTAATTAAAATCTTATTGTTTACAAGGTTATTAGAGGAAAAACAAAAAGAGACAAGAGGTTTTGGTCAGTTAAAAAATAAGCTTTAAAGTTTGAAAAGTTAATGTAGGAAAAATTGTTCTACAGGTATCTTAAAGCATTCTGTGCTTATCAGGTGTATAGATGATGGATGTAATTTCAATACAAAGAGAAATCGTTTCACTTCAGGGGAGTTCTGGGAATGTCCTTCAAAGTATGATATTATATCAGGAAAGAAGAAAGAGCATTTCAGTTAGGTGGAATGGGAAATGAAAATACTAAGTTGGGAAAGTGTTTAGTGGTTAATAAGTAAATTCTCCCAGAGGTTTGGGAATGTTAGTGGTTGATGTTGGAATGGCAGGGAAAGGCTAGACTGTGGAGCATTTTGAATGCCAGATGGATATTTGACTTCCTAGAGCAAAGTTTTGTAGCAACAGGCTGTAGTCTTTAGTTTCCAAACTCACGTATATCCCTGTCTGTTCTAAATTAAAACAGTAGTCATTGCCTGTTGAATACCAATTCATTTTTACTGGGTCCAGTCAAAGCTAACCAATCAGTCAAGTATAGTTCTCTCACACACACACACACACACACACACACACGTATGTATGAAGCTTTTTATATCTCTATCCCTTTGTTTAAAAGTAGGAAACAGATCTGGCAGATACTCTGCCTTTGTAAAATTAGAAAACTAGTGTTCTGATTATTACTAGCTCAGTAGCTGTCCTGCTCAACAGCATGTATTAGGATGTTGACTTAAAGTCCTAATATGATAGTCATGTTTATTCCTACTTTAAACTCTTATAAAAGTTTTCATATAAGAGGAAAGTGAAATTATAGTCACCTAAACTTGGGAATTCTTTGTGTGTTATTAACATCTAGATTACTTGGGTGCTATGACAGTTTTATTGGTGATATAGTTGTCCGTGGGATTTATAATTGACATCAGCCTGATTTCTGACTGCATATTCTTGATAATAAACTATAATGATTCATATTCCTTTCTCTGCTGTCTTATCCCAATAATCATTTCTTCTTATTATTAAAAATAAACTTTTTATTGGGAAGATAATCTTTATCTGTAGCAAATAAGTAATTGATTGAACTTTGTTTTAACAGGGAAAATCATGAATCAGAAAAGCCAGCACTGAACAACATAGCAGACAATACAGTGGCAATGGAGGTGACGTAGCTTCCTCAGGAGTGGAACTGCAGCCTGGGGACTTGATTAGGTGCTATGCATCAGTAGCATTTTGAATGCAAGGGATGATGGAATGCAGCACATGCGTTTCTGTGGCAGCTGTGGGGACTTAACAGCAATGCTCATCTCTCATGCTTCAATTTTTTTTTTCTTACTGTTAATAGGAAAAAAAATCAACATCTGTAAATTAAGAATACAGCAATTATCTGTACAGTACTGCATATTTGTAATACCCTTGTATATATGTTACTTGAATACAGAAATGTTCATTTGTGATGCTTTGCACTTGGGGGTGGGGGGTGGGGGGAAAATAAATTGCAACAAAGAGTGTGAGATGTGAGATTGTATAGAGATGAAGTGTCATCACATCATGTGCATGGTGCGGAACCTGCTGTTTTATCTATTTATTGTGCCGTGTTTACAGTTTTTTGTACACTGTACCTTCATTGGTTCCTGTGCTGTAGTAAATGTGTTAGGTAGCTGTGGACTCCTTGGTATTTTGTAAATGGTATAACATAACTTGGTTCCCCTCTGGGTCCTTGAGTTTTCTGTGTATCATGTGAAAAAAAATGGTGACATACATACAGAATTTTACAAAAAAAAAAAAAAAAAGGCATCAGTTTTTTTAAAATGGGGAATGTACTGTTAAATGGGGATCTTCCTGGTCTACTATCATTAGGACAAGTAACAAGCTAAAAATGAAGTCTCTTGAATCTTCCCATCCCCACTTGGCCCACAGAGCTGTGGGTGGTTTCTGGTACTTAAAGCACTAATGTTATTTTGCTGCTCTACAAACAGCCCAGTAGTCCCATTTCCTTCCACACCAAAAAGTGTTAAATCAAGTATGCAAATGGAGTCCTTACAACTGGAGTTTATGTTGTCTTGCCCTTTTTTTAGCACAAAAAAAAATTGTACTTTTTTATTGTCGAATTGTTTAAAAGACTTCATTCTTTACTTGTTCTTACAAAAAGGATATAAGGGAGAAGAATGCAGTAATTGCTGTACGTGTATCATCATTCCAGTTTCTAAAAACAGCCAGCCAGCTTTTTTCCTTTTAAGATTCTCCAGAAGGCTGCAAGGCCAGAACCACAAATATCGGGTGCCTTCCTTTGGAAATTTTTGACCTCTCTTCTGTGAAGAGAATGGTACTTAACAGACTACTACTAGTGCTTTGTCAGTACCGAAGTCTGAATGCCCAGTCCAATGGCATACATTATCCTTAAGGTTTTTAATCCCACCTGGAAAAATTGTGATAGAATTCTCACAAAATAAACCCAGGGCATTACATGTTGACAAACTAATGTGTAGTGGTCTTTTGCTTTTATTTTCAACCTGAGAACTTTTGTGTGACTTTGATTACAATCATTCAGTAGTTTGGGGGTGGGGTGGAAGTGGGGAGTGATAACTTCAAATCCACTAAGGACTATTGTAGGTTCAGTGAACAGTGAAAAGAGAAAAAAATCCCTGCCTTTGTGGAGCTTATAATCTAATTGGACAACAGAAATTAATAAAATGTAAGATGTATTATAATAAGTATTATCAAGTCCCCAGTAAAGCAAGGAAGAAAAAAAGCAGTGCCACATGAGCTAGGGGTTGCAGTCTTTCATACAGTGGTCAAGAAAGAGCTCACAAGTGCTCTTGACCACAGACACAAAGATAAGGAAAAATGTTCCAGGCAGAGAGAAAAAAGTACAAAGATCCAGAGGTAGGAATGTGCCCTATATGCTAAAAGAACATCAGTAGAGTCTCCATTAGATATCCAGATGTGTCTAGTAAGTAGTAGTACATGAAAGTATGGAGTTTGGAAGAAAGGATTACCTGGAGATAAAAACCTGAGAGTCATTCACAGTTGAAGTTTATGGCCATGAATTTGGGTGAGATCACCCAAGAGAGGAGAATCAACTCTGAATTATAGTTGTCAATGATGGAGTGTTATAGAGTCGTTTTTATGTTTAAAAGAATCCCTTGCCAGAAAGGTGTGGATTTCCAACATGGATAACTAATTTTGCTTGTACTACTCTACATTTTTAAAGAGAAAATATTAAAAAATTGCCATTCAGGCCTAGTAGCTAGTCAGTATGACAAAATATAAAATGTAAACTGCTGGTTTTAATGTACTTAATAATAATTGAGATTAGGAGTAAAATTTCTGAAGTGACATCCCACAGAGAACAAAGCTTGGATCCCCAGTGTCTGTATAGTGTTCCTGCTGTCCACAGGCAAGTTTACAAATAGATAAGGAACAAGAAAATGAGTCCACATTGGGATTGAGTGACAGGCTAGTGACAATGAGCATCCATGTATCTCCTACTCCAATTTGACCACTCCACCTCAGATGCAAAGAAAATACAAATGAATATCATGTATATATTTCAAAATAAGGAAATTTCCTCTATTTTTCCCATATATCTTGTTGCCATATACTTGACTACCAGCGTTATAACAGTCTGCAGTAAAGGGTTTGATACAAAAGAGCAATTTCAACACAAAAACCTTAGGGAAAGTAGGAAATAGATCATCAGGAAAACCTGAAGCCTTGTTGAAACTACTACTTACCATTTATAATGTAACAAACCCTATGCATAATCATCTCATTTAATCCTCATAGTAACCCACTTAAGAAGCTACTAGGTTTATCACCATATTACAGTTGAGACTCACACAAGGTTATATAGTGATTAACAGACCAGGATTTGAACTCATATCTGCTAGACTCCAAAGGCACTGCAGTTTTTCTACCATTACTTTGTGGATAAACAAATTGAACATAGCTTCCATAGTAACTTTCTGTCCTATTGTGTTCATAACAAAATGGATACTAATTCCTTTACCCTGGCATTGTTATGTTTCTGTCCATTTCATGAGCAGAAACTCAAAATCCTCCCAAAGGAGGATTTTATATCTTTTGTTTATACCTTTTACCTAGGTATAAATTTCATTTTTCCAAAAAGACTATTACATAAACTTTTCTGAATTTATTTTTTACATTAGTGTTAATGTGTAACATGTTAGTAATGCTTAGAAGAGCAGATCTACTTTACATATCTATCATTCTACTTAAGAATTCTTTCAACAAAAGGGTTCTGCTATTTTTTTAAGTTTGAAAACAACAGCAATAGGGAATGAACAGACATGGCATATTGATCCAACAAATGTATTTGTTTAACTGTGCCCAGGCAGTGTTGCAATTATTGAGAACACAGTCGTGATCAAAGTCCCTGCCTCCATGTAGCTTGCATTCTAGTAGGATATGTACTGAATGATAGGCTAGGCAAAACTAACATTAGATAAGATATCTAACTGAATCATCTCACTTGGGATTTTGAAAATAAATGTTAACACTTGTTCAGCCTTGGAAATTATTTATGAAATGTATATTGAAAGAACTAGATGACAGTTCCAGTATATTCTGAACAAATAGTTGCAAAAGCAAATTTCTCAGAGGCTAATATGAAATGGTACATTTTTAAAAGAATCCAATCTTAGAGAATGATCTGCCCTACCTTTGTAGTTTAAAAACCAAGGGGCAGGGATAGTGCTTGCTTCGGCAGCATATATACTGAAATTGGAACAATACAGAGAAGATTAGCATGGCCCTTGCGCAAGAATGACATGCAAATTTGTAAAGCATTCCATATTTTTTGATATGAGGATGCTGTCTCACAATGACGATGGGTGGGGAGAAGCATGGAAGGAATGGAGGAACTTTAGATAGGGCAAAGGGAAGGGAGGGAGCATGGAGGTAGGAAAGACAAATGAGACATTATTACCCTAAGTACATGTATGAAGACATGAATGGTATGAAAATACTTTGTGTACAGAGACTTGAAAAATTGTGCTCTATATGTAACATGAAATAAATTGCATTCTCTAAATAAAATACAAAATAGAACTGGGGATGTAGCTCAGTGGTTGAGTGCTCTTGAGTTCAATCCCTGGTACCAAGACAACCAACAACAACAACAACAAAAACACAAGAGGGCTCTTATTTAGGATCATTGGTATTAGAGAACACTGGTGTTTACTGAAGGCTTTATTTCTAACCACATATATTATTAGTTTCTGAGAGTCTTAAAACTACAGAAATATATTTTCTCATAGTTCTAGAAGCCAGAAATCCGAAATCAATATCATTGAGTTGAAACGAAGTTGTTCATCCCCTTTGGAGCTTCTAAGGGCAATTTGTTCCTTGCCTTTTCAGTTCCTGGTGGATGCATGGTTATCCTTGTGTATGAATGCATCTCTCAAATCTCTGTCTTCACATTGCCTTCTCTGCATCTCAAAATTCCCTCTGCCTTTTCTCCTATGAAATATTGGATTGCATCCAGGGCCCACCTGGAAATCCCCTCTACTTTACTGCAGCCCTACTATCAGCTAAAGTTTATTGAAAACTTATTAATGCCAGTTCTGTCCACAGATCTTTACATTATTTCCTGTAATTCTCACAATCAAGGCTGTTGTGTATCGTTGTATAGGTTATTCTTCTATGACCTATGTGGTCCCATGTAAATGATGCTCTTCTCCTATATTCACAAATGAAAGATCAGACTTAGAGGAATCAAGTCCATGGAAGTATCTGATGAAATATACATTTGTTGGATCAGTGTACTATTTGTCTATTCATTCCCCTATTTTTGTTGTTATTTTCAAAATATTTTTAAATATAGAATCCCTTTTTGAAAGATTCATATACAGAACATCAGTATATTGAGTACATAAAAGCAGATTTGCTCTACTAATTATTAAAGAGTATTACTTTCTCATCCAAACCAACTAAAAAACAATAATATGAAGGGAGGAAAAGAAAACGATTTGTGTTAGCTTTTTATCACTGTAAGCAAAAGATGGACAAGAACAATTTAAAGGAGGAAAAGTTTGTTTTGGCTCCCAGTTTCGAGGTTTAGTTCTTGGTCATTGGACTCCATACTTTGGGCCCAAGGTAAGGCAGAAAGAATATGGCAGAAAGGCATAGGAGGAAACCTGTTCAGTTCATGAGAACCAGGAAGCAAAGAGCAAGTGTGCAAGGAACCCAGAAAACTGTGATTCCCCAAGGGTACCTCCTTCCTCCAGCCACACCCTACCTACCTACCTACAGTTACCACCCATTCATCCATTCAAATTATCAACCTATCAAATGGATCAAACCACTGATTAGTTATAGTTCCCATAATCTGATTATTTTACCTCTGCACATTCCTGCATTGTCTCACAGGAGCTTTTAGGGGACATCCTATATCTAACATTGCTAGGTTTTGAACATGGCCCCTCCAAAATTTAGCTGTTACCAAAGTGATAGCATAACTGTATAATCTTTCACAGGTTATTAGGCCATGAAGGCTTGCTCCTCCCATGAGAATGGGATTAAGTCTCTTATAAGAGGTTTCACACAGCATGTGGCTACTTTATTCTGCCCTTCTACCATGTGAAAACACAGCATTCCTCTCAGCTAGAGGACACAGCCCTCACCAGACAACTAAACCTGCCAGCATCTTAATCTTGACTTGCCAGCCTCCAGAACTGTGAATAATAGATTTCTGTTCTTATATAAATTATCCAGTTTCAAGTATTTTGTGATAGTAGTATGAAGCGAACTAAGATGCCCATCTTAACAAAGGATGAAAAAAGGATGTAACATGTTAACACTAACCAAAAGAAATCTAGAGTGGATATATTAGTATCAGATAAAGTAGATTTCAAAGCAAGGAACATTACTAGAGATTAAAGGTCATTTCATAATGATAAAAGGATCATTTTATCAAGAAGACATAATGCTAAACATTTATGTACTTAATTACACAAATTCAAAATATATGAAAAAAAAAGCCCAATGGAATTGAAAGGAGAAACAGGCAAATCCACACAATTTCAAATTTTAATAAACTTAACAAATGGAGAGAAAATCATTGAGGACTCAACAGTATCAACCACTGTGTTTTGACATTTATAGAGCACCATCCAACAACTGCAGAATATACATTTGCTTCAAATGCACAAGACAAAGTAACCAAGATATACTGTGGTACATAGTACAAGTCTCAATGAATTTTAAAGGATTAAATCATACAGAGTATCTTTTCTGAACATAATGAAATTAAATTAGGATTATAAATAGAGGTCCTCAAATATTTGGAAACAAAATACAAACTCCTAAATATCATATTAGTAAAAGAAATCAGTAAACATTTTTAATTAAATGTAAATTGAAGCACAAATATCAAAAGTTGTGAAATATAGCTAAAATACTGCTCATAGGGAAATTTACAGAAAAAAAGTAAAAATATAAAAATTAAGAAATCAATGACCTAGCTTTCTACCTCCTTAATAAGCTAAAATAAGAAGTGCAAATTAAATCCAAAGTAGTGGAAATAAGATCAAAATAAAAATCATGGGAAAATTTAAATGAAATAACAGAGAAAATCAATGGAACCAAAAGCTAGTTCTCTCAGTAGATCATGAAGATTGACACACTTATAGCTGACTAATTAGAATAGAGTCTACTGAAATTAAAATAAGAAAATATTTAAAATATTGTAATAATAAATTTGACAAAAATTTATTCAAAGACACAAATTAATAATGCTCCATCCAGAAGAAATAGATTTTTAATTATAAGGGGGAGAAAAATGAACTACAGACCAATGTGCCCATAAACATCAATACAAAGAAATCCAAAATTTTTAGCAAACCAATTGCAATAATTTATACTAAGGACAGCACATCATCACAAAATGATAATCCCTTCCAAAATGACTATGTGATACATCTAGATGACTAATGCCTGAGATATGTACATAGCTTGCCTGTGACCCAGAAGTGGCAATGGAAGGGAGCCACAATTGTCCTTATGCTTCTAAGAGTGTGCATACACCTTAGATGGAGCCAGAACTGTAGAGATTCTTCATCCAAAGACAAAGAACGCAGTTCTGTATCAACAGTCAAAGATCAGACAGAGCAATGTATACTCCAGCATGTGCAATGTGTGATCAAATGACAACTGAGACCAGGCATGTCTGGTTCAAATACTAGCTACCACTGACTAACTGTCTGAGTTAACCCTTCTAAACATCAGTATCTTCTCTAAAATGAGGAAAATAATAATACTTATATTGTTCATTATTGTGAGGGTTAAATAAAAACATGGAAGTAAAGAATTCACTCAGGCCAGTGTTAAAAAACAAACAAAAAACAACCATAATGTCTTCCTCCATAAAAGCAATTTCATGTGGTGAGATAATGTTTGGATGGGGACCAAACACAGCTTAATATTTATTGTGTTTTTTTGCCAAATAAGTTGACATGGATGTATATATATCCTTCATTTCCTGTTCTTTATCACTATGAGAAATTAAGTGATTCTTCCAGTTTATTGAGGCTCAAGTTGCGGAAGGGCAATAGACGTGAAAAGTCCAACCAACAGCATGCTGCAGCCTGTTCACCATGGCTCTTGAGAACAAAATGTTAAATTTTCAGGAATTTTACAAATTGGTAAGCAGTTGTTACCCCCCCCCCCCGTCCCCCCTTTCTTAAATTTAAATTTTAAATTTATTCTAATTAGTTATACATGACAGCAGAATGCATTTCAGTTGATTGTATACAAATGGAGCAATAACTTTTCATTTCTCTGGTTGTATGTGTCATTTTTTTAAAAAGAAGTAAATTACATAAACTTACAGTAAAATGAATTACTGGAAGTCCTAGTCAAGGTCATCTGGAAAGAAAAAGAAACAAAATGCATCCAATAAATTCAGCAAAGTTGCAAAATCTGTTGTGTTTCTATGAACCGAGAATGGATAATATGAAAAGGGATTACAAACACAATCCCATTTTAATAGCACCCCCCAAAAAATACTTAGGAATAAACTTAACCAAGGACATCATAGCATTATATACTAAAAACTGCAAAACATTACCAGAAAAAAAATTATTCAAGTCACAAATAGAAAGACAAGTCTTGTTCATGAACAAGAATCAATGGATGACCTACTATCATTAAGATGTCAACACTATACAAAGTGATCCACAACTTTAACAAAAATACCAATAACATCCTTTGCAGAAATAGAAATAAATCTCAAGGGGCCCTAAATAGCCAAAACAATCTTAACAAAGAACCCATTTGGAAAATTCACATTTCTGATTTCAAAGCTTACTACAAAGTAACAATCATCAAAACAGTATAAAATATTATTTGTATATATAAATATATTCCATTATTACACTGTTCAGTTTTGTATATAAAAAGAATTCCAATTGGATCAAAGATGTAGATGTAAAACCCAAAACTATAAAACTCTTAGAAGAAAACATAAGCAGACAGTTTCTTTGATTTGGCACAATTTCTTAGAAATCAAATCAAAGGTGCAGGCAATAAAAGAAAAATAAATTGGACTACATAAAAAAATAAGTTTCCTTGCATCAAAGGACACAATCAACAGTTAAAAAGAAACTAACAAAATGGGAGAAGACATTTGCCTTAGGGTCAATATGTAAATATCTCATATATCTGATAAATAGTTAAGATCCAGAAGTTATAAAGAACTCCTATAACTCAACATCATCATTAACAACAAAATAACCCAATTTTTAAAAATGGGCAAAAGACCCTAATAGACATTTCTCTAAAGAAGACATGGCAAAAACATATGAAAAGATGCTCAACACATTCCTATCAATGGAGAAATACAAATCAAAGCCACCCACAATGAAATATTGCCTTGCACCCATTAGAATTGCCACTACTTTTTTTTTTTAAAGCAGACATAAAGAAGATGAAATAAGTTTTAGTGGGGATGGAGAAAACTGGAAGACTTCTATACATTGGTGGAAATGTAAAATGACATCACTGCTATGGAAAATGGTATGGCAGTCATTCAAAAACTTAAAAATATATTTATCATAAAAAATAGGCAAGTCCCCCTGCAGGTAGAAGGTGTCAGAGGCAGGGGCCGAGAAACAAGGTTCCTGGGGACACTGGGCTGCATGTTTGGCTACCCCACTCCTGGCAAAGGCAATGATTTTCAGTCCATGTTACCCTCCAGCCACGCTCAGCCTGCCCATGGTTACCCCACAGCTCCACTGGGACTCAAGCAGAGCACAGTGAGCCAAAGGATCACCTACAACTCAGGCTTCCAGCATCAATCTCTTGGCCACTTCTTGTAGGAGAACACCAATACCCACAAGGAAGTTGATGATAAGACAAAGCAGTAGCTAGGGAGAGGTCTTCTTTCCCTGATCAAATGCCTAATGATATGGGAGCTGGAGAATGGCTGGTGGCAAACAATGCCTGAAAGATGGTTTTCCAAGGACATTATTACAAGTTGAAGCTCTAAACAAAACCTGTGACCTGGATCTAATCATAAGTTTGAGCATTCCATTTGAAATACTTGAAGATTCTCTCAGCTGACCTTGGATTCACTGTCCCAGTGAAAATGTATGCAATCTGAACTTGATTCACCTCATGAACATGGGATTAATGACATCTGGTGGACTTCTGTACTTTTCTTTCCAGCTCAGCATTCAGTGACATCATGTTGATAGTGTGAAGGGAGTATTTACCCCTACACACACAGAAAAAAAAAAAAAAAAAGATTGTTTGTATTGGAGAATTGGTTGTTAAACATTCACCAGCACACCACATAAATTTAAATTTGGGTCCTCTCTGTCACTAAACAACAAGCTAATCCCTTCCCCCTCTCCAAAGCACTTTTGATTTTCTGTTCACTGGCTTCTTTCAGAGCAAAAAGCTTGGAAGAAGGGAAGTGTGTTGCCTTTTCATTGCTGTGACAAAATACCTGAGAAAAACAACGTAAAGGAAAAATATTATTTTGGCTCCTGGTTTCAGACTACAGTAAGCTGGCTCCATTGCTTTAGGCTTGAGGTGAAACAGAAGATCATGGTGGAAGGTCCTGGCAGAGGAAAGTTGCTTAGCTCATGGCATCCAGGAAGGAGAGAGAGAGAGAGAAAGAGAGAAAGTCCAGGGACAAGAGATACCCTACAGTAGCATACCCCTACTTCCTCCAATTAGCCCCCACCTTCTATAGTTTCTAGCACCTCCTATTAAAACCATCAAATTATGAATCCATCAATGGATTTATCCACTGATGAGGTTAGAGCCCTCATGATCCAATCATTTCCCCAAAGCCCTACCTCTATACATTCTATGCTGGGGACCAAGCCTTCAACACATGAGTCTTTGGGGGGATGTTCCAGATGCAAATGATAAAAGGAAGTAAAAAGAATCACAAAGACCTAGTGGCGGAAGTGTGTCAAGCCTGCAGGTCTGTGTTGGAGACTTGACATAGGTGATGTGTTGCTCACAGAACTGTCCTTTTCACCCAGGACAGCTCAGACCAAACCCCTTGTACTGAAGTCCCCAGGCCTGGTCCCCACCTACCCACCCTGCATCTCCAGGCAAACATTTCTCTTGAATAATTAGCGATAGAAAAAGTGGCCCCAAATTGGCAGCTCTGGAATTCATCCTAATCAGAGGGGGAAAGATCCAGATCTCTGAGTCCATAAGTGGTAAAAGGGCTAATTAAACATTCTAGGACTCTTTCTGCAAGCATTTGCTCAATTTGGTGACTTCAGTTAAGCACTTGGTGGAAGGAAGACATCACGGGTACCCCCTAGTGGCAAACGATGGGAAAATGCAAAACCGCAAGGCTGTTCAGAAAAGGTGGAAAATCAAAGGGCACTTTAGGTGAAAAGGCAAAGGCGGAAACAGGGCGTGCTGTGCTTCCCCTTGTGTTATGAAGGTGGGTAGGGTTTGGGTAGGCAAAGATAGACTGACTGCCTCTAGAAATGTTACCCTGTGAATGTTATGCTTCCAAAAAGAGTTTCCAAAAAATAGAGACAGTTCATCCTTGCAGAAGGAGAGATCATAGCAGGTGTTTATAATGCTCTGCCAGACACTCTTGAACATGGTTTCTCAAAGCCTGGTCCTCTGATCAACCGTATCAGAATCCCCTGGCATGCTAGTAAATCACCCATTCTCTAACTATCACCAAACCCTACAGAATAAGTTTCTCTGGGAGTGAACATGTAAAATAAGCTCCTCAGGTGAGTCTTAACACTATTTGAGAACAATGTGAATTCAAATAAGTGTAAGGAGTCCAAATGATCATTGTTGTGATAGGTGTCTTTCACTGAATGTCCCTTAAGAAATCTGTCCCAGATCAGAGGATGATGTCACAGGACTACTAAACATAATGTGTGATTCTGAATGGATCATGGTCCAGAGAAAGAACATTAGTGGGAAAATTGGAAAAATGACTGAAGGTTAATAGTGTTGTTTCAATGCCAACTTCCTTGTTTTAGATAATTGATCTATGATTATATCTATCATGTTAACACTTAGGGAAGCTGGATGAAGGTTCTCTGGGAATTATTTGTACTCTATTTTATGCAACTTTTCTCTTCCTCATCCTCTTTTTTTTTTTTTGGTGCTGGGATTGAACCTGGGACTCTACCTATAAAGCTACATCTCTAGCCCCCTTTCCAACTTTTTTGCACATACAAAATTATTTCAAAATAAAAAATGTTAAACTAAAAGAAAAATAATAAGTCTCCCATTTGGTAAGTACCTGGCAACTAGTTGAGAAAATGCAGATCCTCCGCAAACCCCCCAAGAACACTAATCTAGAATCTGCACTATAACATGATCATCAGGTGATTCATAAACTCACTCTAGTTTGAGGAAGCCAAACTTTATTCAGGTAACTTCATTGATCCTCTGACAGCACTGCAATTCAGACAGTGTTATCCTCATTTTACTGATATGAGAACTGAAACACAGAATTATCACTTGCTCTGTGACCCATGAGCAAATAAGTAGAGCTTATTTGAATCCAAAAGCATATGTGTAAGTGACCCTGAAATCCCTTGCATTAGTCAGCTTTCCATTACTATAACAAATACCTGAAATAATCAGCTTATAAAGAGAAAGGGTTATAATTTTGGCTCACAGTTTCAGTCCACACTGGGTTGACCCTGGTGCTTTGGGCCTATGGTGAGGCAGCATGTCATGGAAGGGAGTGCATGGTGGAGAAAGACACTCATCTCATGGCTGCTAGGAAGCAAAGAGAAAGGAAGAAGAATGACTGAGCCCCAATGACCAGAAGATCTCCCACTAGGCTCCACCTCTTAAAGATCCTACCACTTTCCCAAAATACCATGGGCTAGGGACCTGGCTTTTAACACCGTCTTTTGGAGGATATATAAGATCCATACGATAGCAGCTGTTCTCTTAGTTTACATATTATGCTGCCTGTGATCTGGCTGCAGATATAAAGTTTACTATTACATGCCAGACTAGGACTTATTTTTCTAGGCCCTGTTTTCTGGCTTCCTGCATGAAGGCAGAAAGATGTGTTTGAGAGAACACTGCACTGTGAGATTAGAGTCAAAGTTCAATACAGACCCTTCCATTTCACTCTATTCATTGAGGTTGCCTGGGCTTCTCAGGGATTCAGGATCCTCATCTGCAGAGTAAATAGCAGGACAGACACAGTGCATGGACAGTCCCCTCCAGCTACAGAGTCCATTTCAGTTAACTTCAGGTCATATTTACTCAGGTTCTGCAGGTATTTAGGGTAGGGAGATTAGGTCTCCCTTATGTGCCTCCATCTAAGCCTACCAAAGTTGATTTTCAGACCCTAAGGAGTAAGTGACATTTCTCTCTCCTTTTCCCTCCTTATATCCTAATGCCTCAAGCCATTCTCTCAAAGTTCGGGACCTTTATTTCAGGCCAGTAGGACTATACTCTGCACTAGGAGCTTGGATCAGAAAGACCTGAATCAACAGATCCCCATCACAGTGTGAGCTGAAGTAGCTTGCAGAGGTGGTACTCCCAGAAATCTGCACAGCCCAATGTGAACCTGAAGAAACAGCGCTCAAGTGATAGAATCCAGACATGACTTAGAGCTGGTGAGAGATTCTTCCCCAGCCCTCTGGGTGTCATCACACACATCTGTTGCTATTCAGAGCTAACCCTTGCAGGCAGAAGCTGCCAGGTCATTTATAGGATTGCATAAAGCCGAAGAGGGAGAGCCGTTACAGCCACACCCAGTCCTGACCACACATCAGGTGGCTACTCTGAGATAAGCCTGGTGAAAGGTCTGAGCTTCACGTCAGTTCAGAGTTGATCCTTCAGAAGGTTTAGGTGCAAAAATTGTCTTCCTCTGAGTCCTTTCCTTGTTGCAACTGTATTATATTTGTGTTGCCAGTAGGGAAGAGAAATTGAAATAGAAAGAATGAAGTGAAAATGATAGACAAGTCCTTAAAGACCCAATGGACCTGGGGGTTATGGAGACAAAGACCCCTCAAGTCTCCCCAGCACAGAGGGTTTCACTTCTCTTAGTCAGCCCTCCCCTGCGGGGTGGTTATTGAGAAACCTCGTATTTTTAGAACTGTGGTTCCCAAAGGGAATGGGAATAGCTATTAGAAACACCAGAGGAGCTTTTTAAATAGACACCTACAGCAGCAGTTCTCAAGCTGAGTCATGCAAGGTGATTTTTCACAGGTGTGGGCTGACTCCAGGGATATGTGTTTTAAATAAGTATTCAGGCAATTCAGCTGAGAGACATCTGAAGTCCTTTTCAAACTTTAATGAACATTCCTAGGTATTTTGTTAAAATGCACCTTCTGATTCAGTAAGTCTGGGCTGAGGGTGAAGAAGGTGTATTTCTAACAAACAGAATATGCTAATGCTGCTAGTAGAAGAGTTGTGCTCCAAGGAGCAGGGTTGCCTGGTCTCAAGTCCATTTCAGTTGTGTACCCTGCTTCAAGTGTCTTCTAATATTGTTATATAAGGTTTAAATATGAAGTGTCCCCCCAAAGCTCATGTGTGAGACAATGCAAAAATTTTTAGAGGTAAAGATGATTATATTATAAGAGGTGTAATAATGGGTTTATCCACTGGCATGGATTAATTGGGTGGTAACTGTAGGCAGGTACAGCATGACTGGAGGAAGAAAGTCACTGGGGGGCTAACCTTAGGGTTTATATTTTGTCATTGATGGAACAGAGCTCTTTGATTCCTTACTATCTTGTCCTGAGCTGCTTTCCTCTGCCACAGACTTCTGCCATGATGTTCTGCCTCACCTCAGGCACAGAGCTGTGTATGGAGGTGGCTGACCATAAACTGAACCTCTGAAATTATGAGCCAAAATAAACCTTTTCTCCCTTATGTTGTTCTCGTAGGGTCTCTTGGCCACAGCAACACAAAAGTTGACTAAAACACATGTGCTTTGCTGTTATAAAGCTTCCTGAGTTATCAAAATGACAACTTGATCTAGGGAAGATACAACTTGTATATCCCTCTTCCTGCTAAAAAAAATAAATAAAATATTGTGTGATTGCTTGAGCTTAGATAAAATTGTGGAAGACAACAAAACATAACTAACTCTTGCTAGTCAGCTAAGAATTAGTCTATTTTTGAAAGCTGTGTAAAATTCAATAGAAAGTCTGCTGGGACCAGGTGTTTTCCGGTCTTGGGAGACAAAACTGCTAATTCAGGCTCCAGCTGCAAATACTTTTTTTCCCCCCTCACTCTTTCCCTCTGTGTGTTTGGCGAGGGAGAGGGTTGGGGGAGTACTTTCAGTGACAGCAGAGCTCTAGACCTCATTTAAAAGAACTTAAAATGTTCTACACTTTGTTATCTGCTGAACCCTGTGCATTCCAAAGCCCGAGCTCAGAAGGACGTTTTCATCATGCCTGTGGCAAAGTGATGGACAGGTGACACTTTGGCTTAGAATGATTGGGCAGAAGCAAGGTTTCAGAAAGGCTGTAAGATGTTCCTCCTATTATCTTCAACTTAATTTTTAAACTGTGGTTAAATATATACAAAACAATATTTACCAGTTTATCCACTTTTCAGTGTAAGATTTCAATGGCATTAAGTATGTTCACATTGTTGTGCAGCCACCACCGCTACCAACCTTCAGAAATTTTCATCATCTTAAACTGGAACTCTAGACCTACTAAAAAATAATGCCCCTTTCCCCCTCCCTCACAACCTCTGGTAACCACTATTCTACCTGCTGTGTTTACAAAGTTGACTATCCCAAGTTCCTCATACCGTTTAGTTTATGTGGCTGTAACAAAATATCATAGACATTGATTTTCCAGAGGCTGAAAGTTCTGGAGGTTGTGAGTCTGAGAGCAGGATTCCAGCATAGTAGGTTTCTGGTGAGGGCTCTTTCTGATTGCAGACTGTTACCTTCTCACTGTATCCCTACATGGCAGAGTGCAAGTAAGAGTTCTGTGGTGTCTCTTACAAGGACACTAATCATATTGGCTCAGGGCCCCATCCTTATGACCTCATTTAACCTTAATTACCTCCACAAAGGCCTTATCATGTTGGGGTTTGAGGCTTCAACATATGAATTTGTGGGGGACACAATTCAGTTCATATCATCATATGAGAGGAGCCACACAGTATTTGTCCTTTTTTGTTTGGCTAATCCCACTTTGTATGGCTTCAGGGTCCATCCAGGTTAGAGGCTGAATAGCCTTGCATTGTGGGTATAGACCACATTTTGTTTCTATTCATTCACTGATGAATCTTTGGATTGTTTTCACATTTTAGCTATTCTCAATATTGCTGTTATGAATATTGGTACATACATATTTGTTTAGGTCCATGCTCCTAATTCTTGTGTGTATATATCCAGAAGTGAAATTGCTGGATCAAATGGTGATTTGATGTTTAATCTTTTGAGGAACCACCATATGTCCCTCAGACTCTTGGCTATAGGCACATGTTGGCATGTGGTTCCAAGGTCCCATCACACTACCTCAACCCAGGGCTGATCCTGTTAGAATAATAAAGGGAGGATTTCATCTTTCCTTCTCTGAAATGTGTTCAGCATCTCTAATATTTCCTCTGTGCTTCAGGTCCCTAGAGCTGCTGTGATAGACCCACTGCCTTTTCTCCCCCAGGGATGCTGAGCAGACTCAGGAAGGAATCACCAAATTCCTGGGGCTGAGATCTGAGCAGGTGACAAAGGCCTGGAACAGAAGTAAGACTTTCAGACTCCAGAAGACAGTCAACTGATTCTGGGGCTCCTCCCCCTGCGGCCATCTGTGTGCAGGTCTTTCTCAGCAGTGTTCTGAAGTGGTTGTTTGGAATCTGTCCCCTGGTCTCTTCGAGATCTTTAAGGAGACACCTAGTTACATGCTGGTGGTTTTATTTTGGTTTAAACATGTGTTTCTTATTTGAAATGCAACACAGCACTGTCTCAAAAGTGGAAACCCACAATAAGTTTGAACCAGTGATTCTGCTTCTTGCTCCGGTGCACAAGAATATTGTGCAGTGTTGTTCATCGCTAAACCTGTCAGCTTTTCCTTTGTTTTTTCTGGATTTTGTCTTTGTGAGGAGAGATATTTTTTTCCTCTCCAGAATTGTATATGTCTTTCTCCATTATTTTTCACAGCTATTTAACCAGTTTGGAATTTGTTTAGTGTTAAGGGAAGATTTATTTTCAAATTGATAGCCAAATGTTCCATATGATGTATTGAATGAGCCATATTTTCCTCACAGATCTGAAGCACTATCTTCATCACATACTAAATTCCCTCAGGTACCTAGATATGAAATGAGAAGTAGAGGAGAATCCTGTCTATTTTAAGTTGGAAGTTTCAGTATAAATCTTGTGTGTGTGTGTGTGTGTGTGTGTGTGTGTGTGTTTTCTAGCTCCATCTATAGAAAGGATCTAAAAACAACAATATTCCAGAATATTGAATGCATCTAATGCCCCACTCTTGGTTTCTAAATACCATTGCTCATTAAAAAGAATTGTGGATCCTTGGGGAAATTAGAAATCCTATGGCTGATCTCAGAGCCCAAGGCAGAAAAGTCCAAGGTAAATATGAACATGAAGAGCTCAAAGGCTAACGAGGTCATATCAAAAGAAAAGAGAAGCCAGTTTGAAGGAGATTCCACTTGCTAATTTTGAGACATTTGGGAAACAATAGAACAAGAACTACCAAAATAAATAAATAAATAGAAAAAAAGAAAGAAAAATTATGAATTATAACCCACTGAATTTTGTTAATTCATGAGTACATAATAATAAACATAAGAAGAGATAGAGAAATAAAGGAAAAAGAAGAATTTTTTCTTTACTGAATGCCAGCTAGTAAATGTAGAAGGAATGATAACAGAAAGTCACCACTTTGGAACCCCCAATGTAATAAATATAACCAAAGATTAGTGATAGATGCTATAACAATCAGGTAAGAAGTTTAGAAAAAGGATATTCACCTGATTTCAAAAACTGTCCTATAGATTATTACTACAAAGATAAACATTGTTTTATGGTAGATTTTTTTTTAGACACAGCCACTATAATTCCATCCTTGTATTCACTTCATTTGGCCATGTGACTTCCTGTGTGCAATGGGACAATAACATACTTGATAGAAGCAGAGACAGAAAAGATGGTACATTGGGAATTTCTCTCTAGCTGTTGGTAATGCTTCCATTATTGTAGCAGCAAGCTCAAGCTAGCCTACTAGAAGTTGAGAAACTGTTTGAATAAAAGATCCAGATACTCCAGATATACAAGTCAAGCTAAGCACTGTAACCTAGATAGATGCATAAGCCCATCTGAGAACAGCTGAGCCCTCCCCAAACCAGTAAGACCATGCAGCTAAAATTGCTGATGCACAGAAGTTTGAGCTAAAATGGTTGTTGTTGGAAGTCACTGTATTTTGGGGATGTTTGTTACACAGCAATTGATGGTTGATATATAAGTTGGTATCAAAAATGTTAAGATGTCAACAAAAACTCAAAATAAGTGGCATTGGCTTTGAGATCTCGATAGTAGGCAGAGGCAGAAACATGTGGTAAAGAATCTGCAAGTGAAGCTCAAAAAAGTGACAAATTAAGTGTTAATGAAAACAGTGGAGCAAAGAGAAAATTGCTATAGAGCAGCAGGAAAAAATGATGACCCATGTGATTCAGCAGCTAACCAACTGGCAGTAATATCTCCTGGACTGACTGGAAAGATAAGAAAAACACCAAGCGTAATTTCAGATATGATTAAGGAGGTTTGAAAGCAGAATGTTCAAAGTGTCTGTTATCTTCAAGTCGTGCATGACAAGGTAAAGAAAATGAGAAATGAGCTAAATTGTGTTTCTAAACACAATTTAGTTTAGAAACACAATCTAGAGGAAATATAGAGGAGCCAGGACTTTCTGGGATGGAAAGTAAAAATATGTCTCTATCTTGCAAAAGATTTTCAAGTGAGCAATAATGCCCTGAATGTAATGATCAAATCAAACATGTGGCTTTACTACCTTTTGCTAAGACCTCAGGAATATCTGAGTGACACCTGCAAGATAGCAGAGTAGGAGATCCTAGCTTTATTCCTCCCATGTAAAATAACAGGCAGATATCAATGAATAACAACAATTAAAAGCTCTAGGAGAGTTCAGGAGTCCAAATAAGAAGTTGCAGCAATAATGGAGAAAAAAAGAGAATAACTAAAGAAAGGGTAACAGCTTCATTCACTTGCATTATCCCATCCTACAGGATACTACCACTCAGTGCCAAGAGGGAAACCCCTGGTCCACGTATTCCTCTCAGAAGGAAAAGGAGAGCAGAGTGAATAACCAGCTTCTTCAGACTTTGGGGGCACTGCCTGAAGGAGCTGCTTCAGTTTCACTCCACCTACATCTTCTTTGGGGGAAGATCAACATAGCTGATATCAGCTATATGTACCAGGGATTGAACTCAGGGGCACCTAACCCCTGAACCACATCCACAGCCCTTTTTTATTTTTTACTTTGAAACAGAGTCTCACAGATTACTTAGGACCTCACTAATTTGCTGAGGCTAGTTTTGAACTGTCAATCTTTCTGCCTCAGCCTCTCAAGCCACTGGGATTACAGGCATGCCCCACCACTCCCTGCTAGCTGAGCTATCTGGAGGCAGCTAGGAAGAAAGAAGGATTAGTTACCATATCAGCCATGCAGCAGGTACTGCTGCAGTCCCCAGTGGCCTGCTCTGTAGGGTACCCCAGCAGCCTTTGGCACTGAGGGCCTCAACAGCCGTGTAAGCTGCCATAAATCCCCACTTCACAAGGACAGGCTACCTTACCTCTTTGGAGAAGGAGCCACCGTTGGGCTACCCTGGACTAGCACTGTCACCCCCAATACACACATACACACTGCCCGCATCTATGTGCATACCTGGACCTTAAAACCACAGCTGCTCCTTACACAGTTTTACTCCAGACCCCAGCCTACTGCTACCCATGAGCATCCAAGCCTCAGAAACAGATGCTGCTGCCTCAGTTGGCATACCTGGATCCTAGAGCTTTAGTTGCTCCCCACTGAAGAAAAAAAACATTGGAAGACCATGGTAAACTTTGCCTCTAAGGAGGTCAATAGCTCTTGCCAATGCCCTGAACACACTCAGCCTTGACCCCACAATCTTGGCCAACATTGACCTCAGCTGACACAGCTACATGGAAACTATGCTGCTGAACTCTCCCTGGTGTCAGAATTGCTACACACCATGCAGCCAGTACCCTTAACAACACCCATAGGGAAAGTTTCTTTCCATCAAAACCAGTCTATAAAGTCTGGAAATGACAAATATTCCCTCAAATATGCAGACATTAAAGCAAAGCTATTAGAAATAAAATCAAGAAAACATGGTATCGTCAAGGTATCACAATTTTCATCTTAAAGACGCTCAGTGAACTACAAGAGACCACAGATAGATAACTAAATGAAAATTCTGGAGCTGAAAAATACAATGAGAGCTTCAACAACAAACCTGACCAAGCAAAAGAAAAGAAATCAGTATAAAACAAATAAACAAACAAACAAATAAACACACACACACACACACACACACACACACACACACACACAAAAGAAAAATCATTTGAAATTATCCAGTGAGAGAAGCAAAAAGAAAATGAAAAAGGGTAAAGTAAACCTATATGACTTGTAAGACATGGAACAATACATACTTTATGGGAGTCCCAGAATGATCAGAAAAAGAGAAACAAACACAAAGTTTATTTAAAGAAACAATTACAGAAAACATCTTAAAATGAGGATAGGAAATGAATATCCACATCAAGATTCCCAAGAACCCACCTGGACTGAAAATCCAAGAGATCTTCTTCAAGACACATTAGAGCCCAGTTATCTAAACTCACGAACAAAAGATATCAAATCAATGTTTTCATCTCCTCATCACCACTTTGCATTTGGAGACTTTGAGCTTTCTAGTTATTCATCAAATGCATAATAGGTTATTGTGAACTATAGTCAACCCACTGTTCTATAGAACACTAGGAATTATTACTTTTATCTAACTCTGCTAAACAACGAACTTTTGAACAACTATTGAGTCATAGAGGAACTGAAAAGAGAACTTAAAGGGTATTTTGAAACAAATAAGGATGAAAACACAACATAACAAAAACTGTGGGATACAGCAGAAGCAGTATTAAAAGTTGACAGCAGTAAATACACTCAAAAAGAAAGATCTTTGGGCTGTTGTTGTTATATAATATACATGGATAAAAAGATTGTGGTTAATATTTTACAATGTCTACATATATCAAATTATCAAGTTGTACACCTTACAAATAAATACAATTTTTAGTTGAAAACTGTCTGTTAATAAAGTTGGGGGCAAAAAAAAAAATCAAAGGAAGATTTAAGGTGGTGTGTGGTAGTGGGCAAAAAGGGGTTATCAGACTTTTGAATGAATAAAGTTTTATAAATACAGTTATAGCTCATTTTTAATTTAATCTTTGCAGCTTGATTGAGCATGTTTCCATATGTGTACTTTTCATCGTGATTCCTATGAAATGCTTTCATTTTACTTTGGAGAAGGGAATGTTATCCAAGAGAAGAACATAGTGAGCTAGCAAGTTCCCAGGTCCTATATAGTAAGTCTGTTCTAGCTTTCTAAACCTGCAGAACTATTCCTACTATTTTGTTAGGGAAATTTTGGAAACTATTTCAGCTCACTTGGGCCATCATTATCTCTAAGTTTCAAGGATGCAGTCCAGCTGTATATGAGGATTGCCCACAGCCATCCTGACCAGGAAGTTAAATCGTGAGTCATGGGAGACCCATACTGATCTGAACCCTCGTATGAATGAACTCTCCCCATTCAGACTTAATCCCATTCCCCTACCCACTCACATGATATCTTCCATATTCATTCCTATGCTTGCTCTCCTTATTTCTACTGGTACATATTACCCAAGTCCTGCAGGTTTGAGGGTCAGGAGGATAATCCACTCTTATCTCATTCCAGAGACAATGCTTTGCTTTCCTGTTCAGATCTTTCTAAGGACCAAATGTGTTTACATGTCTAGAAGTAATGAGGATAAACAAAGGCAGACTTTGAGATGGATAAGCATCATCTTGCAATATGCTTCAGGTGAGAACTCTGCATGGTCACCAGGCAGTTGGAGTCTGTGGAAGGAGCTATTTCTGTTTGCCAGCATGTTCAACAGACTCTGGTATTTTATTGTTTTCAAGCATATCCATCAAGCCACATTCCAGAGTCCTGACTTCTGGATGGGAGAATGGTGGCCGGGGTGGAGTGCGCATATGTGCGCACACATGCAGGGATCTGTGGAAACCTAAGGTCTTCCACATGTTCGACAGACACTACCACTGAAACACATCCCAATCTGCAAGGGGGCTTTACAGCCCTCGAATCCAGTTTCCCATGTAACTTTGTCACCCTTACAAATTTCGGACATGATTTTTAATGTAACCTTCAGCCACCTGAGGGGCAAGTATCACATTATGGACAAAGAACAAAGATCAGAATGACCACAGCAGAATTCTCATCCAAAACAGGAGAAGCTGGAATATAATGGGACACCATTTTCTGCATTCTTAGAGCTAGAGTTTTATACCAAAAGAAAATATCTTTCAAAGTTGAAGGTAAAATTAAGAATTTCTAGATAAACAAAAACTTTAGTAATTTACCAGTAACAGAGCTCTGCTTACAAGAAATGTTGAAAACAATTCTTTACACACACACACACACACACACACACACACACATCCCACATGGAAATTTGGATGTTAACAAAGAAATGAGTAACACAGGTTATGGCAAATATGTGACTGAACATAAAACAGTTTTTTCTTCATTTTAATTTACTGAAGAGACAACCAGGAATAGAGATATAGCTCAGAAGGTAGAGATCTTGCCTTGTACAAAATTTACCTTGAGTTCAATCTCCAGCACTGCCAAGGAAAAAGAAGATAATTGAGTGTTTATAGCAGAAATAGTAACAACCATATTTAGGGGGTATAACATATGTAGATGTAAAATACATGATTATATTACAAAAGACAAAGAGGAAACAGAAATATGCTGTTGGAAGGTTCTTCTACATTATGTGAAGTGATATAATATTAGCTAGCCGATGAGTGATGTTATAGCTGTATGCTATAAAACCCAGAGCACTAGTTAAAAAAATAAAGAGGGATATCACTAGTAAATCAATGATGGAGAATAAAATTACATTCTAAATAATACTCAATCCAGAAACAATCAAGCAAAGAAAGATATCTCTAGAGGAACGATCTAGAAAAAAATAGAATGATGACAGATTTAAGCACAACCATATTGATAATTACATCAAATATAAATTGCTAAGCACTCCAATTAAAAGACAAAAGTTATCAAATTGGATTAAAAATCAAGATCTGGCAATGTGCTGACTACAAGAAAGTGACATTAAATTCAAAGGCCCAGGTTATTTGAATGTAAAAGGATAAGTAAAGATAAAGAAAAAGCTAATCCAAAAGACCATGGGAGTGTCCAGATTAGTATCAGACAAAATAGGAGAGAGAATAAGGAATGCTACCATATTTGAAGTGCCACATTTCACAATGAACTTAATCAAGAAAGCATAATAATTCTAAAATTGTATGCACCTACAACAGAGTTCCAAACTACATGAAGGAAAAACTATCAGAACTGAAAGGACAAAGGGCCAATTTTCCATCATAATTGGAAATTTTAACACTCCTCTCTGAACAGTTACAAAACCAACGAATCCAAACTATCGCTAAAGACATTTAAGACTTGAACAATGCTGTCAACTAACATGTCCTAATTAAAATTTACATAACAATATAGCACAAAACATTGCACAAAACATGTGAATACACATGCAAGTATAAATTTTAAATAAATTATACATAGAAATTAGATCAAGGAAGACTATATTCTGGGCCACAATATAATCCTCCACAAGTTTGACAGAAAGAAATCAAAGTTTGTTTTCTGATTGTAGGATGTGGATAAAGTTGGGTTTACAGGGACCTTTACAACACTAAATTCTAATATTAGAAAAGAAGAAAGATCTAAAATCAGCCATTTGGGCTGGGGACTTAGCTCAGTGATAGAGCACTTGCACAGCATGTACAATGCCCTGTGTTTGATCCCTGGTACTACAAATAATAATAGTAAAAAAAAAAAAATAATAATAATAATAATAATAAAATCAGTAATCTAAGCTCCCACATTAAGAAACTTCAAAAGCAGAGCAAATTAAGCCCAAAATAAACAAAAGAAAGGAAATACTAAAGGTAATGGCAAAAATCAATACATAGAAAATAGAAAAACAGCAGGGAAAAGAAAAACAAGAAAATAAAAAGAAACTCTTTGAGACCAAGAAAATTGATGAACATCTGGCTAGAAAGACCAAGGGCAGTTCACTACTTTCAGAAATGAAAGAAAACACACTTCTAAAGATTTTTAAAGTCGTTACAAGAATAATAAGGGAATATAAGCAAATTTATGCCTATAAATTTGACAACTTCAATAAAATGAAGATTCCTTGAAAAACAGAAACTAGCAAAGTTCATTCAAGAAGAAACAGCAACCCTGATTAGCTCAGTGTCGATTGCAGACATTGAATGCATGGCTAAAAAGCTTTCTATAAAGAAAACCCCAGGCCTAGAAAACCAAATCCTTTTTCTGATTTTACTTTCCAAAGTTGAAGCCCTAAGATTGGGAAAAGTATTGATGATCATGAAGAAAGCTCATGGGAACATGGAGGGAGAAAGATCCTCAGCAAGACAGACATTCCCCCATGCTAGAGAAATGAGAGCAAAGAGACTGTGCATCCTAGAACAGAGTGCATCTGGGCCCTATTCTTGAGCAGCCTAGAGAAGTAGCACACTCCTGGGTTGACAAGGCTACTCAGAGACACACAGGATCAAAGGAAGCCTGGGCGAGTCCAGAATGTGAAGGCAACAGGGATTCTTCAGAGAGTGGCCAGGGCTGAAAAAGCCACAGGAAGGTGAACAGTGGGAAATGCAAAAGAATCTCCCAGTCTCCATTCCAAATCATGAAGAGAAAGTCAGTCTGAGAGAAACTTATTCTCTGGGTTGATATGCATAACCATATGACTTTGCAAGTTAGCCTCACCCTCAGATACATTTGCTTACTGAAGGATTTGAATTTATTCTTGTAAAGCAGTGGCCCTAGGCAAGACAGAGTGTACACAATGGCCATAAAAACTAGATGAAGGGGCACTTCTCAATTGTGATATGCTTGCTACTATTTGTTAACTGAAGAAACTGATCTTTTTACTCTGCCAAAAATCTTGCTGAGAAAATTTCAAACTAAGAAAGAACTCAAAGAATTTAAAAATATATTTTAACAGACATGTTCTAATCCTGTTGGCAGCATTGAGTGAATAGGAATTCTTTTTCCATCATTTTAGGTGGACACAGGACAAATTCTGACAATCTATTCAGATGGTTCTTTTAACTAAAGTTCATTGAACTGTCTCTCACATGACTTTGGTTAGTAACTGCCAAGAGAGTAAATTATATGTAATCATCTCTCAAATTTATGAATGCACATGAATTAAAATTCTTGGTTCAAGTTTGCATCAAAATTAACAATTTTTATTAATGTAGATCTTCATAATTTTTTTAAGTTATGTGAAATTGAGCTGAAATCTTAACTGATCTTAAATATTTTTGTTCTCATTGGAGAACACTTTGACAAATTGATTATTCTACAGCATATATTATATGATTTACTTTATTTCCATTTATGGCAAGTGATACCAGTTTTCCACACATGGTAGAAAGGAAAATTGTGTTTTAAAATACATTTATATTATTAAAAATGGGTCAAATTAAAGAAAATACTCTATATTGTAATTTGGGGAACTCTGACATAAAATGTTTGTATAAGTGCTTGGTAATAGAATGCAGGAAGGTAGACAGTATTTTTAAAAAACACTTTCATTTATTTTTTATTTCAATTATTGTGAAATTTGACATTTACATTTAACTTGCAATTTAAAATTCACTTAACAGTTAGATATTGCCTGCCCGAAACACACCTTGGGAATTCAAACATGAAGATGAGTGAAACAGCCCTTGCTTTCCCAGAGCTTTCCTTTTCGTGGAGAGAGATACTAACATCAGTAACATGATGTTTCACTTTCTATTATGGAAGTATATTCTGCTAAGACCCTATAGGAATATAAGACAGGGTCAGGGAATTGTTTCCTTCCTTCCTTCCTTCCTTCCTTCCTTCCTTCCTTCCTTCCTTCCTTCCTTCCTTCCTTCCTTTCTTCCTTCCTCCTTCCCTCCCTTCTTCCCTCCCTTCCTCCTTTCCTTCCTTTTTGCTACTAGGGATTAAACTCAGGGGTGCTTAATGACTGAACCACATCTCCAGCTCCCCCCTTTATTTTTTTTTATTTTGAGACAGGGTCTTACTAAGTTGCTTATAGCCTCCATCAGTTGCTGAGGCTGGCTTTGGACCTGTGATCTTCCTGCCTCAGCCTCCTGAGTCACTGAGATTACAGGCATGTTCCACCACATCCGATTGGGTCATGGAATTCTTTATGGAAGAAAGCAATTGAGATGAATGGGAACCACAGCAGTTCCATACTCTAGAGGATGAAGCTTATGGAAGGGAATAGAGAAGGAGATGAGGTTTAACAGGAAGGCAGAGGCAAGCCTGAGGCCTTTGTATGCTAAACACAGAAGCTTAGATTGTATCATATGGTTAGCAGGTAGTCATTTGATCTGGGGAGAATACTCAGATTTGTACATGAGAAACAATCACTCAGGCAAGAACAAGGCAGAGACATCATTGGAGGGACCAAAGCTAGAGGCAGACAATGACAGGTAGCTGTAGACTTGTTGCTGCAGACCAAGAACTAGAGCAGAGCTGATGAAGAGGATGGTCAGGTAGAAGCAATGGCCAGGTGCAAAGAATCTGCTGATCTTAGTGATGGATGAATATGCAGGGGAACAGAAGGCCCTCTCCAGCTCTTCCCCCAAAATGAACCAGATTTCTAGAAGATCCTGCAGTCAACTCCTCTTTCTTTTAGTCAAAACCAGAACAGTATTCTTTGCAGCCACGCTCTGACAGTGTCATGCAAATCAACAGGAACCATTTGGTTTCCAAATCAAGCAACTGTTGATTGCCTTGTCTTTGGAAATCAGTATTCCATTCACAATACTGCAAATGCTTGCTAATGAACGTGACTTGAACAGATGTTAAAAGAATGTTTTGGGTAACTAGGGTGCTCTACAAACAAGGTTAGAATCTTCCCATTACAATTTTCTAACACCACACACCTGGCATCTTTGCTAATTGAAATTGTTTGATATCGTTTGCCATAAATCTTCCTCATATGGCTAATGTACCATGAAATTATGCCAATTGAAGCAAAACATAATGCACAATAAACATTGGCAAAACCAATGACTGTGACAGCAGCTTTGTATATGGAATAGAAAAAAGGGGCTTTGATCTTGGAACATATGACCAATCTCTCTCTCTCTCTCTCTCTCTTTCAATGCAAAATAAAAAAGGGGTTTTGATCTTGGAACATATGACCAATCTCTCTCCTCCCAACGCAAAATAAAATAAGGAATGTTTACTAAATGAACACTATAAAATAAAATTTCACTGGTTATGGAGACTGCAATAATGATCAAAAAAAGGATCAGAATTACAGTGTTCCCTGATTGCCAGAAGGCAATTTTCATAACTTGGTGCCTTGCAAGTGTACGCAGACCCTCTGCATCCAATACTCAAGATGAACCTGGGATGTTCAGGGCCTATCACCAAAGATACACACTTTTCCCAAGCTCTGAGGAGCTTCTCCATTTCTTTACCTGCACTTAACTTGAGGTAGTGCTTGATAATGACACTTATTGATCGCTCACTCTCAGCCAATTATGGCTCTAAGAACTGCACACATGTTACTTCAGTCAACCCTCTTGGCAATCCTAGGTGAAATTTACTGTCATTACTCCTATTTTTTTTCTTTCTGGAGATGGGGTCTCATTAGGTTGACCTGGTCAATCTTGAACTCAGCTAAAACCATCCTCCTAAATAGTATTACTCCTTTTTTTTTTTTTCAATTGAGGAAACAAAGGCACAGTGAGGTTTATTAACTTCTCTCTAGTCAGACAGTTAGGAGCATGGGTTCAGATCTTGGGAATCCTAAGATCATCACTCACCTGCCTCTAAGTGGAGGGCCTGGAATCATATCATGGGATTATTACTTATCCAAAGTCTCCTGCAAGAGAAACCAGAAAACCCATTACATCCTTTCTAGCCACAAAAGTGATATTTCATTTACAGTGATGGCCTTACAGCCACCAAAAAATAACTCCAATGACTTGGACATTAATTTAATTTAGGACCCAAGAGAACTAATCAATGAAAACTGTAAAATCAAAGTGGGGACAACTTTTGCTGAGTCCATCATGATTAAACTTTGTAGAAACATTTTATATTCTTTTGCTTTCTAGATAAACCTCCTATAAGTTTATAATGTTCTTGAAAATATTCCCTTAGACCTTTAATTCAAATGAATGCTACAAAAGAAAATTACTTTAAAACCATGATAAAAATTAACTAAGTCTCTCTAGAAATCAATTATAATAATTATGATTTTAATGAATTATAAACCAGAAGTAGCCCAGCAAGAGGGACATTCATTCTAACAGCATTTTAGTTACAGAAACTTTCTACATTTTATATTGACTGATTTATGAAAGACGCTAACAATTACATCCACAAAATGTTTAAGGTTATTAAAAATGTGCATTTATGTTCAATATGATAGAATCATAATTTCAACAAGTGTTTTTGAAATAGTCGTGATTGTTTATAGCATATCAACTTAAACATGGTTCCAAGATTCTTAGGTAACTTAACAACTTGGATTAATATTTAATAAATAATCTTTTGACACCTGACTAATTTTTAAATACAATTGAATACTGAAACACTTATTAACTCATTATGATTTTAAGTTCATATACCTTTTGCCCCGGTTAATACTACCTAAGTCTAAATAAAGAGAAATCATGACATATGTTCAAGTTTGCCTTGTTTTTGTATGTGGGAGAGCTACTATATCCTTGGGCAATGCTAAAAAATTCATTTATTTTTGCCACTTTAAAAAGACATATAAGGTATGTTTGTGTGTGTGGCTTTGGACAGTTATGTTATATATACCTGTGAGCTTTGCTAGTTTGCAGAAATATATTTTATGTATATATGTCTATATAAATGGTTACTAGTTACCCAATTTTCTATTTGAAATATAATTTAATTACTTGGGTTAAAAGTCATGATTAATATGCATGGTTAATTAAGACTATATGTACAATTCTGGGACAGTAAAATACAACTGTGTATGCAGACATGGGAAGAGGTTTTGTTTTCAAGGAAAAAAGAGGAGTTTTATCCTAAGATAAAATATGTTCAGAATATATAAGCATATGCAAAAGATAAAAGTGGAAAGAATAGCAAGTTGTTGAAGGAGAAGAGAAGTAGATTCTATTTGCTCTGGTTAATACTACCTAAGTCTAAAGAGAAACCATGACATATGTTCAAGTTTGCCTTGTTTTGATGGGCTTATTCATTAAACAATTGTTTAAAGGGACAGGCATTGTGAAACATTTACTTCCTGGTACAATATTAATGCAAAACTAAAGTTGACTCTCTCTGTTAAATTAACAGGTTGGCCCTGGGGTTTTAACCAAAGTGTAGTATAAGGTTATTCTTTACCTTCTGGGTAAACTGTCCAGGTAACAGAGATTCCAAACCTCACAAAATAATGTCCTTGTTTATTCAAAACAAAACAAAATGTGGATTATTCCTCACTCGTGAAAGAGCTGTTTATTTAAAATCATGTGGTTTTCTTCTAGGTTTATTTTATAATATTTTCACATCGATTGAACAAGCCACCAAGCATTGATTTGTAAGCCCCTAATGATCCAATCTTAATCATGTATACAGATATCCTCTGATTATTCTTTTGATATTGTCTTCTGAAAATCTGACCTTAACATTATTTTTAAAAGAGGAGGAAAGCTACCTTTTATATCTAAACTATCTTTGAAGTTTCTCAGATGGCTCTTGGAAACTACCAAGATTTATTCTTTTACCTTATAAAAGGAGAAGATGCTAGAAATAATTTTATATATAATACTCTATTTCTTTATTAGCTCAATACTATTAAAAGGTGCATGGAAAAATCTGTCAAACAGATGCTCATCCTTCCCTAGGTTAAGTTATTATCAGTAAAATGTCATTAATATGAAAATTTCAGAACTTGAATATTTTATAGGAAGACTCAGATATTCATAATGTTCTTGCTGTCTATATCATATACTGACTTTCAGGGAAACATTGATTAAACTCTATGACATAGTTATTTACTGACCAAAACAGAGAATTTCCTTGTCCTCCATTATGACACCACTGATGTAATAAGGTAACCAGAACTATGCAGGCTCATTACCAGTGAAGGAGTCTGCTTCCCTCAGATACTTCTCAAAAGGCTCTGCTATAAGCTAGAATTTGTTTTTCAAGAAAGGACACTTACAGAACCACAGAGAAAGGACTACAACAGATACTTGGAATTATTGATACTTTGAAGAATAGACTCTCAAGCTGGGAGTATAACTCAGTGGTGAAGCAGGTGTTTAGCATGTGCAAGTCCCTGAGTCTCATACCCAGCACAACCCAACGACTGAAAAAAGAAAAAGAAAGAAGAGACTCTCATACACAACATTTGAAGTGACATTGCTTGATAACATTCAAACTGTGACAATGAGCTGACTGAGGATTTCCAGGACCCTGCCATCCAGTTGCAAACGTATGGATATATAGACTTCGTGAAAGCAGATTGCCACCTCAAGATCCAACTACACAAGAATCAATCACATAGCGTTCAACTAACAGCAGCACCATTGTGGCATATTGTCTGGAGTATTGTTGGCATTGTTTTTAATTGTTTAGATTCATGGAAATATGAGGAAGCCCTTTCTCTTTCTAAGCTGTAGCTAACTCTCCATTTAATAGCCTGTGCTTTTGTAAACTGAAATGAAACATGTTTATTGGTATCTGATTCTTACTGACCCCTCAAAATTTGGGAAAAATACTTTTCATAACTATATAGTTATTTGTATATGTTCAATAATATTTGTCCTCCTTTTTACCAGAAAATAATGGAAAAATCAACTGTGTGATGAAGACCGCATCTGGAATGCCATATTCGAGAAAGAAAGGATATCTCTTTTTTTAAGTCTAAGTAAGTACTGCAAGTGACATCTGGTGGTGTCTTGGACCTGGTAGCTGCTCAATATTGTGTGGCTCTGGGTGCACAGAGCAAACTCAAGTCAGCTAATAGTTAATTACTATTCTTGCTACACTCTGTAAATGATCAAGCCAACTTAATGTTACAAGACCTGTCTTTTTATGATTTAGTATAATCTTTGGAGATTATTTATGATTGAAAGTGAGGGAGACTTAGAATAATTATGCAATACTTGGAAGTAGGCAGAAGAGATTTCTGATTGTTCTTTTGGTGTAATGCTAGGTTGCCTCTTTGATTTATTTTCTTATCAAATTGGGCTATTTCACAACTGTTTAAAGATTAACCTAAAGAGGGCTGGTAGAGAAAGAGATAATTTCTGTCTGATGGAAAAGATAAACTCCAAAGTTAAGGGTTTTTTTTTTTTCCTTGTAAAATATTAGTTTTTAAACTCTAACCTATCAGTCCTATCCTGACAAGACTTTATCAAATTGCTTAAAATGTCCAGTTCCACAAATGTCCTTAGAGCCAGTATTAACATCTTATTGGCTTCTTTGTTTATTAATGAGTTGCATAAAATCTTTGACATAATTTAATTATATATTGGAATTAAAATGATGATTTTACTTTTTAAGCAGATATTCAAAATGTTTGTTAAATAAACACAGACCCATGAAGGTCCAGTGAAGAAGTGGGTAGAGGCTGATGCTTTTCATGTGGATCTAGCCCATGCTCCACCACAAAGTCATCTGCCCTGCCATGAGGCTGTGTCCATCCTGTACACAGAAAATGCCTTGCACACATAGCCTGCACAGCTGCTTTCTTTTAAATTTGCACAAAGGCCCTGACAAGTTAGTGGTGACCCACAAATGCATCTGTCAAAGTAACAAAAATATTTAGAATTTATAAAAACCATTGAAGTAGATACTGCATGAAAACCAATGTAAATATATAATAGGTAACCTAGAAATATTTTCAATCTTATGAAATATGTCAGTACATAATTATGGAACCTACTATGATTTTAACTCACTGGTTCTACTTTAAGGCATATAGCCCAAGAAGATAGATTCTCCCAATTTCTCCTTGAAAAGTAGGTATGTGTACATAGTAACACATTAATAACATCAAAAAGTTTCAAGCACTCGGGCTGGGGCTGTAGCTCAGTGTCAGAGCACTTGCCTAGCATGCGTGAGGCACTGGGTTCAATCCTCAGCACCACATATAAATAAACAAATAAAATAAAGGCATTCTGTCCATCTACAACTACAATTTTTTTTAAAAAAATTCAAACACTATATATGGTTACAACGGACTTGTCAATACCTCAAAGTATTTCTATAAATTAATGGTACATGAAAAAGAGTGGAATGAAAAAATATAAATAAGTTGATGGCAGGATTGTGTATTCCAGTCCCTGGAGCACCCAGCACATGGCAGATTTGGTGCTCCTTAAGTGTGACAACAGAATCAATTTCTATAGTATACCTACACTTAATACAGATTATAGAATTATTAGGCATATATAATGATCCAATTCCAACGAGGCTGCAATAATGAGAGCCACGTTATGGAGGCTGTAGGGTACCAGGCTGTGGAGCTTAATCTTAACGCTGTGGATAAGGAGAGCTGCAAAATGTTTTTCAAGACAAGAATCAACATGACAAAAACAGTATCTATAGGAATTAGTTGCAATTATGTGGATAAAAGTTCCTGTGGGTTAAAGATGACTCTTGGTACTGTTGGTCTCAAAAGTTGGCAGATTAGGAACAAAGGATTCTCTTTTTTTTTATGATAAATGAGATCATAAAGTGACACAAATAGTAAAGAGCTTGATATTGATTGTTTTGTGTAGATATGTTTAAATTTCTGCTTAATTTGGTATTAATCATCTTTAATATTTTTAAAATGTTTTAATTGAGCTGGTTCTCCGTTAAGGTAGAAATACCTTGGATTTGCATGGGATCATCACTAGAGGGCAACCTAATCATACTCACTTGACATCTCCAGAGTCAAGACTGAATGTGAAGCCCTTGGACCAGCAGCAGCACCACCATCAGGGTGCTTATGAAAAAGTGCAGGCTCTGGGGTTCCCCTGAGACATACAGACTCAGAATCTGTGTTTTAGCAAGCTCCCCAGTGGTTGGCACGCACATGCACATTTGAGAAGCCCTGCCCAGGGTACACAGGTCTCTTCTATCCTTTTGTTAACAATGGCTTGGCATTTCTTAATCATTCCTTTGCTGCTTTCTCTTTGCCACTCCATTCCTCCATGTTTTCCTGATGTCATTGTGCATTTTCACCTCTTACAGCCCAACTAGTGGGACACACAGGAAAGCAGAACAGGAGTGGGTTTTAAAACCAGCCCAGCAAACCGCACAGCTGCTAGCACTTTCTAAGGCCAACACAGAGCAGCTGTTTCAACTGTCTTACATTTCTGTTGGATAAGAAGATAAATTATGTTTTTGATTTACCAAAACAGAAATAGTTGACAGCTGCTTTTTAAAAGGGTATTTACCACTGATGTCACATTTTTAAAGGAACATTTAGCTCTTAAAATGAGTCAGCCCCCAAACTAAAGAGCATTAACGTCTTCCCCCCTCATTCTCCGGAGGAAAGGAAGTTGGTCCCTCTATTATCCACAGGTGGCACCTGGCTTTTCATCCATACTGGATCTTGGTGAGCAGGAAACTCAATGTATCTTTGCAGTTTCTTCTTATGCAGGTGTGTTTGAGGCAAAAAGGTAACTCTTAGCTCTGTTTCTGGCTTTTTTTTGCTAGTAGAAGCCCACCAATCCATATCTCATTTTTCAGGAATCTTACTGCTCTCACAGCACAAGCCCAGGGTTGGCCTCAACACAGGAGATGGGACTGGGCATAGTAGGTCATCTGGGGAAGTAAAGACAGCAACAACCACAGCCTTGACCCACCTTCTCAATTATAATTCAACCACATTCTAAATCCAGAGCCATCATTCTCAAACCTTCCAATACATCAGAATCTCTGGAAGGCCTATTAAACACAGATCACTGGACCCTAACCCACAAATTGTCTGAGTAGGTCTGAGGTAGAACCTGAGATTTTGCATTTCTCCTATGTTCTCAGGTGATGTTGATGCTGGTTGGGCGGTGGGGGATGGTGGTGGGGGGTTGGGGATGTGTGTGTCACACTATGTGATGTCTTAAAGCATCTTAATGCATGGCCTATGCATTCCTGCAATGAGTTCAACTTTGTTGTGGCATTTTGTCTCCCCCATCCCCAATTAAAAATCTATTCTAAACTCTCAATAGGATTAAGTAGAGATTAAAATATGATCAGATTTTGCCTAACCCCACCAGGATTTTAGTCTCTTATCTAGGTAAACTAACTTCCAGCTAAAGCACAAGCCCAGTGCTAAAGCACAATTTACCTCTTGTGAATTGCACTGCTGTAAACAACATTGGTATGCATGTATCAGTACAGTATGCTGATTTTAGTTAGCAAGGAGTGGGATAGCTGTGTTATATGCTGTTTCCATACCTAGTCTTTTGTACTAATTTGCAGTCCCACTAATAATGCATGAATGCGCCTTTCCCCCAACATCTTTGCCAGCATTTGTTGTTATTTGTATCCCTGATGATTGCTATTCTCACTGGAGTGGGATGAAACATCAGTGTGACTTTGAATCATTTCCCTGATTATTAGAATGTTGAACATTTCTTCATGTATTTGTTGGTAATTTGTATTTCTTCTTTTAATAAATGTCTGTTCCATTCATTTGCCCAAGTACTGATTGGGTTATTTGGGGGGGAGGGGATTGGTGTTAAGTTTTTTGAGTTCTTTGGATATTCTGGATATTGATATAACAGTGTAATTCACAATAGAAAAGTTGTGGAACCAGCCTAGGTGTCTGTCAACAGATGAACAATGGAATTTCAGCCATAAAGAAGTTTGAAGTAATGTCATTTGCTAGAATATGGATGGAACCAAAGAATATCATGCTAAGTGATATAAGCCAGACTTAGAAAGTCAAAGGCCCAATGTTTTCTTTCATATGTAGAAGCTAGAGGGGAAAAAAAGAATTAAAAATAGAGGATATCATGAAAACAGAAGGGAGGACCAGTAGATAAAGGGATCATAGCGGGAGGGAGGAGAGGAAGGAAAGGAGGAAGTACTGGGGAATTAAACGAACCAAATTATGACATGTGCATGTATGAATGTATCACAATAAATACCACTTTTATATATAATTACAATGCATCAATTTAAAAAAACATAGAAGGGAGATCAGTAAAGTAGAAGGGGATGAGAGGGAGGGAGGAGGGGAGGTTCAGGAGAATGAAATTGATCAAATTATGTTATGTGCATGCATGAATATGTCACAATGAATCCCACTATCATGTATAATTAAAATTCACCAGTAAAAATATTTTTTTAAAACATATCTATCTCTTGTTTCTATCACCATAATCTACAAGATGGTACTACTCAGAAACCATAAAGGAGGCTAAGGAAATGGCCCCAGCAGGGTATTGGCAATGTTTTTAAGGGTGCCAAGAACATTTTAGATTCTGCCTGAAGAATATAAATGTTTCTGGTTACCAGATACCAACAGCAAGGGTTTTGCTATCCCACTCCCAGCCTCTCCCACGACCTCTTTACATCAGGTTTGCAATTAATTTTTATAAAGTGCTATATTTTGATAAAATGCAGATGATATCAAGAGGGTGGTAATAGTTTGGGTGGCTATAATAGAATATCATAAACTGGGTGACTTAAAAACAGAAATTTATCTCCTAGTTCAAGAGGCTGGAATTACAAAATTGGGGTGCTAGTATGGTCCAGTTATGGTAAAGGTTCTCTTCCAAAGTTGCAGACTACCAACTTCTTGTATCCACATAAGGCAGAGAAAGGGCAAAAGAACTCTGGGATCTCTTATGAGGGCACTAAATCCTACTCATGAGGGCTTTGCCCTTATGCCCTAATAACTCCCAAAGCCCATACCTCCAAATACCTCCCCAACCCCCTTTCTCTCCCCCTCGCCTCCCCCTTCCCCTCTCCTTCCTTTACTTCCCTTCTCTTCCCTTCCCTCTCCTCCACCCCCCTTTCAGGATTGAACCCAGGGCCTCACACATGTTGGGTAAGTGCTCCAGATCTAGGGATCTGGCGACATTCCTAGCCCAGGGGTTAGAATTTCAATTTATGAATTTTGGGGTGGGGTGGGCAGTGGGTACACACATACTCTGTCCATGACAGGGGATTAGCCATTAACAATTACAAAAGTTTGAATTGTGGCACTAGAGTATTTGATAGTTTGTTTACAAGGGAGGGAAGAAAGATGGATTTAGAACATAAAAATCTAGTCTCTGTGGAGGACTCAGTGCAGACTGTAGTTAGGATAAGACATATCTGGAGAAAGATGGGACCAAAAGCCAGAGGATGGCAAAGGACACTTATCCTACATTATTACTGTCCCAGAGGCATAATGTCCAAGCCAGAGACAAAGGACTTAATTAATCATAGCATTATCTGGAACCAGAGTATCAACATTTGTACAGGTTCCCTAAACTCAAATTCTTGCAGAGTGATGTAAATTGGGCCAGATGACATCTGTCTGTGCAGTAGGTTGCTGTATAGGAGAAGAACCCCAAGCTTAGGGAACTCTAATGTATATTCAGAAGTAAGCCTTTCTGACTGACCTTTGCCCCAGAAGAAGACTTGGCTGTTTTTATAGTGGACAATAAACAAACCTGCCCTTTGTACCAGAAAGAGAAAATATCTCTCTTTCCAACTGTTTATTATGCAAACATCCTTGAAAAGATAGTCTAGAACAAAGAGAGTCAGTGCCACCACCCACAAGATGTACAGAAACACGAGACTCATGAACTTTGAACACACCAAAGAAAATAAACTAGTAACAGGGAAAAAAAAAGATTGAAGTTAATACCATGAATATTTTGATGATATTTTCCCCTTCTAAGTTTATATTGGCAAATTTGCCATATAATTAAATTATTCTTTGATTATATAAGATTAATAGTTGCCTAATAGTCCATTGTATGAATGTGCCGCCATTTATTTACCATTCCTCTGATGTTAGTTTTTGTTTTCATATGAATTTAATATATACATTATTTCTTCAGGCTGAGAAGAAGCAATCTTTAAAGAGTATAAGTGAAATTTAAAAAGAATTTTAAATATGAAAATTCAAATGTAATTGTTTTTTGTTTTACATTTCAAGTGCAAAAGTCCTTATCTGAGGAAGAAAAATAAAATGTGGCCTCTGCTTTCAAGAAAGATAAAAAAAAAAAAAACTACTTGAGCAAGTGTTAGTAGGGGAATATTCAGAGGTGAAATAATTAGGTTTTGAGAGCTGTAACCTAAGCAGTCCATTCTAGTTCAAACAGACTAAGTGGGTGGGAACTGTAGGCAGGTGGGTGGGGCATGGCTGGAGCCAGTGGGCACTGGAGGTGTGCCCTGGAAGGGTTCATCTTCCCTGTGGCCCCTTCTCTTTCTTTCTTTCCTGGAAATCATGTCCTGAGCTGCTTCCCTCTACAACACCCTTCTCCCATAATGTTCTGCCTCAGCTTAGGTCCAGAGCAATGGAGTCAGCCAACTATGCACTGAACCTCTGAAACTGTGGGCCCAAAATAAATTTTTCCTGATCTAAGTTGGTCTCGTTAGGTATTTTGGCACAGCAACATAAAGTTGACTAATGCAGCAAGAGACTAGATAATTTTTGGTCACAAATTCCTCAAATATAACTAATGTTACAGAAAGGGGATTTATAATAGAAATAATAACTCACCTAGAGAAAAAATTTCATGATTAAGCTAAGACTTCAATGCTATATCAGTGCCTTGGAGCTGATGAGCTACTTAGAGCCTGAAAAATACTGAGAAACACACACACACACACACACACACACACACACACACACAATTTCCAAGTCTCATATAGTGGAATGCCTTTCATAAAATGTTGAATGAAATCCAGAGTTTAATTGTCCCTGCTCCATAATGAATGCTAAGCTAATCACAAGTAACTAATTGTGTGTAAGGAGCTGTCTCCCATTTCCAGAATAGTTCAGCTTCAGTAGTCTGAACAGAGTTTGGAACTTTATTGAAAAGTTCATAAGCTATTAATTGTTAACACATATCCAATAGCATTTTATGGAGATGTGTAAGTGTACATGAATCTATCAAAACATTAAAAGCAATAACTTCTTCCTTTCTGTAATCAAGCAAATTCTCACAGATGAAAAATATTACAGCCAATATGTTCTGAGTTTGAGATCAGTCACTAGTTCTTATGTTTAAATGTATATTTATTGCTAAGCACATAATTTCCCAGTGTACTCTGCAGAACATTAGCACCATGCAGAAAACAGATTTCCAAAGCATAGAACAGATTTTCCAAGACCAAAATTTTTTTTATAGATTGGGGTAAATAATTTTAAACAAATCTCTTTCATCCTTATAGGACTTTTCAGGGACTTTAATAAGTGAGTGTCTAAGAGTTTCCAATACACAATACAGCCTTTCTTAAATTTTCTCTAATTCCTTAAAAATTTTAAAGTATGGAATTCTTCTTTCATGGAGCATATTATAAGATCAGTGTTTAGCAGAACCTCAACTTGAGAAACACTGGCCTAACACAGTAACGTGGGAATGAAATGATACCCATAGTGGTATTCATCTGGGAACCTGAGCAAGCCACTGGACCCGAAAAAGTTCAATGAGGGAAATATATCCCAGGACAATGATAGGTACAGAGATATCATTTTTATTGAAATTTGACCTCAATCTCAAACAGTGAAAGATAATGAACCTTGAAAAGAATGCCTTGTGTCTAGATTAGATGAAGTCTTAAACTTACAACTAAGACTTACTCTTTGATCTTCCCACTCTGAAGATGAGAAAATGTTAAAAGAGTAGATGCAATGGGAACAAAAAAGAGAATGCCTGTCCCACTCAACACTGTCCTGGGCATTGGTAATTGCATTGTGGAACTGTATCCTTGGCCTTATGATCTCCTTGCTCAGCCAGTCCAAGAGTGTCAGAAGAAAAAGAGGTGTCACCTAACCTGCTTCCTGCATGTTCCATTCAGAGGCCTGGACTTCCATTCAGAGGCCTGGACTTTCAGAAGGGAAGCATCTCAGCAATCCATCCATCCATCCATCCATCATCTATCCATCCATCCATCCATCCATCCATCCATCCATCCATCCATCCATCATCCATCCATTCATCCTATCATTAATGTGTGATTCTTCTACTGTACATCAGGCACTAGTCCAGGTATGAGGAACAGCACAGACAAGGTCTCTGACCTTGGAGAGGTTCTGGGGTGATAGAGAACAAAATTTCAAATTGCATTTTAAAAATCAAATTGACCTTTTGTTAGTGATTGAAGAACAAAGAATCACCCAGTCCACAAATAGGAGCTAAACAGAGTAGGTAAGATTTATATGCAGAAAAAAAAAGGGAAGAAAACAGAAACAAGGGAAAAATAGTGGATTGGTCAATTCAAGGTTAATTTCTTTCTAGGGATGTAAGCAAAATCTTGTTAATTAATGGTGTTTAACTACTATCTCTCTCATGACTTTTTTGAAGGGCAGATATTATAAGCAAGCAATTAATGTTTTGGTTTGGCAGAAGTTAGCATGAATTATTTGGAGCCTACTGTCTTTTCTTTAACAGTGGAAGAGATAGAAACTAATCAAACAATAAATACATGTGGAGGGTAAGTATGATGGAGAAAATTAGTCCACTGTATTCATTTGATGAATTTTGTGAAATCAATGAATTTAAGCTAGGACCTTAAGAAGGTAGGTATTGTTGGGGCTGGGGTTGTAGATCAATGGTAGAGCACTTGCCTCACGTGTATGAGGCACTGGGTTTGATTCTCAGCACCCACATATAAATAAATGCATAAAATAAAGTTTCATAAACAACTAAAAATATTATTTATATATATATATATATATATATATATATATATATATATATTAATTTTTAATATTTTCAGTTTTCGGTGGACACAACATCTTTGTTTGTATGTGGTGCTGAGGATCGAACCTGGGCTGCACGCATGCCAGGTGAGCGAGCTACCACTTGAGCCACATCCCCAGCCCTAAAAATATTTTTTAAAAAAGAAGTAGGTACTGTTATCTTCATTCTACAGATAAGGAAGTTGAGATTAAAAAGAGTATGAATAACTTACCAGAAGTCATACATAACTTACCAGAAGTCATACAGCTACCTGACAGAATAGATCTTTGAACCTAAATGCTTTGGTTCAGGAGCCCAAGATCAGAAACACTGTATATTCCACATCTCCCCACCTAATGAAGTTTACAGTCTAACCAAAGCTTCAAATCAAATTTTCCTTCAGTAGAACATAATAACAATGATGGGACCAATTTTATATTCTCAAAGAGTAAAGAGATATCTATGTCTATATATTTTTTGTTGTTGGGGATTGAACCCAGGGCCTCACACATTGTTGTGTGTGCTGTACCACTGAGCTGTGCCCCCAGTTTAAGAGTAAAGATTTAGAGAGTCTGTATGCTGTGTGTTGATGGATGGAGTTGGGGAAGTACCCTTTTGAGACCTGGAATTGCAAAATTAGAGAGATGAATGTTATATGGGCAATCTACCCCCAAAGCAAAGTTGCTGTCACCAGTTATAGTTGGAAGTTTTTAATAGAATATGGAAAACCTAGGCCTTTTCCAGTTCATCATTGGCTTCAAGATGAATGTTCCAAATGTGAAATCTTTACCTTCATGTTAACCTAATCAGTCCCATTGTTCCAGATGTGGGACCACCTATATCACTTAAATTAAGCAATAAAAATGCCAATTAAAATAACTTTTGAAATAAGTACTATGCTTTTAGAGTTCTAGTCTTTTGAAAAGTAGAATATGTGAATGATTAGAATGTTTAAAATATATATACATGAAAATATATATAAAGGACATATTAGAATATATATTGGAATGTATCAAACATATGTAATATACATTTATATATAAATATATGTTAATATATATCTAGATCATGATTTCCAATGTATTTTAATACACATAAGTTACTTTTACTGTATATTCATAGAAAACTTGGGACTTAATTGTTAAACACATAAGGATTATCAAATTCAACGGCACACAAAGAACAAGTTGTTCTCCACTTCTTGTTTCACATATTGTAAAATGTCATTTCCTCTACTGGGAAATGTAAGTTTGGTTCTTTCCTGAAATGATATCTCACCATCCCTTCTTCTTTACTACCTGGGAAAAAAATATATCCTTCAACCTTGGATCTCCTTCCCCTTATGAGATCCCATTAACTATACAAAGATTTCTGACCCAGTGAACAAGAACCTGTGAGCGAGGAGGAACTTACCCATGTGAGTTCCCAGAAGGCATACTTGGTCCTTGGTCCTGCCTGACAGGCCACAGGGTGACATGCAAAGGACTGAAGTCAAAACTTCGTAAAGAGCTCACTGAAACCCACATTCCTTCAGCAATAAGAGATGGTACAACAACTTTGAGAGAATATTCTGTTAAAACAGAAAAAAATTATTAGTAAGCCCACGTGCCACTTCTTAGTGTGGCAGGAATATGCATGAAAGGTGAATGTGACTTCTTATTAAGAATCTGAAAAGCCAGCATAAGCACCCATGGGACTCTGATTTCATTTCTACTAGTAGCAAAACTTAAATTAAATAGCCACCTAGATCAAATTTAAAAAAAATCTCCTGTTTGGACACCAGTGAAATAGCTATATATGTTCAATTCCACAACAGATGTTTACAGAAGAAACTAGCCCCCCCCCACACACACTTTTTGTTTCTCTTTTGGCAAATAGAATTAAGCAGATTTCTACCCCCAGGCATTCTGGGGGCACCTGGATAATGTCTTATCCAGAGAACAAGGAAATGGGACCTCCCAGGTAGGGCTGATTCCCTGAGCCCTGGCTCTCTGCCCCTTTCCTTCATTGTTCTCCTCTGGCAAAGCTAATTAGCCTTTAATTTTTCTGTAGCTGATGGTCAATAATAAGTTCCCTGTGCTGAAAAAGCACAAGAACCTCAGCTGAAGGCAATATTTCACCAAAATGTCATGAATGCACTTTGAAGAGTTAACTGTTTCTCATAACATCCTGGGTACTATTGAATGAGCTGACTTTTGAGCAACACATTTTGTGATTTTCACGTTTTAGAGAGTTGTGTATTTTAGAGATGAAAGAGAGCTTTGTATTTTGAAAGCTTGTATATTTTGCCTTTACTGCTGAGTGCTTGCTGGGTCTGAAATAAAGCCTGCTAGATGATGTTGAGTTAGTTACCCTCCCTCCTTGGGCTTTGCAGAGACTGTCAACAGCCCCCATTACCTCCTTCAGTCTAAATTCCTGCTCTCATAGAGCCAAGAAGTGGGAAGAGAAGAAAGGCCCTTGGAAGAATTAATGGAGTCATGAAATGAGCAAGCCAGTGAGAATTTCCAGATTCCAGGGAGGCTTTACAGGTGACTGTCAGAAGCAGATGATTAGTGAGCTGAGAATGACAAGGGACATTGGTGCAGCGTTTCTTCATCCCACACACTCCTCTGCAATGTGATCTTGTTACATTCCCTCCTTAAGAGCTGGAGTGTATTCCCCCTACCCTGGAACCTGGGTGAATCTCAACTCCTTTGAACAACGTAGTATGTGACTGCCAAAGATGAGTCAGAAAAGGTAATACAAGCTCATCCTTGGAGCAATGAGCTGCCATGTAAGAAGTCGGACTACTCTGAGGTTCCAGGCTGTGCAGAAGCCAAAGCCACCCACGGAGGCCATGAGCAGGTACTTTAGCTAACAGCCTGAGTCTTCCAGTAATCCCATCCCAGGCACCTCATATGTCAGTGAAGGAGCCTTTGCATGATCCCAGGCCCCAGATATTGTGAAATTGAGGCATACCAACTTGCTGTTCTTTATTTGAATTCCTGACCCACAGAATCCATGTACATGATCAAACCTGCTGGATTTGGAGTAATGTGTTGCACACTTGGAACAGGTGGGAAAGAGGGAGTAGACGGTAAGAAAAAGCAGGTATGAACCCAGAGTTCTGCTAGCTGGTGAGATTCCAGGAAGGCAAATTTACCAATATATGAAACAAAATTCTAAATGTTCTGCACACACACTTCATACTTACCAGATTTGACCTTCAGCAGCATACTTTGTCTCTTTGCCTCTCTCCATTCCTTGTCTATAAAATAAAAATAACACCACCGACTTGATAGGAAAACTAAGCAGAAGACAAAATAGAGGATTTAAATAACAAATAGACCAATTGGACTCAACAAACATATACAGATTCACATTTTTTCCCCTCAACTGCATGTGGATTGTTCTTTAGTACAGACCATACTTAAGCCACAAAACAAGTCTTAATGAATTTAAAAAGATTAAAATCATGGAAAGCATCTTTTCTAATTAAAATGGAAAAATTGATAGCAGAGGGAAAACTGGAAAATCCACAAATATGTGAAAATGAAATGACACATTCTTGAACAACCAATGGATCAATGAACAACTCATAAGAGAAATTAGAAAACATCTGAGACAAATGAAAATAAATATTCAACATACCCACATGTATGGAATGCAGTGAAAACAATATGAAGAGGGTATTTGTAGCTACAAAAAAAGATCTCAAATCAATGATTTAACTTTGTCCCTTAAGGGACTAGAAAAAGAATGAACTAAACCTTTGAACAACATAGTATGTGACTGCTAATCAACTAATAAACTAAAAGAATGAACTAAACAAAGTCAGCAGAAAGAAGAAAATAAAGACTAGAGCAGAGACAACCCAAGAAGAGAGAGAAAAACAATAGAAGAAAACAAGAGTTGGTTCTTCAAAACCAACAATTTTTCTCAAATTCTTCCCCCAAAGCTGAAGAGAATACTTTCTAATTCATTTTGCAAGACCAGCATACCATGATTCTAAAGCCATACAAAAAACTACAAGGAAGAAAAGTACAGACCAACGTCCCTGATCATATCGATGCAAAAATCTTTTAAGAAAATTCTTGTAAATGAAATTCCACAGTTCATTTAAAGAATTATGCAGCATGAGCCAGTGGAATTTATTCCTGGAACTCGAGGATGCTTCAACATACAAAAGTAGCATGTGAAATAGAAAGAACAAACTGGAACAACACATGACCATTTCTATTAAAGCTCTAGAAGCATCTGACAAAATGCAACCCCCTTCATGATACAAAACACTGAACAAACTGGGAGTTCAGGGAAGCTACCTTAATGCAATAAAGTTCATATGTGCAAAACCCACAGCTAACCTACCAAGAGTGAAAGACTCCAAGCTTTTCCTCTAGGATCAGGGACAAGATGAGGACGCCCACTCCTGTCACTTTTGCTCAACTTAGTACTAGAGATCCTAGTCAGAACAAGTAGGCAAACAAGAAAGAAGGGAAGGAGGGTATCAAAATTTCAGAGGAAGAAGTAAAATTTGTTTCACTCCCAGATTGCTGGGACATGTGACTAAGTCATTCAGGGTCACTCCAGGTGAACTGGGCTGGCACAAAATAATTACACAGAAAACACCTTTTTCTTTGGGTTCTGTTCTGGCTCCTCTGACCTAGCTCCCACACAGAGGGCAAGGCAGGCAAGAGAGACAGTCACCTGAATTCTTTATTCTTATATAGAGGGGACACACAAAGGGAGGTTCAATGGAATGTTTTTTTCATATAAGGCAAAGGGTCAGGTTTCAGGGGGTTGAGTCTAGCTTCATGATGTCTTGTCTTACCATCAGCAGATTGACTAACATCTTGGAAGGCCACACCCATCTCATGTGCTGTGTGGGGATCACAGGCAGAGCGAGCAAAAAGGACACCTATGTGACCAGCCCCAACAGAGGGACAATGTCAGCCCAGTTCACTCATGTACTCATGCTCATAGTTCACACACACAGCCCATAGCTGGCCTGCGACAACAGATGACACAACCTTGTATGTAGAAAACTTCTAAATTCCATAGAAATTATTAGAACCAATAAATAAGTACAGCAAAGTTGCAGGATAAAATAAAAAAAAAATAGTTGCATTCCTATATCCCGAGAGTGAATAATCTAAGAAGAAAATTAAGAAAAATAGTTCAATTTATAATAGCATCAGAGAGACTAGAATACATAGGAATACACTTAACAAGGGAGATGAAAGACTTGTACACTAAAAACTGCAAAACATTGCTAAAAGAAATTAAACAAGATACAAATAAAAGGCAGTGTATCTCAGTTTGTAGATTGCAGTCCCCATCAAGAGCCCTATAGTTTTTTTTTGTTGTTGTTGTTGTTGTTTTTTTAGAACTAGAAAAATCCATACTGAAATTAACCTGGAGGCTCCAAGGATCCCAAATAGCCACGCCAATCTTGGAAAAACAAGAGCAAGGGTGGAGGAGTCACACTTCCTGAAGTAAAAACTTACTATGTAATTGGACCCTTTCTTTTTACAATATACAAAATAAACTCAAAATGAATCAAAGACATAAAGACCTAAAACTACAAAACTCTTAGAAAAAAACAATTAGGAAAAGCTTCATGACATTGGACATTGCAATTTTTTTTAAAAAAATATAGTATCAAAGCTATAGGCAACAAAAAATAGATGAATTTCACAACATCAAAATTTAAATTTCTGTGAATCAAGGGATATTATCAAGGGGCTGGGATTGTGGCTCAGTGGTAGAGTGCTCGTCTCAATTTATTCAAGTCAAAGGACTTGAATAGACATTTCTCCAAATAAGATACACAAATAGCCAATAGACCCATGAGGAAAAAAAATATTCAATATTACTAATCACTGAGGAATCAAAACTAAAACCATTATGAGGTACCACCCCATACACACTGGGATAGCCACTATCTAAAAATATCAGAAAATAGCAAGTCTTGACACGGTGTAAAGGAATTGGAACCCCTGTTTTATGGGTGGGAGTGGAAAATGGTGCAACCATTGTGGAAAACTATCGCCCATATCGCGCATGATGGAATCAGGGTCACTCCGTGTGAACTGGTCAGGCAATGAAAAGACCACACAAACACAGAAATACCTTTTATGGGGGTCGGGGACGGCTCTGAGACCTCAGGTGTCAGCTCCCATGCTGGAGGGCAAGAGGAGCAAGGAAAGTAAGAGAGAGCCCACCCTGAACCCCTGTATTTATTAGGAGAAAGACATTTGATGAAATATTCCACCCAAATAAGGCAAGGGATTTTGTCACAAGAAAGAACAGGGGTGGTAGCCCAGTCCCATTGGGTGTCGCCCAGCCCAGAGCTGCACTTCTTACCAAGTGAAGGTAAGGCCCGCTTGCTTCACACAGTTCATGATGCCAGTTCAATACCCTCATTACTCAAGGCTGAGGGGGGGTGCTTAGCTTGTATCAGGGCACCCAGACAGAAAAACATATGCAGCTCCTAAAAAATTAAAAATAGAATTAACATATGATGCAGCAATTCCTCCTCTGTATATAGCCCAAACAATGGAAAACAGAGACTTGAGGAGATATTTGCACATCTGTGTTCATAGTAACATTATTTATAATAGCCAAAGGGTGGAAGCAAACCAAGTGTCCTTGATGAATGGGTGGATCAACAAATTCTGATACATGCATACAATGGATTATTACTCAGCCTTAAATGGAAAGTTTGCTTCCCCCCACCCCCAGGGTAATGACTTTTTTTAGATTTTTAATTGATAGTAATTGTACATATTCACAGGGTTCAGTGTAATGATCAAACCAGCATAACTGGCTTATCTATCACCTCAGACATTAATCATTTCTTTGTGTTGGGAACATTTGAAAAGGAAAACAAGTTTTCTATTACAATTGCCTTTCACCATGAAAAAAAATAGTGTTTGCTATAGAAATTTTATCAGATTAAGGACGCTTCCTTCTTTTCAATTTGCTATGAGTTTTTACTTTGAATGGGTATTGAATTTTGTCAAAGACATTTTTTGCACCTATGGAGTTTAATTATATAATTTTCCTCTTTTATCCCTGAGTACAGAAATCACATTCATTTTTCAAACGTTGAACCAACATTCCAATTCGGGGATAAACATAGGTTAGTTGGAAAAAAACATAATACTACCATCACAGGGTTATGCTAAAGACTCTTAATAACTGACATACAGTAAGTGCTCGATCAATGTTTTCAGTTGTTACTTATCACAAACTGGGCTTTGACTCAATTTTCCTGTAAAAGTTTACTGAAAAGTTTTTTGTTCTCTAAATTCCTGGGGAAAGGTATCTGAGTCATCTGTGATTAATACAATCTCCAATACAATTATTTCAAAGAATATATTGCTGCAAATATTCATGGCTCTTAAATATGAAATTAGCATTGTTACCAATGAATGCTGAGAAAACTGCAAGATTAATAGAAATTTAACATTTAGCCAGGGGTGGTGGCTTATGCCTCTAATTAGAGCTACGTGGGAGGCTGTGTCAGGAAGATCACAAATTTGAGGCCAGCCTCAGCAATTTAATGAGTCCCTAAGCAATTTAGCAAGAGCCTCTGTCAAAAATAAAAAATAAAAAGGGCTGGAAATGTGGCTCAGTGGTAAAACATCCCCAAGTTAAGTCCCAGGTACCTAAAAATAAAAAAAATAAAAATAAAAATAAAAGGGGCTGGGTTATAGCTCAGTAGTAAAGCACTTGCCTAGCACGGCTGCTCAGGATTTGATTCCAGCAAAGGGAGGAAGGGAGGAAGGGAAGAAAGGAGGAAGGGAGGAAGGGAGGAAGGGAGGAAGGGAGGAAAGGAGGAAGGGAGGGAGGAAGGGAAAAAAAGAAAGAGAGAAAGAAAGGAAGGGAGAGAGAGAAAGAGAAAGAGAGAAATAAAGAAAGATTGACTTAACATTTAATGTGCTTATGTAACATATCATTTATAATTATTACTTCTAGGCAGAGTTATCTGCTAAGTACTGATCAGGGCACAGCATTAGACAGTTTTCCTGCCTAAAAATGTCTTTGCTGCCCACATATTAATGGTTGCTGTTATTTGGGACTCAAATGGATTTGTATTACTTTGACACATTAAAAGCTATCAAGTGACACTTAGAGAAAACCCAATAGATATTTTTATGTTTAAATTTGAGTTGTTTTTAGACCCAAAGTCTGCCATCTAGTGGCAGTTGTTATTAGTGCAGACATAGTCAAAACCAAAACAAATAGAAACTCCTGTTTATTAGGTCCTATTCCATGCCAAGTATTGCAACAGGTATTTTATTTCTATACATCTTTTGTTCTGCCACAATCTTCTTTATAATTAATGCGTCACTTCTGTAATTCCTCTCCACAAGCAATCGATGAAAAGCAGAAGAAGCTCCTAAAGTTACATGGAGGTAGAATGAGAAAAAAGCAAGGGTTCAGAATTAGGGAGTTCTAAGAACACCTTCTTCTGTGACCATGAAATTTAAATGATTCAATAGGACATAAGAACTTTATAAAATGTAGTGATAGTGCTGACTAAAATTCCAGTAGCCATATTCTAACCTTTTCAAGGACAGAGACTGATGCTCCTTATTCTGATGAACTTATTGTAAGTTGAAAGTACTGAGACTGGGGGTGTACCTCAGTAGTAGAGCATGTGCAAAGCAAGCTCAAGCATCTGGGTTCATCCCTAGCACCAAAGAAACAAACAACAACAATAAAAAAAATATTGTAAGTCAACATCTATTTCATGCACTTAACCTACCAAACACCATAGCTTAGTAACATGATATGCTACAGTGTTTTAGTTGTTTACCCCAGTAGTTGAGTCAAGACCCACTAGGCACCACAGCTCATTGCTGCCATGCAGCATCCAGCAAGAGGAAAAAATTAAAATTCAAATTTGAAGGTCAATTTCCAGTGAACACATATGACTTTCACACCATCATAAGGTCAGGGATGATCTATAAACATGTGTTGATTGGTTGGTAAATCCATCCTCTCAAAGGAAAGATGTGATCACTTGGAGTGTGAATTGTTAGGGCATCTCTCTCTCTCTCTCTCTCTCTTTTCTGAAAAAAAATTTAAAAATTTAACAGTAGAGTGCATTTTGACACCTTGTACACAAATGGAGCAAAATTTTTCATTCCTCTGGTTGACATGGTGTGGAGTCACTCCAGTAGTGTAATCATACATGTATATAGGGTCCTAATGTCTGTCTCATTCTACCATCCTTCCCATCCCCACAAACCCACCCCTCTTGTCTCATTCCCCTCTACACAAAGCAAAGTTCCTTAATTCTTCCTTATCCCCCTGCCCCACTATGGATCAGTATCTGCTTATCAGAGAAAACATTTGGCTTTTTTGGGGGACTGGCTTATTTTACATAGCATGATATTCTCTAGTTCCATCCATTTACCTGCAACTGCCATAATTATTCTTCTGTAAGGCTGAGTAATAGTCCATTGTGTATAAGTACCACATTTTCTTTATCCATTCATCTGTTGAAGGGCATCTTTAGCTTCCATAGTTTAGCTATTGTGAATTGAGCTATAAACATTGATGTGGCTGCATCACTGTAGTATGCAGATTTTAAGACCTTTGTGTATAAACCAAGGAGTGGGATACCTGGTCAAATGGTAGATCCATCCCGAGTTTTCTGAGGTATGTCCATACTGCTTTCCATAGTGGTTGCACCAATTCGCAGTCTCACCAGCAGAGTATGAGTGTGCCTTTTCCGTTAGGCATCTCTTATCCCAGCATTTAAAAGTCTAGCCGTAGAGTCTGACATGGTTAAGAAAAGTAATTGATCCATGCAAAATCATATGAGATTTTTGGGAGAGAGTTCTAAAAAGCAACTATATAGGAACATCTTACACAGGAGTATTCTATCCAATTTTGCATTTAGAAGACACATTTTAAATAAATAAGAATTTCATTGGCATACCAATTAGGATGCATTCAAGTGTATGTAATAGAAACTCTGCCTAAGGGGTACATTTATTACTTCCCAGATAAGATGTCCGAAAGTAGGTGATCAGTGATCCCTATGGCCCAGAGTGAAAATCTATTTCCTCATGTTTATAAAATGGCTCTGGCAATCCAGGTGTCACATTGTCACACAATTGCATTCAAAGGAGGAAAAGCCAGGGTAGTCACAAAATGGATTTTCATTTAATAGTATAGTCTTCCACCTTGATTCAAGAAGAAAATCTTTCCCAGGCTTCCATTGGTGTCTCCCAAGCTTGAACTGACACACTCACATTTAGACCAGTCATGATTCACTCCCTGAAGCTGGGGCAAGATGAACCATCCTCATCCTTAGTGGATCTCCATCTGATACCTGAACAACACTAGAGTTCTATTAACAGGGATATCAGGAGAATGGCTGAGGGTAGGCAGCCTAACACCTTTTGCCGTAGTTTGTAACAGGTAGGAAACATAGCATTGAGAAAATCATCTTTTTGCCCAATATTTCCAAAGGCCTTCTGCTACAGTTTGGATCTTAGATGTTTCCCAATAGGCCTGATACAAAGTCTTGCACCATTGGGAGTTGGTGGAAACTTTAAAATTGGGGCCTAATGGGAGATCTTCAGGCCTTTGGTGGTGTGCCCTTAAAGGGAATTGTGAGATCTGGCTACCTCCTCTTTCTCTGTTTTGCTGCCTGGTCAGTAGGCAAGCAGTTTTGCTCTGCCATGCAGTGTTACCATGGTATACTAGCTAGCTCACTACCAAGAAATGAATCTTTTCTCTTTAAGTTGATTATCTCTGGTATTTTGTTATGGTAATGAAAAGCTAACTGACATGCCTTCTATGAATTCTTCCCTTGCTTTTCCAGCCTCTAGTGAACCTATCTTGACTCTTATGTGGTGTCCTTCGTTTAAGACCTAACGCATACATTGCCTTGCATTATAAACTTTTTGCATATGTTTTATTGCCTTAAGCAGATTATAAGATTTTGCAAAGTAACTATAATATCTTAAACCAATTGATATGATTTTAAAAGGGAAAAATAATGTTATGCACTTTTAAAAATCAAATATGTTACTTTGCAACCATTAACTAGAACACTTGCAAGGACCAACCCTTTCCAAACCAACCCAGGAAGAGCATACTGCATGTTGTTCACATAATTTGAAGAGCATACTGCATGTTTGTCCACATAATTTGATGTGACTACTGACCACATCAATACTACTTTTGGAAGATTTAGAGTTGAAATTACACTAACAAGGCTTCTTAAAGTTTTGAGCAGCATGGATATTTTCATTTCTTGAGGATCTGGTTATATTAAAATAAATACCAACACAAAGTTGTAAAAATTGTTTTATATTTTATAAATTGATATTTAACAAATTAGCATTTTAAATCAGCACACATATCTGATAACTACATTTTCCCCTGTTTGGAAAGAATGTTCAAATTATGAAATCAAAGCCATTTCTGAGCGTGGCAGCACCCCTGTTCTTACGATGGGCCCCACATACACATTCACTCAGTCATTTGGTTATCAATTGCTCTTGAATTTGAGGTATAGTCTGTTTATCCCGATATAAAACAATGGGAATAAGAAACAATTCCTACCCAAAAGACAAAGTAAGACAAGAAGCGATGGAAATTTTACCTAGTGAGGCTAGTTTAAAGCAGCTTTGACCTTCAGAAAAGTTGTGACTGATCCAACACCTCCTTGCTGTTTTTCAAACACACCAAATGCAGCTCTACCTTAGGACCATACTGACACTTCCCTTGGCCTTGAATGAGCTTCCCCCAGCTACCTGAGTCGCTAACTTTCTCACTATTTTTCAGTCTTTGCTCTGTCAAAACTAGTACAACCATCCTTTGAATACCTAGAATAAATTTTGTATTGACAAGTTTCCTCTGGTTGAATATGCTGACCCCCATATCTTATTGTCACCAGTGCCTTCCTAGTCCTCTTTGCCTGGCTCTGTTGTAGCACTGAGACTGACAGCATGAGCAAAATATACAGAGGTCCTAGCCCTGGTGGAGAAGATATCAACCAACCCATAATAAACATCAGAAGTCAATAAATGATGGGGCACAGAGGCAGCTAATAGCACCTGGGGGAAAGAAAGCTGAGGCAGGGCCTAGAGTCAGTCATATAGAGAGATCTATATGTCTGAGAGATTCATTATGGGAATTGGCCCATGAGAAGTCTCATTATCTGACATCTGCAAACTGGAGACTCTAGAAAGCAAGAAGTATGTTTCTGTCTCGGAGCCCAAAGCTTTGAGAACCAGGGGAGCCAATGATGTAACTCCCAATCTGAGGCTGAAGACCTGAGAATGAGAAGCTCCAATGTTTGAGCAGGAGAAAATGAATATCTTAGTTAAGAAAAAAGACAGAATTCACACTTCTTCTGTTTTTTTTTTTTTTTTTTTTTTTTTTTTTTTTTTTTTTTTTTTTTGTTGTTGTTGTTCTATCCAGTCCCCAAGGGATCAGATGATACCCACCCATATTGGTGAGGACTGATTTTTCTTTACTCAGTCTACTGGTTCAAATGCTATTCCTTTCCAGGGAATACCCTTAACAAATGCATTAAGAAATAATGTTTTTCAGCTCTTTGGGCAACCCTTACCCAATCAAGTTGACACATAATATTAACTCATAGTGACCTTCAAATTGATGAAACTAAACAACAATCACATAAGCAAGGGGTACCCTTGTTCTGTATTGTTTACATTTCTGCACACCCTTGCCTATGTCTGCCCAGAACAGTTCTTCTGTTCCTCCATCAATCTACTCTTTGTTGTGGCTACCATGATTTGGAATCAATTCTTTTCTTCGGGAAGAGAAACAGCAGTCAAAGCAGAAGACACTTTGGATATCTCAGCTATTTGCCATGAGCCTTTATTTTTTAAATATTGTTTTGTTGATGGACCTATATTTTATTAGTCTATTTATATGTGGTGCTGAGAATTGAACCCAGTGCTTCACACATGTGAGGCAGTAGCTCTACCACTGAGCCACAACCCCAGCCCATCATGTGCCTTTATTATATGCTAGAAGTTGTGTTGGGCATTTGTGATTTATAGATTTCCTAACTCTGGGTGAAATTATGGTGTGTTGGAGGACAAGCCATGAAAACAGATACTATTAGTATATTATTGTAAAAATAATAGTAGGATAGTGTGCTGTGGATCCCCCAGTTCATAGGCAGTTTGTCCTGTTGGAGGGAACACTATCCTGTCTGAATTTTAAAGATGATAGTGCTGGGAGGTTATGAAAGCATCACAAAGCTACTCTATATTACATACTGCGATGGTGGGAGCATGCCAATATAAATTTGTCCAACCTCACATTATATTCAACTCCAAGAGTGAACTCTACTGAACCTTGGGTGATGATGTGATGTCAAGGTGGATTCATTAGTTGTAACAGATGTTTCACTCTGGTGTAGGATTTGATGGTGGAGAGGATGTGAGTGTTAGGGTGAGTAGAGGGTATATGAGAACTCTGTACTTTCCACTCAATTTTTCTACAAACCTAAAACTGCTCTAGAAAATATAACATCCATTTTTTAAAGGCACAAGAAGGACATTTGGACTCTTAAGAGAATGCAGTTCCTTAAATGATAGAGGAAAGGAACGGTGTCAATGACCATTAACAGCAGAAGCCATATATTTAATGAGCATTTACTCTGGCCTAAGGCTACTTTCAAATGATATCGATTGGGGAGTGTACCACATTTATAATGATGACCCTGAAGACTTCCTCCTCATATGCCACACTTTGGTGTAATCTCCTCCCACAGTGACTCTGGGCTACTCGGTGTGATTTTCTTTGCCCACTTGGACTTAGCAAGCATATGGAGAGCAGAGGTTTGCAAAACACTTGCATATTAGGCACGTGCTCTTGCTGCTGAGACTCTGGCCATTGTGTGAAGAAGACTGGGCTAGCCTCCTGGAAGACGAGAGACAACAAGGACAGAGACCAGCTGCCCCAGGTGAAGCCTTGGCCTAGAACAACCAGCTGTGAACCACCAGACATAGGACACAAGGCCTTCCTTAAGCACCCAGCACCAGGTGAGCTGCCAGCAACACATAGCTCAGGCGAGGCAATCCACACCAGAAGAACCACCTGGCTAATTTAGTATTCTGCCACTTACTCTGGCTAACCTGACTCTGGCCACACTGTTTTGTCCTTCCTCAAACTTTACACCTGCCAGACAAGCTCCCCACTCAGGGCCTCTGCACTAGCTTTTTCTCTACACCATATATCCTTTCAGGTCTGCTTTAATGTGACCTTCAAAGAGCCTACCCTGACCACTGAATTGCAATTTTAAAAATTCAAACTTAAATCTTTAAATTTTTAGGATTAAAATTCAGCCTCCTAATCCCTGGCACTTCCTATATCCCTTCTCTGCTTTATTTTTTTTTCCTAATGCACTGATCAGCTTTCAATAGAATAAGTGAAATTTATATGTTTATGTCCACAAATATTTCCACATTTCTTTTGCTTGGCTTCCGTTTTCTCCCACCACCAAGTAAGATCCGTGTGAACTTTATTTTCTTCATTGTTGTGTTGCTAACACCTAAGAGCAGTGTTCGGCACTGTAGCTCTCAATACTATTTGTTGCATAATAAATAATAAATTCCATTCACATTGAAATCTTCTAAATATCTCTGCCAACCCCTACTTTCCCGGGTTTCTCTGTTACTCATTCTTCAGAACCAAACTCAAGACAGCCTCTCTGCCACCCAGTCAGACATTCTTCTACTGGGCTTCCTGAGATGGTAATCATTCCTATGGAGGCTACCGGTTGCTACTTGTTGGGCTAAGAGCTCTGCCTGTAAGACCAGACTTTGTATTTCCACGCTTAGTGAAACAAACAAATATTTATTGTTTGTTATGTCATAAATGAGTAAATGACGAAAGTATGACCACATAATAGTAATTGTGCTCCATGTATCTGAAACTACATTCCTGGATCCCAAGAACATTAGATGCAGATATTCCCTTCTAGAGCCCCCAGGTTGGTGGGAAATGGGAGACAGCAGCTCCCTGTAAAGAACTGAACTATAAATATACTGGTGGGAACTTATCTTCCACTTTCAGGGGAGTACAAACTGATGCTGGCATTTTTTTTTTTTGATAAACAAAAGTATAGACACATTTAAATTTGTTCTATGCAAAATCACACAGATTTTTAAAAATGAGGAAAGGAACAAACACCAAGAAAATAAAATGTGTCAAGAGGAAAGAGAAACAAATGCAAGGACAAATATAAGTCTAATGGAGCCTTTTAATTTTAAGCAGGGAAGGAGAGCCAGCTGGACAAAGAAACTATCTTAGTCTCTTTAGGCTGCTACAACAAAATCACCTCAGACTGGGTGGGCTATAAACAAAAGCAATGTATTGCTCACAGTTCTGGAAGCTAGAAGTCTAAAGTTAGGGTGTCAGTCTGCTTGGTGAGAGCCCCCTTCCTGGTTCATCGGTGGCACTTTCTTGTTATGCCCCCCATGGCAGAAAAGGTGAGGCAGCTCCCTGAAGTCTCTTCGTATAAGGCCCTAATTCCATTCATGAGGGCAGAGCCAAAGCCTCCACGTCCAAATACCATCACACTGGGCGTCAGGGCTCAGCATATGTGTTATTGTTTGGATCTGAAATGTCTCCCAAGGGGCCATGTGTTGAAAGTTTGGTGTTCAGAAGGGGGGCCTTGGGAGGTGATGGGATCATGAGGGCTCTAATCTTACCATCTGCTGAATTAATCCATGGAGAGATTTCTAGCTAAATGGGCTTTGGGGAGGCATTGGAAACATTGGGATGTGGGCCTACCTGGAGGAATTGGGTCTGTGGGAATGTGCCCTTGAAAGGTATATTTTGTCTTTGGCTCCTTTCACCGTCATTTTCTTTCTCTTTTCTGGCTACCCTGAGGTGAGCAGCTGTGTTCCACCGCACCCTCACCAGCATGAAGTCCTGCTCCAGGTCCACAGCATTGCGGCTGAGCAACCCTGAATTGATATCATGAGCCAAAACAAATCTTTCTTTTAAGTTTTTTTTTTTCCCTCAGGTATTTTTCACAGCAATAGAAAGCGAACACAATATGAATGTTTTAGGGAGTGGAACATAACAATTCAGTTTCCAGTAGAAACTAAAAGTTCCCACTTCTCTGAGGGCCATAGGAGACATACACCCTGAGAAGGATTTTCTCCTGCTTTTTCATGAGCCTGCATCCAAGTGGTTGGGAGAAGAATACTGAGAGCTTTCCAAGCTAGCCACTTGAAGTCCACTTCTCATTGATAGATTCTCCAGGCACCTCTGAGAAATGGCCTCTTGTCCAGCAGAGGTCTGGTGGGAACTTTCACAAGAATTGTGGACCAGAAGGAGGCAACAGCTCCTACAGCCATTTTGAACACAAAAGCCTCTTCATGCAACTGAATTACTCTCATTCCTACTTTTCTGACTTAGTTTCAAAGCCTTGTCAAAAACTAGTTTGGGATGCTTGTTTTTAAGATCACTTATGTATTTACCTCTAGGCAAGTGCACTCTTCCTTGTAGAGCTTTTCGTGGTCTCAGGATAAAGATGGTGTCCAAAAAAGTGAACAGGGTATATATACTGTTAGCAACCAGCCATTGCAACCAGAATTCAGGACTCCAATAGAGAAAGTAGGTGCCCATCACCCGTCTTGATGTTTGTGTAAAGAAATGTGATGATCTGATCTGGCACAGTCCATCGCTCCTGGGGTATGTGGGAAAATTTTCAGTGACCAACATTAAGAATAATCTAAGAACAACTAGGGTGGCTCAAGGGCAATCTCCCTTCCTTGATATATGCAAGGAGTAAGCCACCAAATCTTCTTGTTAACTCTTTCCTCACAGGATGATGCCAAGAATTCCAATGGGTGGCACCAGAGAGTCGGGAGCTGAAAATACATCACAATGACCCAAATTGGTTAATTAAGTTTTCTTATAAAATGAACTCTCCAACTATACACTAATACTAATTAATCTCTAACTTAAATTTATTAACTGATAAGAAAATCCAAATGAAATTTAAGAAGTAAATAAACCCGCGTCAAGTATCTTACTCATCCTGGAGGAATTATTAGTGGAAGGCACTCGGAAATAATGAAGAATCATATAATCTTGGACTGCTGTTAATTCCCTGCAGGAGGACCAAGCAGGCTCAGACCTTCCCCACAAAGCCTCCAACTTTCCCAATTGATGATCTCAGAGGCAGATACATGCAGAGAGGATGGTGCCAAGATTTCTCAATGTTCTCTTCAAGTCGCTTTGCAGATCAGCTCTGAGAAAGCCTTGTGTGGTCAGAAAGCCCTCATCCAGGGTCTTCTTTCTTTTCAACAGGGTCCACACTTGATCTGGCCATATAACACATCCCTTTGCACCCTGTGGGAGCCTAGAAGGCCTATTTTTCTTGGACTATTTCATTCCCTGAAGTGGAACACCATTAAGACATAATCCACTCTTTGGCTAATGTTGAGTTCCAGGATTACAGAGAGAGAATCTATGCACTTGTGCTCATGTACCTGTGTAAACACATGCACACTATGCTTTCTGTGGAATTGGGGGTATACAAAAACTATAAATACCCTATTTAGCTCCATACTCCATGAGTATGACCTAAGATAGCAGTGACAGTGTCAAAGTGTCTTGGGAACATCTCCAAACCCACACCAAATACCTGTGTGTGTTTGTGTGCGTGTGGTAATGGGGATTGAGCCAGGGCCTTGTGCATGGTAGGTTAATAAGTCTACTCCTAATAAAGGCTATATTCCCAGCCCTTTTTAATATATTTTATTTTGAGACAGGGCCTACCTAAGTTGCTGAGGCTGACCTCAAACTTGCTGTCCTCCTGTGTCAGCCTCCCAAGTAGCTGGAATTACAGGAATACATCACCTTGCCTGACTCCCAGATTCTTTTTGGAAAATTAAAAGTTCATATTGAAAATCTCTGGCTTGACAATAGCACTGAATTTTGGAAGAGAATAAATGAAGCAAATCTACAATAAAATAATGCTGAATTGGGAGTGACCCTCAAGTTAAGTACATACAATCCTGTTAACTCTTGCATGTATGTAAATTAAATATATACTTTTTAAAAATCACATTTTTATTTTATTTTATGAGGATCAGCTCTAGGAAGTTTGTGTTCCTGGCTAGTAATTTTGTATTTTTCTTGTTCTCTTAATCATTTTTAAATTTTCTGTCTTTACCTTGTTTGTGTTGATTTTTAAGATTCTATGCAGAAGCAGTGTGCTTGCTACACTATTGAAGACCAGTCCACAGGTCACTTTCCCACCAAAACTCCACCTTCCAAAGCTCATAGTCACCCCTCCCTCCATCCCTCTGATGTGTTTTGTACAAGAAAGAAAATAAAGTAGGAAGCCAAGAGACCTGGGTTTGAGTTTTTGCCCCATTGATTTTTATCAGCAATGGACTGGATTAGACCCATGATTATGATAGTTAATGCACACCAAAATCATCCAGAGAACTCTCTGAAAAATAAAGATTCCAAGCCTCACTTCAGCTATACTGAACCAGAATCTCCAAGGGAAGCCTTATTATAGATAAGCAGTGAAGAGACCCTTCTGGCTGTTCAGCCCCTCCATGCCAATTATCTAGAAGGTTCCATGGGTATCATCCTTCCCCAGAGAGAGCCCAGGCTTTTTCCTTGTCAATCAAGAATGTGTAACTTAAAAACATTTTCAAAAGAGAAATTACATCATTATTATCCAATGATATATTTAGTCACTTAAGTTCTGTAGATATTTGAAATTATCTAATTTGCTGACTTTATGCAGATCGAAATCTGGAAGTCAACTCAAGTATTCAGAATCCCACAACTTTTTCCACCCCACTACCTGCACACTGCTTCCCATAGGATCCTGGGGCTGCTATCCTGGGTCCCTCCACCTGGTATAAAAGGATTCTGCTGCATCCTCATTATTTATTGATGGATTTTTATATCATTAGGGATAAAAGTATAATGGACCTAATAAGTGAAAGGTTGGGACTTGGGATCATAAATCCATTTGTCTTAACTTTTGGAAAAAAGTTTAAAAAATACTTAAGAAGAGCAAATGAAGGAAAAGGAAAAGGGAACCCAGGAAATTAAAGTCAATTAATTTAAAATCAGTAGCAGAAAAACATAAAGATATTCATTCTATTATTATTTCGACAGGAATATTATAAAATAAATAAGGCAGAATTTTCTGTTAGATAATAAATTCTGTTAAATTAATCAAATTTCTTTTAAGATTATAAATTTGCTGCATAGAAGAAGGTGTGAGACATATTTCTGCACATGATGGATCTAATGAGAAACAAATTCAATTCTCACCCTCTCATCTGGATTTCAGGTACCTTGGATTAGTTCTACATAAAGTGCTTGTATTCAAAATCCTGATAAAAACCAAGTGGGTATTTGTCTCAATATGGCATCAATAAGTAACTGTCAAAGATGAGGAAGGCATCTCAATTCTGAGTTAGGCCCCCCAAAACACCCTGTCCCTGGCCTCCGAGGTGTGGAAAGAGAAGCATGTTCTTTTGTGTCCAGTTTCTAGCCCTGCGGGGTGTGTTGGACATGTTTGTGGAGATGAAGTTTCCAACTGGCATCTTTCCATTCATCAGGGCTTTTCCTCCTAGCAACATTTGGGCTCTTCCTTCTGCAAATCCCTAATGGGCTGGTATTAACCCCTTGCCATTAGGATGGCTTTATTGAGGAGATCAGCAGACAGCACCACTGAATGCTCAGCCTGGCATGCGGCTTAAAATCATAGCATTTGGTCTTCCGCTTTCCAAGTATCATAGGTAAAACAAACAAACTAAAAACTCAAGACAGAGACTTTCTGGTTTCAAATTTCCAGAAACTAAATTTGTGAAGCCTAACTTTCCCAAGGATCCTTTTTTTTGTAATTCCAAAGTAATCTCTCTTAATTCTCATTTTTTTTTCCCCCAATAGGTGACTTTGATGGAGCCAGAAACAAACTCTTTATCATGATTGATAACCGGCCTGTTTTCCCTGTTGCTCTCTCCCTTGTCCTCACCCCTGGTGCATTTTTAGGCATATCTTCTATGTAGGTAGGAAAAACCCTTCTCCATACTTCTGCCCAGCAAGTTCCCCTTGCACTACATCTGAGCCTACCCTGGGTCCTCACCCCTCACTCAGAAATAGCAAAACAGCAGGCTCTCAGATTCTCTTTCCCTGATGAAAACAGCCTCTTCAGCCTACAGTCAACGCTGGAATGACCCCACCCATGCCACACCCACACCCGTGTGAGCATGCACCACAGACCATGGTGGCCACCCCCAGAGAAGTCCTCTTATCACAAAGCTTTGGGGAGGGCTTTTCCATAGAGTTCACCCCCAGGAGTAGCTCTCGACCCATGAGTGGGGGTGAGGGGTGGAGAAGACCCCCCCCCCTTCCTCACTCCTCGGGGGATAATTCTGAGGCATATTCCACACACTTCAAACGTCCACAGCAAGACTGAGCCCTTGTTGTCCATACTGGTCATCTGCTCAGTCACACACCTAAATATACTAACTGTACCCAGATCCTTGTCTCAGGGTCTGCTTTGGCAGGGAACTCAAACCAAAGTGACCTTCTCCCTCTTTTCCTCAAAAAATTTCTGACTTCATTCTCATTCTTCCTTAGTGCATTCCAGAAGCAGCAGTCCCCGGCCTCTGGTCAGGCCCCACATTTCTCCTCTTGAACCTGTCTGGGAGTTTCCCACCACCACCTCCGAACCTTCATTGTCCCCCTCTTTGATACCTGCTCAAGGTACAATCCTGCCGACTCACAAACCAACAAGATGGCTCCACAGGGGATCTGGTTAATTCTCAAGCTTCAGTGTGCTCCCTCTCCCCCACCCCTGCCTCCATTATTCAACCACAATCATGTGCTCCGTGCCCCTCCTCTCCCTCAACATACAGTCATGCCACCTAACTTCACAGGTTTTTTTTTGGTGAAAGGACATGATCTCCTTTCTTGACACAGCACCACCCTGGTTCCTACCCTACCTCTGTTACCTCTCCTTCTCCAGATCCTCTAATGAATCTTCTAGTTCTCCTTTCCTTGTCCTCCCCCTATGTGCTCCCCAGGTATGTCCTTGGCTCTCCCTTCTATTGTCCTCTGTACAGCATCTCTGAGGTCTCTTCCATTTCCACTTCCGCTCTTATCTTTCAAGAGGTGATTCCCAACCCCAGGTCTCTAGGTCCAACCCCTCTCTGTAACTCCAGCCACAGGTCTCTGGTCTCTGAAGGAAACATGCATCTTTGTGCTTTGTGCATTCTCCAAACCCTGTGGGAGCCACAGTGATAGGCAGGACCCTCCTTGGTGAAACTGGGGCCTTCATTACAACTACCTGTTCGGGAGCCACAAATGAATTGTGGGCTTGTCTAAACCCTCTCTAAGCTGAGGTGTGCCCCTCGGAGAACCCTCAGTGTCATCAATCTGAGACCACTCTGTTTCCTTGGCAACGTCGGGTGCAAAGAGAATTCTGTGATACTGCCGCAATCCGGCTGGGCAAAATAACCAGGAGGTGACAAGCAACTTGTGAAGGTTGAAGCGGGAACTGCTTTATTATGGAACAGCAGAGGTATATATACCTAACTGATTACACACAGCTTGACTCAATTAGCATCATCCAGATACAGCAGTCAGCCAATAAGGAATCCTTACCATCTTAATGGCTCAGTGGCGTTGCCTCACAAACCACTCCTCCTGGCAAACTGCCAGGCACCATCTTGACTTGATTTGTGGTCCCCAACATGATACAACGGAATTTATTGGTTCAGACAGGCCCAAGGTGGAAAGAGATACCAGTGTGCCCCACTATCCTTGAGGCACCTACCGCCTGGAAGAGGAAGAATTGTAGCGCAAGTGATGAGACTCCCATCAGGCCAACTCCCCCACAGCCCCTCGATTTCTGTTTAGCTTGAAGAACCTTCCTGACAATCAATCCCTTTGATGTGTTTTGCTATAAATAAAGCACGCGGAGCCTCACTCTTTGTTAGGATCAGACCCCTCAGGTCTTTTCTACCCGTAAAGCCCCTGCTTGTGTTCTTTGTCTTTATTTCTTAATACTATTTTACAGCTTTTTATTTCCAGCCTGCCCACACTTCTATTCGGTTTCTGATTCCTCACTGCACAGAACGCAGTGAGAACCACCCTCTCCTCCATGCTGGGCGAAGCAGGCAGAAGTCTCCACTGGTCCTGGCTTTACCCTCTTCAGTTGGGGAAATCACAGAGACTGAGTTGCTACTCTGGGGAAATAGCGGGGACTGGGTGGGACTTGAATCACCAGAATAAACTCCAACTGGTCTTAGTTGCTCCCCAGAGCCAGATCATGGCTCCAACTTGGAGAATTTTTCATTGATCAGTAACTAGCTCAGTGGACTTCAAACTGATCTGAATCATCTCCTTCCTCTCTTCTTTCTTAACCCGAAATGGAACTTCTTCTCCTAAGAACCCACTTTTACCCAGGCCCCAGGTTTACTACTCAGAACTAACCGCCTCCTGCCTTTGCTTGCTGCCCATAGCCAATCAGTTGCCAAGACCTACTGGTTGGAATGCTTCTCTCACATCTGTCCTCTCCTCTCTGCTGCTGGTAGAGAAAGCTAGCTCAGGCCTGTAGTTAGACTATGGCAATGGCTTCCCTGGGACCTACCTAACAAGTTCTCTCTTCCCCTCTGTTCTGCCCTGCAAGATTCAACTCTGTTATCACACAAAACAAAAAAACAAAATCAAACAAACAAAAACCTTTAATCGCTTTTTGCCTACAGACAAAAGCACAAATTCCACTGCTTGGCTTTTGCCCCTTCATGACCCACATCCCAGCTAGCTTTTCTTTTCTATTCTTATTTTGTCCTTTTTATTTATTTCCCCAAGAATTTTTTTTATTGAGGTAAAATTCATATAAAATTAGCAAATTTTGTTCATTTTGAATTAACAATTCAGTGGTATTTAGAGCATTCACACTGTTGTGCTACCACCAGCTTTAATTTCAAGATGTCTCCCAACACCCCCAAAAAGAAACCCTATGCCTATCAAGTACTCACTTCCCATTTCTCCCTTCCCCATTCTCTAAGTAACCTCTAACCAGCTTTCTTTCCCAATGGATTTGCCTATCGTGGATGTTTCATATAAATGGAATCATACAATAAAGGCCTTTTGTGACGGGTTTCTTTTAAATAGCACCATGTTTTCAAGGTTCATCCGTACTATAGCATTGTATGTCATTCCTGTTTGTGGCTAAATACTATTCCATTGTAAGGATGGACTACATTTTGTTTATCATTCATCAGTTGAGGGACATTTGGGTTGTTTCTGCCTTTGGCCATTCTAAATACTGCTGCTACAAACATTTGTGTATGAATTCCCTTGTGGGTATATGCTTTCACTGTTCTTGGTATATAATTGCCCATTCATAGGCAAACTCTATGTTTAACTCTTTGAGGAATTGCTGGGTGCTCTTCAACAGTGACTGCACCATCTTAGACTCCCTCCGCAGTGGACAAGGTTCCACTTTCTCTATGTCCTCTCTATCACTTGTTTCTTCCCTTCCCTTCCCTCCCCTCTTTTTCTTGTTTAACCATCCTAGTGGCTATGAAATAGTATTTCATTTTGGTTATGATTTACATTTCTTTAATAAACCAATGACAGTGAACATCTTTTACATGCTTTTTGGCCATTCATATATCATTGGGAAAATGTTTATTCAAGTCCTTTGCCCATTTTTAATTTGGCTGAGTTGGAAGAGCTCTTTATATGTTCTAGATACAAAACCCTTAACAGATGTATGAGTTGAAAATATTTTCTATTTATTAGGATGTCTTCTTTACATTCTTAGTCATGTCCCTTGATGAAAAATAATTTTTTTAAAGCAAAGAACAAGGAAGGGGGAAGAGGAAGTACTGGATTACAGTTTTGTAGTTGACTTTTTATAGTTACATATTTTTTTTTTAAAAAAAACAACCTGTCCTAGCTATTTGTGGAAGGGAGTGAGTGTAATATATCCTTGGACTGGTCTGTGCCCATTCATTGGATCTAGTCCTTTCTAGAAACATTCTAATCATTATCCACCTGTGACACAGAAGTGCTCAGTGCAGCTGAAGCTTCCTGACTTCAAATCATCCTGGCTCTGCTCTTTTCTAGCTGTTTGAGTGAACTTGGACAGGTTTTATAGCATCACTGGGCCTCAGTTTGCTCATCTGTAAATGTGAAAGTCACTCATTCACAAGCTCCGGAGGGAAGGAATTTTTATTGCCTCTTGTATTCCCACTACTTACTTAGGGTCTGGTTTGCAGATCAATAAACGTTATCAGTATCACACCCAATGTTGCTGATGATTTATTGAAAAACCAATTTCCTACAAGTGTCTCCTATGACGTTGTTGTTGCAAACAACAACAAAAACTCTGACCCATCTAGCAGAGCAATAATTTATGCAGAGAATTTTTAAAAATATTTTTTTAGTTGTAGATGGACACAATATCTTTATTTATTTTTATGTGGTGCTGAGGATCGAACCCAGTGCCTCACGTGTGCAAGGAAAGCGCTCTACCACTGAGCTACAGCCCCAACTCTTATGCAGAAAATTTTGAATACTTAGAAATTCATGGGGAAGTCTAGATAAACAAGATCCCAGCTACTTAGAAAAGTTTTTCTCCTTCCTCCCTATATGTAAATCAAACTAAACTCCTAATTTGATCTTTTTTCAAATACTTTCTCAGGCTAATCTGTTTCTTAACCCATTACTACTATTAAAGGTGCACTCAAGACTCAGTAGAAACCCCATGTCTTCCCTGAAGCCTTTCCTGACCACCCTGGCTGGAAGTGACTTTTTCTTCTTCTGCATCCTGAAGTCCCAATGTCTTAAATTCTGCCATATATCATAGTTGTGTGTCTTATCTCCCTATTAGATTACATTATTATTTACATTCCTTGCAAGTAAAGACTATGTTAGTAATTTTGCATGTCAAGTACTAACTTCTCTAAACAAGAAACTCTAGATATTTTTGTAAAACAAATGCCCATTTGCCCTTGAAGTAGTTCTACTCTAATAAACTTAACAAACAAAACCAGAACAAAAGTCACTTTTTCAGTGGGACCACATCTTGTGTTTTTTGTCTTTTTTCTGCCAATGCTCAGAAGCTTTTAGTAATATATATCAAGGGTCTCTACTTGCCTGACTCCGGTTTGTTTCTATTATAACCCTCAGTCAGCAGCCCTATCGTTAAGTTACAAATCACTTTACTTCTTCTCATTAGTTCCAGGCTCCAGAGAGCTGGCTTTTCCCCTGAGATGGGAGGTGCCCAGAGGTGTGGCTAGGCAACTGCTCAATGTACTTACATCATAGGAAAGGCCCTGGGGCTTAAGGCTGTGTTGATGTTCTGCAATGGGGCCTCTAAGGAGATGTCTGAAACACTGTCTGCTTGTAGCTTTCCTCTCTGGTTCTTCTGCACCCACCAGTCATGGTAGTAGAGCTGCTAAGCCCATCCCTGCTTCAGTCTTTGGGCTTCCCTCTAGTTTAAGTCCTAGAGGGTCTCGACCTGGGTAGGAATCTTTGTCTCCTCTCTCGTCTAAGTATCTGTCTCTTAAATCCATTCCATCAACAATAAAAACTTCTTGAAGCATTTCATTCTGTAACTAGAGAGGACATGTAAAACACCTACCAGACCACTCAAGCCACAGGTTGGAACCAACACCAGGATGTGAAAGATTGAGTGCCAACAAGGAACCGGCAGGAGGTCCGGAGGTGCTGGGTCTGATCTTTGCGGACACGTCAGTGGTAGTGCATGTCTGACGTGCCTCACGGCTGGATTTAGGGTGTAACCAAAGGAGCAAAGGAATCAGGATGAAGTGCTCCAAAGACCAGTTTGGGGAAGGCAAAAATAATGCCAAGAATTAATACAGGACAATTAAAACAGGATGCAAAAGACCTTCACCACACTGGCTAAAGCTCTGCCTTCCTTGACGCCCCTTTTCACACTTGTTTCAAAATTCCAGTCTCTCTCTATCATCATCATCATCATCATTATCATCATCATCATCATCCTTTTTCTATGTTCTTGCCCTGGGGAGTGACTTCTGGTTAGTTTCTGCTTCTAATCTCACGTGGAAAGGAAGAGCAAACACACTGGGACACCACACCAGCATCCTCAGGTCCTAGGTATCAAGGAAGATGCCACCCCCGTCCCCAGCAAACACACGTGGGAAGTGAAGGGGACAAACCTGCAGTTGTTCATTCCATGCCAAGGACCACAGCAGGCCCTCAAACCCATGCCTCAGATGATGGTTTTTCCCTTCCTTTGTCCCTCCGTGACCTGAAGTTTCAGTTATTTAGGAAACAGCTACGGATAGCTTGGGCTCCATGTTACACTCTCCTACATCTGGGTCCTTTATTCTTATTTACTGTCTCTGTGACTTTGATCAAGCAACTTATCAACTCAGTTTCCTCCTCTGTCAAAGGGTCATGATAATCGTACATAATTCATTCATTTGTTGAAAGGATGAAATGACAAGATCCACGTAAAGTGCTTGTCACAAGTCTGGGGTGAAGCTCAGTAGCTTACTTAGCATGAGCAAGGCCCTGGGTTCAATACCCAGCACTTTAAGAAAAGAAGAAAGGAAAGAAGGAAGGAAGGAAGGAAGGAAGGAAGGAAGGAAGGAAGGACGGAAGGAAGGGGCAGGGTTTCTGGCATGTAATAAGCATTCAAAATATCCAAGAAATTATATTATTAAGTTGACCCACATTTTTCTTCAAATTGCATCAATTTCATATTCTACCATCCCTCTACCCACCCAAGCCCATGACCTTAGAGCACCAACTCAAGAATTGCTTTTGAGTTTACTTGAGGTCCTCTGAACTCCTCTGATGTTGTAGAAATAAGATATGGAAGTGTTTAGAAATTTTGTGCTGCCACCACCCTGCCCCCTGGTCACCAGGAATAGTGGCACTGCACCTGCAGTCTCAAAGTCTCTCTGAGAGCACAAGGGCAAGTAGTTAGTCAATCAGGCTTTCAGGGGTGAGTTGGCTGATGCCTCTGTAGCAGGCTGCTCTATCCAAGGAAATTCCCTCAGCGTACATCCAACTCTGCCAGAGGTAGGCATATCTAAGAAGAAACATTTTTTTAGATCATTTATGTTGTGGAGTATCTAAATTTGGCCATTCACAATTATTAGGCCTTTTAAGAATTAATGGATATGAGTCATCACAAAAGACTGGAAGCAGATGATGGTGTTGAGTCAGCTTCTCATTACTGTAACAAAATACCTGAGACAATCACTTAAAAAAAGAGGAAAGTTTTATTTTGGCTCACAATTTCAGAGGTTTCAGTCCCTGATCAATTGACTCTGATGTGCTTTGGACCTATGGTGAGGCAGCACATCATGGTAGGAGCACATGCTAAGCTGTTTACCTCATGGCCAACATGTGAAAGAAGAGAGGAAAGGACTAAGGTCCCAGTATCCCCTTCAAGGACACATCCCTAGGGACCTAATTTCCTTCCAATAGGCTCCACCTTGAAGGTTCCACCACCTCCCAGTGGTGCCACAGGCTGGTACCAAGCTTTTAACACATGGGCTTTTGGGAGACACATATAAAAGCCATAGTAGAGGAAGACTTGCAGTTTGTTATAATTAAACCACCTCTCTTTGGAGGCAGTGTGTTACAGTGAAAATAATTCTCAGAGAACAACTCTCACACCTACAAATATTTACAGCAAGCTGGCGTATAATAGTTGCAGAGCCTGTTCTGTAAGTTCCGTGAAATGGCAGCCCTCTGTTCTTTCAGGATTTTGCATGATGGATTTGCGGAAGGTAAATTCAGCAATATCCTAGCAGCAGGTCTGAGCAGACCTAGTCAAGACTTGGTGAGGGGGGCCTCTGGGAATCCAGAGCCCAGGGCTGTGCCAGAATCTTGCCACCATGCTAAAGTATAAGGGCTCCTGGGCTCACGTGTAGCAATGCTGGAATCCAGCTCACCCTGCTTAATGCCCAGGCATTTCACCAATGTAAAATTAGTTATAAAACCCATTGTTTTCTAACAAAGCTACCTGAAGGACTTAGGGTTTCCTCTTTTGAATATGTGCTTCTGTTATTCTTCCCAATGCTAACTAAACATCCCCAAATTGTGTGTTCCCAATCAAGAACCGTGAGGACCAAAGAACCATGAAAATTATACACACACACACACACATTCCTTTGCCTAAGTACTTAAAATAAATCAAGCAACATGTCAGCTTAAAGCCCTTCAAATTTATTCTTGTGCTATCCAAGTCAGAAAAAAAAATGGTATCACTTATGTTTCACTATCAATTCAAAAACTTGTCACAAATTCATAGACTGAAGGTCACGTCTTGGTTCAGTTTCCTGCACCCAACAAAAAACAACCACTTGCAAGGCCTCCATCCTGAGTCTGCTTATCCTACACCTCATCTCCAGCATTATCCTTTCAGCCTCTCAACGGACTGCATATGAGCCTACAGGTACCTGGGGGGTCCTTCAAAAGGTAGAGCTTAAGCCCTGGCCATCCACTGCATGGGAGTATGGCAGGGTGGTACAGGGAAGGGTCGGTCTGAGAAGGTGAATCTGTAGGAGCTCTAAAGAGACCATGATTATGATCATGAAGGAATGAAAGAAGGCTGAGACACCTGATGTGGGAGGGAGTAGTGGAAGCCAGAAGTCAGAAAGGAGAAAAGCAAGATTCCAAGACCTCGAGCATCCTTACTGATTACATGTCCATCTGCTGCCTTAGCCACTCATTACTTTTCAGATTGGCCACCTCAAGGGTGACTTCAATAAGCACTGCCGGTCCTTCATTTTTCAGAAGTTTGAGAGTGGTGTTCAGACTGTAGTGCTGGTTAGAATTGCCTGGGATGCTTACTTATAACGTAGTTGCAGGTACACGTGCCCAGAGGTTCTTGGAATTCGAATTTTTAAAAAGTAGCACAGGTGATTCTATTGTACATTTGAAGAACATTTTGAAAAGAACAAAATAGCTTTATGTATTCATTTTATTAAATACCACAGACTCAAGATAAAATTTGAACAATTCTGAAAAAGGAAAAAAAAGAGTTACTGAAATCTTATCACCTGAGATGTTTGGTTATGTTATTAACAATTTAGAAAATAACATTTCAGAAATGTTCAGACATCAATAAACAGCTAGAGTTTTACCCAAGCAGAATCATGTATGTTTTGGAGGCTTATTAAATCTGCTTTATTTATGCTTTCTTTTTTGGGTAGTGCTGGGGATTAGAACCCAGGGCCTTGTGCATGTGAGGCAAGTGCTCTACCAACTGAGCTATATCCCTAGCATTTCAGAGACTTTTAATGCACACCTTTCTTTTTCCTCTCCCATGTTTTCACTCTCCCCCACTCCCATCAGCATCTCCACCACTCACTGGTGTATATCCTTCCATATTTTTTCTACTAACTCACATAATCATGCAAATATACATGCATGGGACTTTGCCATGTTTCACAAAGATGGGGGTCTTATACCTCTCTGATATCCTTCTAAATCATGGGTACAGATCTAATGATTCCTTTTAATGGCTGCATGATATTCCATGGTAGAGCATATACATTCACTATGTTTCTAATACTCTGTCACCACACAAACATGACTTGGCCTCAAGGAGTTTATAATATTTCAAGCTAAATTGTTGTTAGGAGGTGGATCCGTTAACCTTGGTTGTGCAATAAACCACACCAAAGCTTTTTGGCTTACACTATAATCATTTGATTTAACTTAGGGTCAGCTGGGTGACTCTTGCTTTGGACTGGCTCTGCTGATCTCTGCTGGGTTTCCACGTGTGTTTTGTTCAGCTGATAATTTGGCCGGCAGCTGAATGGCCTCACTCACCTGTCTGGGGGTTGGCAGACTGGTTGGCCTAGGGGCAGGAGGGTCTCAACTGGGATGTCTTGTCTCTGCACATAAAGGTCTGTCATCCTCCAATAGACCAGCCTTGGCTTTTTCACAGGGTGTTCTCAAGGTGCCAAGGAGCAGCAAAGGAAGACAAACACAAGTGTGCAAACTCTTTTCACATCTCTGCTTGTGACTGATTTGTTTTTGTCCTGTTGGCCAAGGCAAACCACGTAGCCAAACCCAGAGTCAGTATGAGAGATGTTTACTCAAGAACACGGATACAGAGAAGGGATTACACTGGCCTTTCTTGCCAACAATCCACCTCAGGCAATATCTGCTCAAGAGAGGTGTCATAGACTTGGGAAATTTGTGAATGAGGGGGACAGGAGCATGTCATTTCCTGCCCAAATGATGCGACAAAGTTAGCCCATTTCTAATGATCAGAGTGTTGCAGAGCTCACTCCAGGACTCCTGGGACACGGTCTCTGGAAGAGCTGACACCATCTGATCCATTCTCCCTCCCTCCACAAATGTTCCCAGTGGAGACCTCTCTCAGCAGCTGCTGCTTTGCACCTGCTGCTGTGAGGCCTCGGGAAATTTCTTTTCTCTTTGGGTCTCATGTATCCCAGGGTTGGGTGTGTGTATCTTGTGGAACAACCTGGTTGAAAATGTCCTTAGCAGAACACCCAGGCTTCTGCTGGTATTATTATTTTTTGACTGTGTTTTGCCACCTTCAAGGATCATCCCAGATCTCTAGTCTATGACTTCAGTGTAGTCATGGCAAGAGCATTAGACTTGGGAGAACTGGGTTCTGGTCCTGTGTATTTTCAGGCAATTTGCTTTCTCTCTTTGGATTTCAATTTTTTAATCTGTTAAATAAAGGAGTCAGTGGAGAACAGTGCTTCTCAGAGTTTACTGGGCCTATGAATCACCTAAATATCTTGTAAGACCTGCAGAATTTCAGGCCCCACCTCAGACATACTGAACCAGCCTCCGCTTATTAACAAACACTCCCAGTCTGAAGCAGTTGGTTTCAACCTCAGCCATAAATTAGAATTTCTTCAGCTAAAGTCTGTGTGCTGGGTGCCCCCACTTAGAGACTCTCATGGGGTTGGTCTTGGATGCACCCTGAGTATTGGGCACCCTAGGCTTGAAGAAGTGAGGAAAAGCAGGGCTGAGAAATATAAAGAGAGGAGCTGTAAGATAGGACCCAGTCTTCAGTAGGGGACCACAGCTGCTACCACTCTGGCAGGGAAGTGGCTGAGGGAATTTAATGCCCCCAACTTCCTATCCTCTCATCCTCTCATTTCCTGCCAAAGTTTTCTGTTCACTGAACCCAGCAACTGCCTGGCTAATGCAATCCCTAAAGGCCAGCCTCCTGGAGAACAGGTTGATAGAGAAGGATAGAGAATGGCAAAAATGAAAATTAACCAGAAGAGGATGCTTGTTTTAAAATGAAGCTTCCTGGGCTACTGAAGCAGGCCCTTTGGAGGTAGAAACCTGAATTTCTAAAATGCTGCTCAGACATACATATTAAATTTGAGGTAAACTCAATAAGATAAACTGTGACGTTCTTTTCATCTCAAAGGCCTTCCTACTTACCTGAACAACTTGACTTAAGTACTGTTCATTAAAATGTGAATGTACAAGTAACTGAAAAATGATACTTTATTAAGTTTGCTTTCCACATTTACAGTCTCCAACCTGAAGCATGTGAAGAGGATACCCTGATTTTTCCCTGAGCCAGGAAAGAGATGGATTCTTGTTGGGCCACAAACACAAGTTGTAATCCTATGTAATTCATAGCAATGTCAACTGGAACTTTTAAGCTTACTAATATGTAAGTAAGCATCTTGCAGCCACGATGATGAATATCAGAATTCCATATAAACAATATGGAATTGAACTTTGGAAAGTTTTGAGAAGTAATTTCTCTATTAGTTTTAACACATACATATTAAGAATATAGTGGCTTACATATTTACCGGAAGAAAATGGAATAAAAAGTATATATATATATATATATATATATATATATATATATATATATTTTTTTTTTTGGTGGTACTGGGGATTGGACCCAGAGGGGTCTTACCCCTGAACTATAGCCCCAATCCTTTTTTTAAAAAAATTTTATTTATTTTGTGTGTGGGTATGTGTCCATGTGGTGCTGGGGATTGAACCTAGGGCCTTGTGCATGCAAGGCAAGCACTCTACCAACTGAGCTATATCCCCAGCCCCACCCCCAATCCTTTTTTTTATTTTTATTTTGAGACAAGATCTCACTAAGTTGTAAGGTTGACTTTGAACTTGTGGTCCTCCTGTCTCAGTCTCCCAAGTCACTGGGATAACAGGTGTGTTCTACCATGCCTGGCTAGAAAGAGTATATTCTTGATAGGACATTGATTATGCATGACATTGAAAATTCTTGGTGTATGTTGCCACGTCCAGCACAGGCTGAAACTGTCTTCTCTTTGCTTCTGCTGCAGGGGTGGAAGCAGCAGTGACTGCAGCCCATAGGTAAGCAGAGAAGGAGGCGACCAAAACCAGCAACTATAGAAATTTCTTTAAGAACTACATTTTGTGTCACATTTGTATAACCCAAATGTCCTATATCCCACCAGTTGTGATCATAAATGGAGAAGCCACACTTTATTTTGATATTCAAATTCATGTCACAGTTTCACACTGGCTTGATCGTAGGGAATAACTTTGACCCAGATCCCCCACCCCCACCCCCAAAGATTCTGTTAGCTGCAGTCACTGCAAAGTATTTGCCCTGTCTTCCCTTCCTGATCCCTTTGTGTCCAGAGCTACTGCCCATGCCCTTTCCAGAAGAAGCCTCACCCCTATCCCTTCCCTCTCAAGATGCCATAAGCCATTCCTACATGCTATCTTTGGTTGCTGCTAAATTTCCAGTCCTCCGAAGCATTAGGTTTGACTTGGATTTCAAACAGAGGTATATAGGGGAAAAGGAGAGGAGAAAAAAAAACTTTCCCACACTGGACCATACTTTTAATGGCACAAACTAATATTTTAGAACCACGAGGAGCTTCTTTTCATTGTTGGAGCTGGAGTCTGTACTTTACTGTTGCTGAAACTGGAAAATTGTCACAAGAGAGATGGTAACCAGTGTTTTTTGCATTCCAGGGTGGAAACTCTTTCTGGACTTTCGGGGAAGCCTTCCTTTGTTCTAATAAGAACAATTCTTGTCCTATTGTGGAGCTCTAGAACTGCAAGATGCTTCAGACTGAGGTGTTAAAATATTTTTCAATTATTTAAGTTGGCTTATCTTTAGCAGCACTTCAATTTTTGAAGGTTTATTTAAAGTATTTTATTTTATTATTTTTGTATATTTTGTGTATGTGTGTGTGCACACACACATGCACACTTAGGATTGAAACTATTGTACATGCTAAGCATGCATTCTGCCACTGAGTTACACTTCCACTCCCTAAAAGCATGTATTTTGATTGGACTATCCCTGAAAATTATTGGAATCTTTTGAGAAGAGATATTTGTATTGAAGGGAGGATATAAGTGAGAGAGAAAAAGCGAGAGAGACAGACAGACAGACAGACACTGACTTTTTATCAAGCATTTGCTTCCAGGATACCATAAGATGAGACCTCACTTGGCCTGTTTTTGTTCATCTTTACTGGAGGAAAGAGGAAGAATATAGAAAGACCCTGGACTGGGCTCAGGGCACATCTGCTTCTACAGGACACTTGGAATCTCACACATGATGTTACTCAAGACTAGTTACTCAGATATGGAGAAATGTAACATTAGCACTTAGGATTGCCTCACCTGTGGTGAGGGTTGGTTATTTTCACCTTTAAGAGGTAGCCCCTCTAGGTATGGAGGGTGGGCTCTAGCAAGGTGCCTATACTCTGAGAAGAGAGAATGTCCAATACTGAAGTTTTGTTTGCTGCATTGTAATTTCTTTTAGTCTCAAGTCCAGTAAAAGTGTGTCATCATTCAGGCTGGGAGTTAGCTACACTGTGAAGCCATGCCTGTCCAGCACATGACAGCATGGTGAAACACCATCACAGGTTGGCAAGGGGCAGCCTTAAGAGGTAGGAACAGAACCGAGAGCAGGAGCAACAACCAACAGGAGCACATGTGCCATATATGGACTCCTTGATGGTGCTCAGAAATAAGAGGAGAAGGAAGCTTTGCAGGCTGGACATTTTGCAGGGAGACCAAAGAGGAACTGAGTTGGGTGGGCACGTTGGCTACCCTCCCTCACCATCACCAAGACTAGAGAATGTGGGCATGTTCAGCTGGTCTTTTTTTTTTTTTTTTTTAGTTCCAAAGCAGGTTTGCTTATGCCTGGGATCTTTAAAAGTCATTAGGTACAATTTTATTATCTTCTCACCATCACCCCTTGCCCTGAATTTTGCAAGAGACAATTGCATCTATTTCTAATCTTTACTTCTCTAATCCTTTGAGTACAGTCCAAAGGCCCCAAAAGCGAATAACAATAAGATCTTTCTTTCCCTCCTCCTCTACTTCCTGCCATCCCCTGGGCTTATGCAAAACTCCTCCTTCCTCTCTGGTTACAAAAGTCCTTGTGCACAGAAAAGTATCCACATGGAGATAGCTGTGCCCTGGTTGAGCCAACTCAGACTTTTCTGTTGCATGTATTACTCGCTCTCTATGGATGGTATCAAGGGGGAATTCTCAGGGAATTTATCCTTCATTGTTCCTTCATGAGACACAGTTCTGCCAAGGTGCAAGAAGAGAAGCCCCTCAGGTGTCATTTTTTGAAGTATATCACAGGGACCTACCTTGTCAACATCTGTCCCAGCATTTAATTGTCCCTTTCTTAATTACACTTCATCTAAGTACCAGGTGACTGTTTCCCTATGTGTCCAGGTCTCCACCACCACTGGGGCTCCACCATCCACTGCCCCAGAATCCTGAGACCACTATCTTTAACTACTCAGTTCCTGGTTACCACCTTAGAGGCAAATCCCCCTCTTCTTACAAACTCTTATCTCCCTTCTGCTCTGGGTTTCCTCCCAGTGATGCTTTCCTCTCCCCCACTCCTTTTTCTTATCCTAATGGAAATTCTAATCTATATAAAGCTATATAATCAGTCAAAAATATATATATATATATATATATATATATATATATATATATATATATATATATTTAAAGTCTGTAATGTATCAAACATTGTTCAATGTATGGAAAAACCAATGATGAATAAGATAAAAAGGTATCTGCTCATGATGCCTACACTCTAGTGGGGGATGAATATAATAAATGACTAAATAAGCAATTAAATAAATAAACAAGACACTTTCACATAGTGACAAGAAATTTGATAGTGGACTAGTATGACCAGAGGTACAAAAAGGGTGCTTTCTTAGATAACATAATTGGAGGGCTCTCTGAGAATGAAAAAAATTTAAGTCTTAATGATAGAAAGAACCCAGCCAAAGAGGTGGTTCCAGGTTAAAGGATAACTCTATAGATTGGCAATCATAAATTCAAGATGTCCAACCTTGGTTGTGCCCTTAGAAGATTCAGCAATCCCTTATATATCTGGTCAGGTTCCCTCACCTACATTGCCCATTGGATATTCTAAAACTTTTCTATCTTCTTCAAGATCATGCTCCATTCCTGCTACCTTCTCACTCAAAAACCAGTTTGCCTTTTATTTCACAGAGGAAATTGAGAGTGTAAGGAAACAACTTCCTCAATGCTCATTTTCCCTGCATCTGCAGATTCTCCTCCTCCAAACCCATATTTCCTCCTTCCTTTCCACCTAGAAATGTCCCTCCTCCTCTGCATTCTTTATGTTTCCCATTTCCTTAAGGTTGTCACCAGCCTTCTATAATTTCAATTTCTATCTCTAAACCAGCATTTCTCACTCAGCATAAAAGAAGTGCTCAAGTCTTTTTCTTTGTAACAGAAATACTTTCTTCACACTCAAACTACTGGCTTATGCTGCTTTGTATAAAGAATAATATAATCAATGAGCTCAAGAAGTATTCTTTAGCACATTTCAAAAGCCTAGGATTTTTGTATAGATTTTGTTGGAGTAATGCTGTTTCTAGAATTTATCATGCATGCATGCAAGGACATAATTACCAAGAGAGTCACCCTAGTGCTGTTTATAACATGGTGACATGTTCAATATGCTGTTTAACACTGTGTCCAAAAATAGGAGAAATTAACAAATAAAAAAAAGTCAAAAAAAGAAAAAAAATTACATGAATAAAATATATGAAAATATAATGGAATATTATATACTGTCATTAAAGATGATGTTGTAAAGTTAAACACACAAAAAGCAAATAGCCCAGTCAATAAATGGGCCAGGGACCTGAACAGACATTTCTCAGAAGATGATATACAATCAATCAACAAATATATGAAAAAAATGTTCATCATCTCTAACAATTAGAGAAATGCAAATCAAAACCACTCTAGGATTTCATCTCACTCCAGTCAGAATGGCAGCTAATATGCATACAAACAGCAGTAAGTGTTGGTGAGGATGTGGGGGAAAAGGTACACTCATACATTGTTGGTGGGACTGCAAATTGGTGCAGCCAATATGGAAAGCAGTATGGAGATTTCTTGGAAAATTGGGAATGGAACCACCATCTGATCCAGCTATTCCTTTCCTCGGTCTATATCCAAAGGACTTAAAAACAGCATACTACAGGGACACAGCTACATTAAGTTTATAGCAACACAATTCACAATAGCTAAACTGTGGCAGCAACCTAGATGCCCTTCATAGATGAATGGAGTAAAAAATGTGGCATATATACACAATGGAATATTACTCAGCAATAAAAGAATATAAAATCATGGCATTTGCAGGTAAATGGATGAAGTTAGAGAAGATAATGCTAAGTGAAGTTAGCCAATCCCCCAAAACCAAATGTCAATTTTTTTTTTTTTTTATATAAGGAGGTTGATTCATAGTGGGATAGGGAGTGGGAGCATGGGAGGAATAGATGAACTCTAGATAGGGCAGAGGGGTTGGACGGGAAGGAAGGAGGCATGGGGTTAGAAATGATGGTGGAATGTGATCATCATTATTAACCAAAGTACATGTATGAAGACACGAACTGGTGTGAATATACTTTGTATACAACCAGAGATATGAAAAATTGTGCTCTATATGTGTAATAAGAATTGTAATACATTCATATATTAATTAATTAATTAATTTTAAAATTATTATTATTATAAAAAAGATGATGTTGTAGGAAAAATTGTTATGGCATGAAAAATTATTCATGATATATAGGAATATCAAAAGTCATCTTCAAAATGATATAAAACCCATGCTGTTTATTTTTTGAGACCCTGGGGACTAAACCCAGGGCTTTATGCATACTTCATGCATGCAATTGCTCTATCACTGAGCTATTAAAAGTATATTTCTGCTTTTAAAAAACTACAAACCAGACATGGTTTTCTAATTGACTCCCGATCTTCAAGTTGCCTAGCCAACAAAGTAAGACCCCTGACTCCAAAAAATAAGCAGGGAGGGTTGGGGATGTAGTTTAGTGGTAGAGCATATACTTCTTATGTTCAAAGCCCTGGGCTCAATACCTAGTGCCACAAAAATAAATTTAAAAAAATAAGAAGACTATAAGTATACTGTATATACTTAAATATTAACAGTGATTACTTGGGTAGAAGAAGTTATATAAGAAGTTTATACTCTCACACTTATCTCTGTAGTCTAAATTTTCTAAGAATATAGGTTTATAAATGAGAAATCATTTATTTTCACATTCCTCCTTGCCTCCTGAGTATTGCTCACCTTCCTTCTTTGAAGAGCAGGCTTTGCTCATGTGACCCCTTCCTCTTTGCCCTCTGCCTTCTGATCACAATCACAATCTGCCTTCTGATTCTAATTGACTCCCAATCTTCAAGTTGCAAATCCAAGATTCCTTCAAGTTGCTATCCAAGTGTTCCTTCACTTCTCTGCAGCATTTAATGCCATTTTTTATTTTTCCCTTGAAATTCTATCCTCCTTGGATTCTATGACAGCCCTAGTCTTAGTCTTCTTTGTCTGTTCACAGCTTTTCAGGCTCCTTTTAGGTTTCCTCTTTACACACCAGCTAAATGCTAATGTTTCACTAGGTCTGTTCTCATTGACACTTCTCCTAGGGGGTGTCAAAGGCAGGCACAGTTTACAGTCCCAACCATGTGCTTCCAAGTGATGGTAACAGCCTGGTATGCTCAACTGTCTACCCAGCAACTTCACCTGGGATCCTACACATTCATCAAAAGCAACATGTCCCCACCTGAGCTCATTCTCTTTTCCTAAGAGTGTTTTCCTCCTCCCATATTCACTATTTTGGATAAGGAACTTAACCATCTAGTAATTCAAGTTAAAAATCTATAAGTGGTTCAAGACCTTCCTTTCTCCCTCATTTCCCTAATCTTATACACATTAATCTATTTTTGAAAATGAGGTGTTCCACACCATCACCTCTCTTTCAAGACAACTGTCTTACTTGTCTCTCAGTAAATGACCTTGTCTCTTACTTAACAAAATTCAGACTAACAGGTTAGAATTCCCTGATCTTCCACAAATCCTGTGCTGTGCTAAATGCTAGTGATATAGAAATGGAAAAGCACAGTCTCTGGAGCTTTCAGATAAGTGGGCTTTGGGTTTTGTTTGAACATTGGGAAAGAGTTTTTGTTTTTGTTTTTTTCCCTCCCAACCAGTGTACTTTATGTTGATATTTAAATAAGATTTAGTGTGGAACCTGTTTGGCCAGAACTAAGGATACGCTGACACAGCATGATTGAAAAGGTCTAAACTCAAGGCAAAACAATTTATCACAGATTCCTGGAAAAGTTTGTATAAAATTATGAACCTCTAAAAGTACACAGCTTGTGGCTTGAATTCTAGTTTGTTAATTTGTATGAAAATTTACAACCGTATCCCTTCTGTGAGTCTACTCATCTGAAAGAATATATCAGCAAGTCTGAGTGCAGTCTGTTTTCTGGGAAGGTACACAGAGATGGGAAAAAACACCAAAATGATATCCCTGTAATGATGGAAGTAGAAACAGAATTCAGTGACCATACAGAAGGAGGCCCTAAGGGAAGGCCCTAGAGAAAAAGAGAGCATTTGAGTTGGGACTTGAAAGACATTTTCCATCGTGTGTGTGTGTGTGTGTGTGTGTGTGTGTGTGTGTGTGTGTGTGTTTTCCTTTGCAAAAGTGTTAATACAGTTTCAAAACACAAAGACAGAATTTCTACTTCCGAAAAGATGTACAGATGTACATTTTGCTCTCACTAAGCATAGCACAAGCAAAAACCTGAACATTACATGTAACACATCCAAAGACTTTGAAAGGTAGAGCGAAGAAGGCAGTCTGACTAGGAACCTCAATATCTGAAGATGGGTAAGGAGTGAGCCCCCTAGATTTTCTTTTTTGCCTCAGATCTCCCACACTGGATACCAAGAAGTTGATAACACAGACACACCAACAGGAACAGAAAATAAAGACAAAACAAAACTCAATATAAAACTTGCCTTCTACCTAAAGGACCAGGAAGTGGGTAGCCTGGCAAGAAAGTAAACATTTAAGCAAGTAACCAAACTACTCCAGTCAAACATCACAGATAAAACTGTAGCTCCATTCTTATTGTCTTGTCTGCCACCTTTATCTAGTTTGTAGTAATGAGATACCTGTTGGGGTCATGTCAGAGGTAGCCTAGCGGAGAGTCAGGACTTTCGTCACTTTGACCTTCCCCAAAGCTCCCGCGTTAATGCAGGAGTGTTCACAGGTGAAATGATTGAACTGTGAGCACTATAACCTACTAATCCACCCTACTTTGAATGGGCTGGGTGGTAACTATAGGGAGGTGGGGCTTGGCTGGAGGAGGGGGGTCACTGGGGGTGTGCCCTGGAAAGGGTACGTTTTCCCCATGGCCCCATGCTTCCTGGCTGCCATGAGGGGTGAGGCTTCTCTCCACAATGCCATTCCACCATGATGCACTGCCTCATCCTGGGCCCACAGCAATGGATTTGGCTAACCATGGACTAAACCTCTGAACCATGAGCTAAGATAAAATTTCCCTTCTCTGAGTTGTTTTCATTGGGTATTTTTGGTCACAGTAACAAACACCTGACTAACACAGGAGGTGACTCCCATGGTTCCCATCAGGAGCCATGTGAGGAGCAGTAACAAGGGATCCGGGTTCTTGTCAATGGAACTCCCGCTACTGCTCAGTAGTAAGAAGAAGGTGTCCCAGGTGTTGAGGAAGGCTGAGTAGACACCCACATGACAGTAATGAAGTAGTGCCCCTCCCTTTAACTATTAGAGAAGTATCAGGATCTGCAGAAGATGTAGATCAGATTCAGAATTTCATAACATGATATCCAAAATGTCCAGCTTTCAAAAGAAAATCACTCATCATATCAAGAATCAGGAAAATTTCAACTTGAATGAAAAAGGTAATGAAGACATGCTAACACCAAAGTGATAAAGATGTTAGAATGATCTGACAAAAAATTTAATACAACCATCAGAAAAATGCTTCAATGAGTGATGCTCAAACCAAGTGAAAAAAAAAAATAGAAACTTTAAGCTAATAAATAAAAACTATAAGGAAGAACCAAATGGAAATTTTGAACTGAAAATACAATAACCAAATTAAAAAACTCAATGAATGGACTCAACAGCAGAATAGAAGGACAGAAGAAAGAATCATGAACTGGAGGGTGGAAAAATAGTAATTTGAACAGAGAGAAAATAAATTCAATAACAGCAATAAAAATAAACAGGGTCTCACATGCCTGTGGGAATATATCAAAATATTTATATGCCACAAATCTGTGATGGCTAAAGTCCAGAATAGGAGAAAGAGATGAAGGCTGAAAAAGTATCTGAAGAGCGGGCGTGATGATATACACCAGCAATCCCAGCAGCTCTGGAGACCAAGGCAGGAGTATTGCAAGTTCAAGGCCATCCTCAGCAACTTATCTAGGACCTAAGCAATTTAGTGAGATCCTATCTCAAAAAATAAAAAGTGCTGGGGATGTGACTCAATGGTTGAGTGTCCCTGGATTCAATCACCAGTAACAACAACAAAAAAGAGTATTTGAATAATCACTAAAATTTTCCCAATTTTGACAAAGGACATAAAGCTATAGTTTCAAGAATCTAAGAAAATCTCAAATAGGATGAACCCAGAGAAATCCACACTAAATTCAATGTTCTAAAAATCCAAAAGACAAAAGAAAAAAAAAATTTGTATCAGGGATTGAACCCAGAGGTGCTGTGTTCAATCAAGCAGTGACCCACCTGCTTCAGCCACCCAAACTGCTGGGATTATAGGTGTGCCCCACCACAAATGGCTAGGAAAAAATTATAAACCAATAAGAGAGAAATAATACCTTATCCACAAGAGAAAAACAATTTGAATGACAGTGTATTTCTCCTAAAAAACAACAACAACAACAACAACAACAAAAAAAAAAACATGGAGGTCACAGTATTTTTCAAGCTTAGAAAGAAAAGAATTGTCAAACCAGAATTCTGTAGCCAGTGAAAATATTCTGCAGGAATGAAAAGGAAATCAAGGCGTCCTCATATGAAAAATGCTGGAGTTTGGATCTAGAACATCCTCTAAAAGATCCTTATGTTAAAGGCTTGTTTCCCAGTCCGATGCTTTTGCAAAATGGTGGGAACATTTTATAAGAGTTACAGCCTTGTAGGAGGTGTTCAGGTCATTGAGGGCCTGCCCTTGAAGGATACAGTGGGACCCTGCAACCTTCCTCGCCCTCTTTTGCTTCCTGGCCGTGAGGGAGTGGTTTTGCTCTGCCATGCCCTTCTCACCATGATGTGCTGCCTCAGCACAGGCCCAAATGCAATGGGCCAACTGATCATGGACTGAAACCTCCAAAACCCTGAGCTAATAAAACTTTTCCTTTTCAAGTTGATTATCTCAGGTATTTGTTACAATAAGAAAAAGCTAACTAACAAGAAAATGAAGAGAATTCTATATTAGCAGACCTGCTTGAAAAGAATGCCTAAGTAAAGTTCTCTTACAGAAAGGAAATAATTGAAGGAGAAATCTTAGAATGTTAAGAAAAAAAAGAACAGCAAATTTTTTTTAAAGTATGGTAAATATGAAAGATTTTCCTTCTCTCCTGGAATTTTCTGAATTGTGTTTAATAGTTGAAGGAAAATAAATAACAATGTCTGATGTATTCCAATGTATGTAGAAGGAGGTATTTAAGACAATCATCCTATTGTGGGGAAGGTTAAAGGAATGTAAATAGAATATGGTTGTACACTTCAGCCGGGCCCAGCGGCATACACCTGTAATCCCCAGAGGCTTGGGAGGTTGAGATAGGGAGATCATGAGTTCAAAGCCAGTCTCAGCAACTTAGTGAGGCCCTAAGCAACTCAGAGAGACTCTTCTCTAAATAAAATATTATAAAGGATGGGGATGTGGCTCAGTGGGTGCCCCTGGATTCAATCCCTGGTACAAAAAAAAAAAAAAAAAAAAAGAGTACACTTCACTTCATTCAAACTGGTCAAATGTCAAATGTTGATACTGGCAGATTATGATAAATTATATACTGTAAAGTGTGTAGATATAGAACAAACACTCATACACTCTTACACACACATTGTCCCAATGTTAATTTCCTGGGGTTTGTTTTGTTTTGCAGTACCAGGGATGCAACCAGGGCCTCATACATGCTAAACAAGTGCTTTGCCACTGAACTATACCCATAACCCCATTTTTTATATGGTGCTATAGTTACTATAGTTACTATAACAGCCATTATAGTAAACTGGGTAAAATGTACACTGATTTCCCTGAGTTATCTTTGCAACTTTCTGTGAATTTATAATTACTTCAAAGTAAACTTTGTATTAAAGGAGTGAATATGGTACACCATGAAAAAATATGAATGCCAGGCAGTAGATGTTTTTAAAATGAGAAGATTATATTTTAATTAGGACATTTTTTGATTGCAAGTGACAGAAATATGAACCTAACCAGTTTAAGCAAATCAGAAAATTATTGACTCATATAACTTCATTGCTCAGTTTTGCTTCTCTCTGTGCATTAGTCTCATTTTATCCCACAGCAGCCAAGACTCAAGGCTTCAAGGAATATGGACACTGAATAACCATCTTAGAGCTCAAGATCCAAGGAACATGGGCTTGGGATGTGGCTCAAGCAGTAATGCGCTTGCCTGGCATGCACAGGACACTGGGTTTGATCCTCAGCACCACATAAAAAAAAATAAAGATGTTGTGTCCACCGAAAACTGAGAAATAAATATTAAAAAATTCTCTCTCTTTAAAAAAGAAAGAAAGAAAGAAAGAAAGAAAGAAAGAAAGAAAGCGAGCGAGCTAAGGAACAAAGGAGTCTCTTCAACTCTCCTGGTATTTAAATGCAAAACCCCAGGGAAAGACTCTGATTTACCTTTCTTGGTCACCTGACCATCTTGGACCCATTGCTACAGTCTGAGATAGGATGTTGTGACTGACAGTCTTCTCTTTTCCTCACCCACCAAGTAGAACTGGGAAAGAAATCCAGTTAATAGAAGGAAGGAATACTAGCAGCAAATTCATTAGATGTCCCCTACGAAGCATCCAATTGTCCTGTAGAGATTACAGAAGTGAGAGGATGATGAAAGTAGCTCACAGAAGTGGAATCATAGTATAGATGCCCATCAATCACAAAAAGTTTGCATCCTTTAAATTTCTCCTTAAAGATAGTATAAATTAAAAATGCATTTAGTAGCATTTAATAAAAACCAAACCTACCAAATATCATAGCTTATCCTCACCTAATTTAAACATGCTCAGAATACCTACATTAGCCTACCATTCAGCAAAATCATCTGACACAGGCCAATTTTATAATAAAGTGTTGAATAGCTCATGTAGTTTATTGAAAGTAAAAAAAATAGGATGACTATATACATAGGCTTACACATCATTGTAAAGTTGAAAAATTATAGGTCAGGCTATTGTAAGTCAGGGATTTCTACGTTTGTCTTTTTATGACTGGTTTACTTCACTTAGCATATGTCTTCAAGGTTCACCCTGAATATTTCAGAATTTCCTTCCTTCTTAAGGTTAAATAATATTCCATTGCATGGATATATTATATTTTGCTCATCTGTTCATCTGTTGATGGGTACTTGGATTGCTTCCACATCTTTGCTATTGTGAATAATGCTGCTTTAAACACATTTGTGCAAGAATGATAGGTTGAAAAAGAAGAGAAACACCACAAAAGACCACACCAAAAAAATGCATAAAAGGAAAAAGAGGAATAAACATCAGAAATGAGAGAGGGTGCAACAGGAATTGACAGATCATGGCTCAGGGCCAGAGCCACTCCAGGTCCTGGCACAGTGCTCAGGGATGTACTTGAGATTAAGAGTTAAAAGAGCTTCTTGGAGCTTTGAAAAACTTTTGTGAATCTAAATTCCCTTTTTGAATTCAGAAATCCTAGCAGGTTGTAGGCAGATGGTAAACATGAATGATTTACTTTCTAGTTAGTTAGAGGAAAAAAAGAAATGAAAACCTTAGGAAATTGTTTTAACGACATGAATGAGTGTTAGGATAACACAAAACTGAAGGAGATAAATAGATAGACACACAGATTTTTTTTTCCTCACATAGATAAACAGTAAGAACAACCACAATAAAAGAAAGAAACTGAATGGAAGGATATGATGTAATGCAAAGCTTTTGTCACTGATGGAAACATTTTGAAGACCATCTGGTATTAATCCAAGTTCAATTTTTCTTCTCACAGCAACTTGTCTTAGAGGAAAAAAAAATGCTCCCGAGCCATAGATCCCACAGTCTTCTGTGAGGAAATCGATTGCCCAAGCAATATTCCTGTTCAATGAACTGGTGGAAGGACTTTTACTTGCTTCCTCAAATCCCCCAGGTGTTCAGGTAGCTGTCAATCACTTCACGTCTAAGAAATAACAACCAGCAGGATCAAGGATGTTCTCTTCATTTTTAAGCCTCTGTGTTTACAAATACAAGCATAAATAGAAATTTGTTTTGTACTTACAGGGCACTGTGCTAGAACTTTGGATCAGTCATCTCCTTGTATCACCACAACAACACTATAAAGTGGTGAATGTTATCATTGCCACTTACAGAGGAGGACAGTGGTATGTAGGGTCGCAGGATGTCTAACTCCAAAAACTACAACCATGACATCTTCCCCCAAAGCCTTTAGTCGAAGGCAAATTCTACCACTTGTCCCTAAATACAAGGGAATATGCTACCTTGTCTATACACAGTACTTTCATGAGGTAGGAGTGTAAATTAAGGAGATCTTTGCAACACAATTGTATTTTAATGCCAAATATAAGCTAAAGTTCCAATAACTTGCTGTTGGTTGTCAAAACAAAGATTAGCAAGTCTGAGTCACAGAGTAATTCATTTCAAATTTGGCTTCTGCCTCCATTGCTAAGTCATTTCAAAAGTGGGCCACAGGCGTGGGAATGGCTCACATGATGTCATGATTAGGCAACGCGATCCCACCCTGGGAGATGGAGACCTGGAGTCAAACGTAGTGCTTGCCTCTTATCCCCAACCCCATGCACAGTTCAGATTAAGTGAGTTGCTTTGTGGTTTTTATCTCCTGTTCTTGCAGCTGCCTGATGCACTCTCGTCTTTCAGGCTGAGCTGCCAACTTTCCATTCTGGGCCCCAAGTTAACACAAAGAATCGTCTTCCAAAGTCATGCCAGAGCTTTTATTTTTTTTTCTCCCCTTTGGCATCAGTGTTTTTAATGGAAACCTGATTCACTTGTCACCAAAAAAACACAAGAGAATGCTGCATCATAGGAGGTGGACCAAACCAGCATACTGGGATCCTGTTTCAGGGGTGAGCACCCTTTGTGCTAAAAAGAGTGCTTCTGAGAGAGGCCAGAAAGGCAGCCTTTTGGACCAAACTTCTCTCAGATCCTAAGGGAACATTCTAGAACAAATGATGCCTGACATATGAAATACCAAGTTGTGTCAGTCCTATGAAGCTTGCCCTCTCTAGGATGAAATGTGCACAACTTAATGATAATAAACATAGTGCTATTGAGATTCAGGAAGTTTGGAATACCTACATACCAACTTATTCTCTGTTCTTAGAGATGGCTCCTCCACTTACTAGCTGCTGGTTGCACTGAAAGATGGGCCCCCAGTAACCTGGGTCAAAAATCTGATCTGCTGCATACTAACTGGGTAAAGTAGAGGAAGTTATTTGACCATGCAGGGCCTCCATTGGCTTATCTGAAATGGGGCTGAAAATGACAATAATAGTGCCCCCTTGTAGGGTTGTTTTGAGTGTCCAGTGGGCTGACAGATGTGAAGCATCTGGATCCAACCCTTGTCATATGATGTTCTTTATGACTGTTTTCGGCCACTGTTATAGTGTCTATTAAATGGTTTCCATAGACATGTTATTAGGGCAGAGCTATCCCTTCTGAACAATTCTGCATATGATCTTTTCTTCTTTAACCCTAGAGATTAGCATTTCAGATAGGTGCCTGCAGGTGGCCTTACACACAGCCTCTGCACAGAATAATCATATGGCTTCTAGTCTGAGCTCCAGAAGAAAAAGATAAATGTCTACTAAGCACCTGCAATGGGCCAGATACTTTATATATATATTCATTTTGAGCCTCAGAATAATCCTGAAGATACATGTACTGTGAATGAGAAGAAATGTGCTGAGAAATATTAATTTATTCCAAGTTACAAAGCAGAGAGTGGCAAAATCAGGATTTAAAAACAGATCTAACTCTACAAGTCTGTATTTCCTCCCTACCCCCTTGTGTGTTACTGTTACTGTGACAAAATACATGAGATAATCAATTTTGAAAAAAGAAGGTTTATTTTGGCTCTCTGTTTTAGAGATTTCAGTTCACAGTCATTTGGCCCCATTGCCCTGGACTTGTGGCAGCACAGTTACCTGAGGGCTGGGGCTTATGACACCTCAGGGAGGCCAGGAAGCAAAAAGAGAAAGGAGAAGGGGCTGGGGCCCCGATATCCCCTTGGAGAACACAACTCCAGTGAACTAACTTCCTTCTACTAGGCTCCATGTTCTAAATGTCCCATCTCCCAATAGCACCATAGGCCAAGCCTTTAATACTTGGGGCTTTCGGGGATCTTCAGGGATATTCTACTCTATAATGTCCTGCCTTGGGAAAGGAGTCAGAATAAAGGCCTTAACATCCACCTGCTCAGTGATAGCCAGCCTTATTTTAACAGTTGCAAATTCTTTCATTCCACATAGGAATATGGATTTAATGACACACTTAACCCTGTTAGTAGAAATTCCTACTGAAGTACAAGTAGCTGATAGAAGATCCTTTCCTGATATCAGATTTGGTTGTGGCAGAAACAAAAGGGCACTTTTCCCAGAAAGAGGAGGCTAAGTCAAATTTAGGTCACCACTTACTACTTTCCTGGTAAGTTTTACATACTCTAGAAAACTCTTTTTTTTTTAATGTCGGTTCCTTGCAGGGTTTCCAGACTTTAAAAATAGTGTAAGTATGTCCCGTGAAGTATTTGGGGAAAACTAAAACATCATTTGTCTTTTGAAGTTTAAATTCAAATTTATCTGGGGATCCTTCCTGTATTTTACCAGGCAGCCCTAGTACTCTGACCTGAAGACTTTCCATGAGGTATCTCACAGATATGAAGGATAAAGATACCATCACTAAAAATCCTGACATCACAGAAACAGGCCCAATGCCTTTCTAACCCAGAAGCTCAAAATGAACTTTTGAGCTTCAGTTAGAAATGTTTGGACTGGGTTTAACAATGGCATTTTCCACAGGGTACTGTTTTGGTACCAGTCGACTAAGAAAAGGACCAGTTGGCTTGATGGAGTGGTTGCCAGTTTTAGATTAGTCATGAGGGGGATGTAAGGGAAATTGCCAGGATGAATCTTTGTGCTGTGCTTTTGAACCTCTGTATTTGTTTTCTATTGCTGCTGTAACAAATGACCACAAATTCAGTGACCTGAAACAACACCCACTTATTACCTTACAGCTTCTGTAGGTCATATGTCCAGGTGGGTTTACTTGGGTATTCTGCTTACGATCTCAAGAAGCTAAAATCAAAGGGTCGGCCAGCCTGGATTCTGAGGGAAAGTTTACTTTCAATTTCATTCAAGTTGTTGGCAGAATTTAGTTCCTTCTCATGTAGTTGTAGGAATGATGTCCCCATGTCTATGCTATCTGTTGACCAAGGGTCATTCCCAGCTTCTAGAGGCCACCACTTCATTGGTTCATGGTTCTGTCCATTTTCAAAGCCAACAACAGTGCATCAAATCTGTCTCATTCTCTAAACTCCTCCCACTTACCCTCTGCCACGTCTCTTGGAATGATTTCTGTTTTCCTCTATGTTAAAAGCTCTTGGGATTACACTGGGCCCATTCAGTTAATCTAGAATATCTTTTCATTTTAATGTCAATTGGCTCATCACCTTAATCATATTGGCAAAGTCCCTTTTGTAAGTATTGTAGTATGGACACAGATTGAACATCAGGGGCAAAACTGACAGGCTCAAAATTCTCCCAATAGAACAGGCTTTGGAAGTTGATGGTTCATTTTAAAGGCTGTTCAGGGTTGGAGCACTTTCTGAGACAGAAGAGAAACTTCCCATTAGTCGTCAGAGGTGACAGCTCTTCACATATCCACTCTGATCCAATATGAAATAATCCAGGTAAAGCCCAAAGAACTTTGTTTTGATCCCAGATCTGCAGCCACCAAACCAAGTAAACTTAGACAAGTCATTTAAAGCCTCTGGCTATTTTACCTATCAGATGCAACATACTGGATGAGGAGTCTGGTTACTGGCCAAACACTGATGTGTGATCCCTCTGTATCCCCCAACCCCTGTACCCTGCCATATGCAATTACAAAGGCTTCACTGGGTAGAGCTGTCCTCCCCGACCCTAGACTTGGTGCGCAGCCAGTACATTACAATCTCTGGAAGGAGCTGCAGTGAAGGACTTGGCCTTGCTCTTACACCTATCTGTATTCCTAGTCTAAGCACCTCCATTTAAAGGGGAATCTTCAGCAAAGGCCTTCTTCCTGCCACTCTGCCAAGATCTCCTTATATGGGAACAGAGGGGAAATTTTATGTCCACTCTGACTTAGGGTGCAGTACTTTTCTGCTCCTAGTCCTTCTTTCATTACACCCTGTCCCCACCCTTGATCCCTTGTTCCCAGGTCCATAAAACTGAAGGAGCATTTTGCTTGGGGTCCTTCAGCAGTGGACAATCCTCACTGTGCATTGTATCTGTACTATGAAGATGACCCTCACTCTGTGCCTTTCCATGGTAGAGGGGGCATGGAATCAGGAGCTTCAGTGCCTTTTCCAGTGTAAACTCTCACTCATACTATTGTATTTTATCTTTACTGGCTACTTCAACACCTGGAAGATAGCTCTCTCCAGCTCAGTAGAGCTCTAAGCTATGTTGCCTAGGTGCTCTGATAGTGCCATGAATTACAGTGCTCATTCATTCGTTAGTTCAACAACATTTATTTAGCACCCATGAAGGGCTGGGTACTTGCTGGTTGGGGGTCAGGGATACAAAGATGAGTAAGACCTGTTGTATCACTGGCATGAAGCTGGCATTCCAGTTGAGGTATGTGACCAATTCAGTGTGATATGGCGTAATTCATCTTCTTATCAAGTGTTGCTTGAGAGCCTAACTTCCTGCTTGAGATCTCATATAATTCTTATAATGAATCTGTGGGGTAAATGTAATGATTATACTTATTTTGCAGATAAGTAAATCAAAGGTCAGAGAATAAAATATTTTGTGTAAATATTTTAGTCCCCGCTCCACAAGCAAGTAATAGACCAGGATTCAAACTCAGAACTTTTTGTTTAAATTCAATGCTCTGACTCCTTCACTCAAAATAAACTCTTGATAAGAACCTAGAGGAGAGAACTGATTCTTCTTGGGGTTAAAGGAGAGGAATACTATAATAGCTCAGAATTTTGAAAAAATAAAGTGCTATTCATAATGATTGCTACTATTATAATCATCTTCATTTAAATTCTTATTACTTCAACAAAGACTTTCAAAAGTTCCAAGTTACCCTTAAGCCAATGTGCAAAGATGTGGGGAGCCATCCGTCATCCCTGGGCTGAGCTTGCTCCCTCACCACCACCACCCTTCTTTGAGCGGTGGGGGTATCAGACTGGCATGCACGCAAAAGTGGTGCAAGGCAAGTAGCCTTTACCCTCACTGGACAAGGGAGCCTGCTTCAAGACTTACCTGGGAGTTACCTAATAGGGATGTGCAACCCCCTGAAACCTGATTCCTCTGTCTAATTTAGATAGAACATTCCATCGAATCTCTTTTTGTGTGTCCCCCTCTATAAAAAATAAAGAGAATCCGGATGCTCGCTGGCTCTCTTGCTCCTTCCAGTGCTGGAGCTGACCCTTGGGGTCACTGAGCCCAGCCATCCCGCCTGAGAAACTTATGTTCGTGTGCGTGTGGTTTCTTCATGCCGTTTTCTTAGTTATTGATACAGCCAGCTCCTTTGAACCCAGTTCATATCGCCAGCCCGACCAGTTGGTGATACAAAAACCTGGCTTCTCTCTGAGATGATAAGTTAGTTCTCTCTTGTCCTTGTCATGCATCTCATTCACAGGTCCTTTATCCGAATGTGACAATGGCACCAGGGCTCAAGATGGTGGAGCAAAAGGTCTTCTCCAGGAGGTTTTGGGGAAGTCTTTCAGTGCATAATGAACCAGTAAATGCAATGACTCTCAAAAATGCTGGATCTTTAATGAGGGCATCTAAGGATGGGAGTCCTGTGTAGACACAAAAGAATTCATTTATTCCATCTCACTGGCTTGAAAGGAAAAGCTACATGTGGCTGTTCTTAGCCTGCCGGGTTACAGTAATGTGGGTGGCATGACTCTGAGATAGGAGAGCAAAAGTGAGCATGGTGTAATCACATCCTCCCTGAAATATTTCCTCTCAGTTGCCATGAGCTTGAAGGTGTTGGCAAATATTTAAGATAAGTGTTCTTGTCTGGTGCTATCTGGAGCTGTGTCCTGAGAGAGATAAATGCAAGAGAGACCATCTCTGGCATAAGCCCATCCCAAAGTGGCATCTCATTTCTATTTGTTGATTTGATCCCCATTTCCCAGTCTTTCTTCCTTTCCAGATTCCTCATTATAACCACAGCAGTCTGTGTAGACCCCAGAGGCCCTGAGGCTTTGCATCTGCCCTCTGAAAAATTCTGTAGTCCTGGAGTGAACACATCTTTCTGATCTCAGGTCACCGTCAGATGGGTTTATATCAGCTGGCCCAAGTGACTGCTTATAAACACACTCTTTGCTCTTAGATCTCTGTGCTTCCTAGACAATAAAGCTTCAAAGAACAAATAAGGAAGGCTGGATTTATCCTGCCAGATTGAGCTGTAGCCAAATCATAACCACATTCAAATGTGATCTTCCCAATTATTAAATAGGACTAACATAAGTACTTGTTATCTGAAATTTTATATATTTAAAAAGAGCCACCAAGTATCGTGAAACTCTTTCTAGCTACTGAGTGATAATAGTAATAATTGGAATTCCCATTCATTTTGTATTTCTTCTCTTAATAAACATTTAATGAGCACCCACTGCATGCAGAGCCCTCTGCCAGACACTCATGAGTGTAGGGAGACAAACTATCAGCTCTTCCAGGATTTAATATCTACTAATTTAGACAAGTATTGTACTGGAGAGAAAGAGCTAGAAGGTGCCATTAGCGATATTTCCTATTGTTACTGAGCAGTATGTCATAAATACCCCATACCTGTGTGTTGAACAAACAAGCAAGACTGATGCTGCTGATGCTGACCACAGCGGGCTTCCCCCATATGCCTCCTCAGTCATTTGAGAGGCAAAGCCCTGGCTCACCCCCATCCTCCATGTTGGGCTTAATGCATGTGGGTCGTTTGGTGTCTGCCAAAAGCTGGTGGAGTTAATGTCAAGTCTGTTAGTGGGCACTTTGGGGCTTTAATGCAGTCATTTTTAATTCATGAGATTCAAAGGAGACTCTGAAATGGCTGGCTCTCCAGCCTCAACAGACTGGCCTGAGAATTTTGGAGCGGAAGCATTTTGCTAGGAATTGGAGGAGCCACGCCTCAGTTGGGGCAGGGAAAGTGATGACTCACGGAGCCACTTAGGTTGGGCAGGAAACAGACGATTCTTTTGTTGCTGTTCTAGGCGGGGCCTGTATTCCCCTGGTAGACAGGTTGCATTAGGATCTTGGCATAAATTTAACTGGCAGCTCTTTCTCTTTCTTGGGTTTTTCCTGGGGATTTGGGGAAAGAGAGTTGAGCAATAGGATGAGTTCAAGGAGACAACATAGGAAGGAAATGAGGTGCTCTTCCAGGTCATTCCCTCAAAGTAGGCCAGTCAATCCAAACCGTGGAGCCTCGTAGGGACCCAAGTGGAACCATAGGCAGTACAGGACACTCAAGGGATCCTGTCAACACTGTAGAATGTGCATTTACTTTGGAGCTCAAAGAACCTGGAGAGACACTCCACCAACATATATACTGCCAAGGTTGCAGTTTTCCAGGAACCGCCAGTATTGGGGAGAAATCCTCTTTGATGGCCTCTCCAAAGCCCAGGTGTGGCTGAGGTGGACCTTTAGCTTGGCCATTGTGATTTGAGCTTACTTCCATTTTCTGTATCTCAGAATCCTCAACTGTAAAATAGTGTTAATAGAAGGCAATTATAGGGTCATGAGACTTAATGAATCAAAACATATGAAGCCCCTAGAACAATGAGTAGCTCAGAGTAAGGGCTTATAATATGTTTAGCTATTTTTATGAGGGAATTAAGAGGAGGAAGCACCAGTCAACCACAGGTACAGACGCTGGTTGTTAAAGTTACAGCTGGAGATAGGTAGCCTGATGTTTTTCTCGTTTTAAGAGGCCATAGTAAAAAGATGTTCCTGCAGGAAGTGACTGTTGAGTCCTACCTGGATGTACAGAAATAGTTCTTTCCTTCTTTACCCCTCGGGGTATATTTCCTTGATTATTTAGGTCAGTGCTTCTTAAATGTGAATGGCACAGGAATCACCTGAGGATGTTCATAAAAAAAAAAAAACAGACTGTGATTCAGTAGGTCTTGGGAAGCTGAGGTTCTACGTTTATTACAAGCTCCCAGGTGATGCTAATGCTGCTGATTCTCGAACTTTGAATACCAAGGATGTGGCCAGTATAGTCCATAGAACTTTCAGTAATCATGAAAATCTCTCTGTATGTCCCATATAGTAGCCACTTGGCGCTAAGCATATATGACTATGGAACATTTTTGAAATAAGGCTATTGGAAGCTGATGTTTTAAGTGTATCCAATTGAAGTGTTAATAACCACATCTACTTACTGTCTACCTTATTGGACAGCACAGCTCTAGCTCAGCAGGTCAAGATCACGGTTCTGATCCTTGTGAGAGTTATAGTCAGAACTATGGTCAAGACAACATACATGTGCTGAGAGTCTAGCTCAGTGGTATAGCACTTGCCTTGCACGTGTGAGGCTGTGGCTTCAATCCCCAACACTAAGGGGAAAAATATCTTAGTTAAAAATGAGGATTTAGGAAAAACAGTTGCATATGGCTCTATCCGGGACATCTGCATGCCCAGAAAATACAATCAACCTTTGTGCTGAATGTCAGTAAAATATTTTTCCTATTTACAGACAAACTTCCTGGTAAAACTGTCTGAATGAGTGGCTTTTCTCACTTGGGCTTAGAGTCACTGTTTGTAGCCTATGTGTTGGTAAAAAAAAGAAAAAGAAAAAGAAAGCATTTAATTAGTGTTTATTCCATGATATCCTCAGCTCATAATTTTTACTTTTTAATTGCTTTTCTTGAATGCAGTGCATGTCCTTGATGACCCTAGAAATAGGTATTCTCTTAATTTAAAAAAGAAATGGAGGGTTGAATAAACTCAAACAAGATAAAAGTTCTTCATTGAGAAATAATAATGTAAGAACCTGAAATGTTTCATAAATAGTAAGTTTTCGTGGATTGAAAATTATATTCAAGTCTTTAGCTTTTTTCTAAGCTTTGATTTCTGCCTGTGCTCTCTTGAATGTGGTGGACATGTCAAGCATCCTGGATGCATGGTTAGGAGACTTACACCCATATCAGTGACAAATAACTGACAGGGATCCAGAATGCAGAGCTGGATTCTGAACAGATTCCTGGTGCTTCAGAATGATATGAAGAGGAAGCCAGCCCTGTTCTGCACTAATTTTTTTTTTTTTTAATACCAGGGATTGAACTCCAGGGCACTCAATTACTGAGCCACATCCCCAGCCCTATTTTGTATTTTATTTAGAGACAGGGTCTCACTGAGTTGCTTAGTGTCTCATTTTTGCTGAGGCTGGGTTTGAATTTTCACTCCTCCTGCCTCAGCCTCCTAAGCTGCTGGGATTACAGGCATGCGCCACGGCCCACATGGCTGCACTAAATCTTGATGAGAAATGTGTCAATGCTTTACTAGCTTTTGATATTACATGTACTAGATCAATTTTGATTATCTCCAAGTTACTGTGCTGATTTTACAAATGATTGCATTTTTTAATACTTTGCATTTTTACCATGTGGATATTTATAAGCATGATGGACAACAATTTATACACAGATATTAAGTAAAGAGCTATTAGATTAATTATGAAAAATCTGTACTTCAATTAAGAATTTCTAATTAAATTTAATAGCAATTAGAACTTGTTAAAACTTTTTTAAAAAATTAATTATTTTTATTTATTCTAGTTAATTATACAGTAGTATATACTTTGATACATCACATATAGATGGAGTATAATTTCTCATTCTTCTGGTTGTACATGATGTAGAATCCCACTAGTCATATAGTTATATTTGCACATAGGGTAATAATGTCTGATTTATTCTACTATCCTTCCTCCCCTCCCTTTACTCCCCTCTACCTAATTTAGTAACTGTATTCTCTAAACCCCCAACACCCTCACCCTTATTGTGAATTAGCATCTATATATCAGAGAAAACATTTGGCCTCTGGTTTTTCGAGATTGGCTTATTTCACTTACCATGATATTTTCCATTTCCTTTCATTTACTGGCAAATGCCATAATTTAATTCTTCTTTAAGGTTGAGTAATATTCCATTGTGTACATATACCAGTTTCTTTATCCATTCATCTGTTGAAGGGCATCTAGTTTGGTACCATAGTTTAGCTATGGTGAGTTGAGCTCTATAAACATTGATATGGCCACATCACTATAATATGTTAATTTTAAGTCCTTTGGATAGCTATGTCAAATGGTGGTTCCATTCCAAGTTTTCTAAGGAATCTCCATACCACTTTCCATAATGGTTGCACCAATTTGCATTCCCACCAGCAATGTATGGATATACCTTTTTCCCTACATCCTCGCTAACATTTATTGTTGTTTGTATTCTTGATAATTGCTGTTCTGACTGGGATGAGATGAAATCTTAGAGTAGTTTTGATTTGCATTTCTCTAATTGCTAAAGATGCTGAACATTTTTTATATATTTGTTGATCGACTGTATTTCTTCTTCTGTGAAGTGTTTATTCAGTTCCTTAGCAATTAGAACTTTAATGCTATTTTTAGGGCAATTAGAGGTATAACACTACTTTTTATTTTACCCCTCCAAGATGTGTGTTTTGAAAAGCACTTGTGTTAAGAATGAATTGATTTTTGCTCAAGGACAAAATTGAGTTTCCTGCCATGGTGAATAGTGAAAAGAACCCTTGATGATAAGAAAGGGACAATACTATGCTGGTTCTATACAGCATCTTTTAGAGTTGTATCTTTGCATTGTGAGTTCCATACAAAAGTATATTGAGGGAAGAGGAGAAGGCAGAACATAGAAGGAGACAAATAGCCAAGGTTTTGAGAAATATAAGAACCGTGGAATAAGAAACAAGAGTGTGAGATTAATAAAGAAAGAAAGCTGACAGATTGAATAAGAGAAAACCATTGTGATCATTTGAGAATATTTTAAAATTCACTGCTGTAAATTAGTGGACTCAGATTGAAAATGACATGTTGAAATATACAGTAGCTAAGAGATAAAAGCATAACTGTTGGGTAGAACTTGACATAGGAAATGCCATTTTGAAACATGTCCTCCGTCCTAAAACAAGAGGCACATAACTCTTACTCAGTTTTACCCTACACCCCATCAATACCCCATCATCATGTAAAGAAACCCCAAACACTCCATGATCATAAGAAAGGAAATTGTTTCCTGGGGCTGAAATCCTGAAAACACCTGGTTCCTATGAAGGTGACACCACAAGAACCCTTCCCTGACAACCCTCTAGCAACACACTAACCACAAAAAATCCCCCCTCCCACACTCCTCTACATCTACCCCAGGCTGTAAATGGAAGGCTGATCTCAGTCTCTACTGAACTCTCCTCTGCTGGTTTGTCCCCAGTAAACCTGTGTGACTGTTGAGCCTCCTCTCCCCTCTTTGTTTTCTTCATTCCCTTCTTTCCTTCAATAACAACATGTTTTTCTTTAAATTCTTCCCATTGGTGAACTAGGAGATGCCAATGAGGTTGTCTGCGTGGCAACACAGATTTGAAATGTTAGAAATTCACACGAACAATTATTTTCTTTACTTATGCCAATGCCTAGATTGCTGCCTTTCCCGGGAAATTGGTGAATAGACCTTTGTCTCATGTGTGCTTGAGACACACACAACCTTTTGTTGAAGACTCTGAGTGGGAAGGAACAAGTGTGTGTGTGTGTGTTGTAGAAGCTAATGGAAGCAGTTTTAGGACAGTTCTTAATTCAAATAAATACTTTTTGCTAGAGTCCCTGGACAGATCCCAAATTATGGACTCCTACCTAAGCATATTTTTTCAAGAAAGCATCCCTGCCTCCATGTGAAGCCCAAAGCTAAGAGCTTCCTGCCTACTGCCTACCCTTCCCACGCTGGGGCTACTTGTCATAGGCATTCCCGTTGCCCAGGGCCATGAGTGATCATTGTAGTTCTAGCCAGCTTAATATATTGAAAATGTGATCAGAGGGATAAAAAGCAATAAAAAAGTATCATGAGGAGCTGGGGTTGTGGCTCAGTGGTAGAGCGCTTGCCTAGCTCGTGTAAGGCACATAAAAATGAATAAATAAAATAAGGTCTATCAACAACTAAAAAAATGTTAAAAAGGCATCATGATTATTTAATCAATGAGAGAAAATAATGGTACTTGGTCAGGATTCTTTTGGCTGGAGTGACAGATCCCCACTCAATCAAGTTTTACCAAAAAAAAAAAAAAAAAAAAAAAAATTAGTCAAGAAGACTTACTTATGGAACTCAAGGAGAGAAAAGAGGTAGGGCCTCTGGAAGGGACGGATGCAGGATTCAGATCCTCTTGGGGCTCTGCAGAGTGTACTTCCTTTCTTCCCTCACTCATCTCCACCAGGCCTTAATCCCAGGCTTGCTCCAAGCTCAGAGGTCCCTAACAGAGTTGGAATTCCTCCTTATTTCCTCCCAAAGGCTTGTCATATCAGGAAAGGTGTTTAAGTACTGAGTCTCCACTCCCCATTACTCTGGGGTGACTACCCTTTTCTTTCCTCCAAGAATCCCTGTAAATTACAAGGCAAAGCTTCTGCCCAGAGCCTAACGGAATTTCTGTGCCTGTTTCCTCTGCCTGCTGAAATCCTAATTCACTTTTCAATGTCCATCTCAAATATGTAGAATCTTGCCGAATTTTTCCACCCCAAATTAATCCGTTCTTCCTTTGTGTGTCCCCAGCACTTTGTCTACACTCTAAGTATGTGATTAATCTTTTAATCTCCTCTCCACAGTGCTGGGGACAGCCAGCTTTGGCACCTAGTAGGTGATTAAGAATTTATATACCACCTTCATGTCAACAAGTCTAGGGATTGGCAGAGGCCTTGTGCTCACGTCATTGTTAAATCAAACAAGGAAGAAGCTATTATGTTGTGTAGATGCATTATTCTTGAAAAAAAAAAAGTTAAAATAATGACTCAAAAGACCATTGAAAAAACAGTGTTTTGCTTTATTCTCAGTATTCTCATTCATGTTAAACATCCAAGCACCAGGTTTTCTTTCAAAATCAGTTTAGACTGGCTCCTAGTTTGTTACTTTAAGAAAGCTTTTGATCCTAAGTTAATCAGGAACCACATCCCTCTTAGTTAAGCTTCAAAGGGTGGGATGTAGGGAAAATGCATCTTTTGTTTGTTTTTACAAAAGCTTTCTCTTTGAAATTTGTTTGTCTCTGATGTCTGGGGGTTTCTAGTGAGAAACAATACTCTAAAAGACAATCAGCTTCCACCTTTGTCATCAAAGTTCCTTCTCATCATCTGAGACTTTTGCATCACTCCAAACAGCTCAAGCTGTGCTCTGTTCCCTTCTGTCTGTGCTTTCCTAGGCACGGCCACCATCAGGGTCAGACATTGCCCCCACAGGCCTTAGAGATTAATGGACAGACAGGTACTCTCTCCCCTTGTCAGGAGGTAGACAAGGGGGCACTTTTCTTTGGCAGGCACTCCAAGGGGTGTGTTACCACTCTGAGGTACACTCACTATTGTTCCCTGCACCAAAGTCAATGAACTGTATTTTCCTCCACGCAAACTCATTGTGCTAAAAGGACTTGCTTTTTCCTTAATGCTGAACATGGTGGTCTCTGCACGTCTGTCTTCAGGGGCCTTGGCACCAAATGCCTCAATTAAGGAGGTGGTACCTCCGCAGTGGGAGTAAAAAGTCTCCTCTTTGCTTCTGGCAACCTTTTTTCAGAGTGTTCTGAAATGTCTTTGTGCCTAATAAGTCAGGCTAAATTGCTTTTTATCCCTGAGACAGCATTTTCAACATTATAGCTCTTGGTAGATATTAACTAGGAACAATATAAGTAGGACTGTGGAGCAGGGTCAGTTAGTGTTTATGTTTAATTTGTTGGAGTATTATGTGGGGTTTTTTTTCTTTTTATCATTTTATTGTTGTCTGGCTGAATCACAAACCTTAGCTATTCAGTAAAGAACAAAGCAGGATCAGTTTCCTGATCCACTTAATAACAAATCCTGGGCCTCCACTCTCCCTCCCTCCCTCCTAGTCTGAGAGATCAATTTTAAAAGCTAAAAAAAAAAAAAAAAAAAAAAAAAAAAAAAAAAAACTAAGTTTAAACAGAAAATAATTCATTAAAAAAAAGACATATGAGTGTCTGTTAAAAAAAATAAAACCTGAAAATTTGACTAAAAAGAGATTCTATGTATAAAGCTGCCTGAGGAAGGTTGTCAATTTTTCTTCTTTGTTTTAGGTAACAGTGATCCAGGTTTCTCTCTGGAATATGAATTTCAACATCATTATTAGTTGGATTTATATTCTCTTCACCATTAATAAGCAATTCTGCTTTCTATACACTTATAACATTTATATTCAGACAGCTCAAGAGTACACTATATTTCTGATATTCTCATCTTCCTTCTAAAACCTACCTAAGAAAACTACAGTTATGGATGTGTAGAAGATTTCAGGGTTTTAAATACAGCTCATTACTGTAATGAGAAAAATAAATCATCAAGGACATGGTTAAGGTAAGAAAAGGACATTCTATTGGGATCATCATTCCACAAAATTTTATTTCAAAATTACCTTAAATATTTCAAAGGGAATTAGAGTTTATTTCTTTGTTTTGGTGGTGGAGCTGGGAATTGAACCTAGTTAGGCCTTGCCTATGCTAAGCACCCACAGTATCACAGAACTATATTCCTAACCCCCTGGACGCCATCGTCTAAAATAGTCCCAATATTGTGTGAACATAGGTTGTTTTTATTTTTTTCAGTCTTCAATTTCAAACTTACCAATCTGATCTACAAATGGCAGTGAAGTCATCTGTCTGTAGTTGACCCAACAATAACCACCTCTGAAATTCCTGAATATCCAATTAAAAGATTCCTACAACTTTCCTAATGCTCCTCACCTCCAGCCAATCCTGCATACATATAGAGTTGTGATCTCCCCAGAAAAACAGCCCCCTCTATAAACTGTTTGTCCCAATCTACCTCATATTATTGTTCTTTGTGTACAGTCCTATATTCGTCACTTTTCATGGCTAAGACAAAATAACTGGATTAATCAGCTTAAAAGGAGGAAACGTTTATTTTGGTTCACAGTTTGAGGTTTCAGTCTATGGTTGCTTGGCCTTACTGCTGAGTACCTACTGTTGAGCCCATGGCAACTGGGTAACAAAAGACAAGGGAAGAGCAGAGAGTCCTAATATCTCTTCTAGGAGCACACTCCTAATGACCTACCCATCTTACTCTAGACCCAATTCCTAAAGGTCCCACTGCCTCCCCATAATACCACAGATTGGGCACCAAGCCCTTAGCACAGGGCCTAAGATCTTCTAGTAAGCTATCTGCTTTCTGAGGGCAGGAACTGTGTCTTACTCATTTGTTTTATACCTTCCACTGTGACTGGTAAATTGAAAAACAAATGAAATACTTGCCAAATTTAACTGATTTGAATGCTCCACAAAATTCCATTATCTCCATTGTAATCTTTAGCAGTAAAACTTTTCCTTTAAAATTACTGAAAAACAGGAGAAAGGCTTAGGAAAGACATGGTAATCACATACATGACATTTGCCTTTTTGTCTTCCTATCATTTTTTATAAATATTTTTACATGGAACCTCCACCTTGGTACCTCATTGGGCCTGCTCAGGGCATCAGAACTAGTGTCTTTTGTGTGCATTTATTTGTTTCAAATTTATTTTATACTGTTTTTATTTTGGAACGAATACATGCCATTCAAGAAAAAGTTAGAAATAGAGGTAAGTGAAATAAAAGTCCTCAATAAATCTGCTACCAAGGTAGGATAATGTGGACAACCTTCTTATTATGAATATACTGAGTTTTATTTTTGTTTTTCTGAATGATTGTGTCAGAAAACCTCTGTATATAGAGAGATAACATCTTCACTGGCACAGATCTTTGTCCTGTGACTATCAATTGAGTTGCTCTCTGTTTTGCACCAGTAATAGATAGGGCAATCTTGATGCTGAATTCAGAGTTTAAGTGGATCTCTTTTGATTTCACAGAGCAGCCCCTCCCTCCCAAATCCCTTTCCATTTCCAGTGGTAGGTAGAACTTTGTTTGGGGAAAGCATAGCATTCAGGGATTGTGTGAAAACTATCTGACTTAGCAGTGTTAGCTTAGTGTTGCTCTCTGCAGCAAATTTAGGTCTTCTCACCTCAGCACACTGAATGGGCTTTGGAGAATAAAGGTTGAGTACAAGAGTCTTCATTAAGAAGAGTTGTTAGCATCCAATGTGGGGTACATATGAAGCTTAGGCAAATATATGGACCAATGGGGGATCATGCCCAAAGTGGTAGAAAAAACATTTTCAGCCAAACTCTGATAGGCTAGCCTTGAGCGACTGAGAGGATTCAAAAAGCAATGAGGCAGGGGATGACTCAGAAGCAACAGTGTAAAGGGCTTAGTACTTAATCACTTGAAGGATTCTGACACTTGGAGGTGGTAGGAGTCCTTAAGGGGATGTTGTTAGTCTGCCTGGAAATAGAGGATGAAGGTACTTATTCCAGCAACCAACTACCAAATGAAAAAGGCTATATTTGCATCCCAAAGTGGGAAAGCAAATTACACCATGTGTGACTGTGTGTGTAATTTTTATTGAGGGCAGCACATTAACTGGTGTTAATTGTATTAGTTCAGGAAATTTTGAACATGGAAGAGAGAGCAAAGGAAACATGTTTCTTGGTAAAATGGGCTTTCTCACCTCTCTTAAGCATCCAACTATTTTACTGATTTATCAGGTCAGCTCCATTCTATCACATAAGGTTGGAGAGAAATATGAAAAAGGACTACAAAAGATATGGGTACCATCGGCTGGGGTTGTGGCTCAGTGGTAGAGCACTCGACTGGCATGTGAGAGGCACTGGGTTCAATTCTCAGCACCACATAAAAATAATTAAAGTAAGGGGTCTGGGGATAGCTCAGTTGGTAGAGTGCTTGCCTTGCATGCACAAGGGCCTGGGTTTGATCCCCAGCACCACACACACATACAAAAAAATAATAATATAAAATAAATGTACTGTGTCTATCTACAATTAAAGAAAAAAATATTAAAATTAAAAAAACAAGAATTACCAAGAAAAAAGGAGCAGGAGCTTTTAGAATCAAATAAGTTGTGAAAACCCCTAGAGTCAAGAAGACTTAAGTCTAACACCCCATACTCTGTTAGGTAACAGCAACTTGATAACTTTAGCCTCTTCTTACTCACAAGCTTAATATTTCATTTTTGCTAAAATTTTGAAACTTTTAAAATGAAAATATCCAAATATAAATCAAAGTAGAACACTTGGAGGTGTTGTAGGACTCAATCCCTTGCTAGGCCAGTCTGTGCAGCAGAGGGAGGGTGGCTGGTAGTGGCTGGAGGCCTCACTTTGGGGAATTGTTCTTCTGCTCTGTGGCCACCAGCCTTCCTCCCTGGTCCTCCAGCCACTATGGATGCTGCTCCTTAGGCACCTCTATGAGTCCAGACTAAACCCACAAGCCAAAGCACTGCCCTCCCCTAGGGACCCAACAGCCACATCTCTGGCCAACTAGCCATGAGGCTCCCTTATCCTGCTTGGATTCCTTAGTAACGCAACACCACCATGATTCAGCCAGAACAGAACAGGTCTCTTTGGCACATACCACCATGTTGACAATGCCACTGGCCAGATCAACATGTGACAAGTGTCTGGCAGGAATCTAAGTCTCTGTTCCAACACAAGCCTGTGCTTTTGTATCTATTTCCTTTCAGGGACTTTTACTAGGTATGAGAATGTTAGAGAAAAACCATGATTGTAGCTAGTCATGCCCATAGCCAATCTCACAAGGTGAGAAATCACCTTGTATGTGTTGACTTTGACCCTGAATGCACTTGTCCACCTGGTATGTTCCAGTCTAACAGTACCTTAACTCTCTATATGGTGTGTCCTGTGGGTTGGGGTGTGCAGAAGGGACCGAGAAGGAGAATGAGGGGTGCGCTCAGGGTACCTTCTCCGATGTGCTTTCAGAGAAGGAGGATGAAATGAAAGCATACAATGACTGAGTCAGAACCTGGTGGTGACCAAGAAACCAAGGAAACAACCTCTGTGGCACATTCCTGTCCTTTTTCAACAGAACCCCACTTTCCCCAGGCACAGTCATCTTCTCATGCCCCGAGCACATGAAATCCATTCTCCCGTTCATGTTCCTAAGGACATGAACTCAACAGAATCCAACTCTTCTGCCTCTTAGACCAAAAGCACCAAGAGGCATCCAGTTACAGAAAAGCTCTGCAAGAAGGGAGGAGCTGTGAACCAGACTCTCGGAGCCTCCAGGGAGTCAACTACCAGAAGGGTCTTAACACAGGCACATCCAGGGAGGCCATCCAGGGGGAGAAGTCCAGCATGACCATCAAAGGCCCGAAAGAAGCCATCTCAGGCCTGAGCCACACAAGCATTTGGACACCAATGGACATTCCCCATAGATGATTGAGCTTTTCCTGCTGGTGGTGCATGTGGTGATACTGTGCAGTATCTAGAAAAGCTCCAGGACTTGACAAAGGGTCCCTGGCAGGATCCCACACCATTGAGGAAAACGCAGGACTGAAAAAAAAAAATCCATGACTCCAACCCAGAACTGGGAGAAGCGGGTCCAATGCAACTGCTGGGGTATTGAAATCCTGAATCTTGCAGAAACGCAAGTGGAAAGACTGTGGGAGGATATCTGTCAGTTTCTGTGCAATTCCAAGAGAGGGAAATGGCTTCTTTCTTTTTCTTTCTTTCTTTGCTTCTCTCTCTCTCTCTCTTTCTCTCTCTCCCTCTCTCTCTCTCTCCCACACACACACACACCTCCTTTCTTGTACTGGGGATTGAACTCAGGGGCACTCAACTCCTGAGCCACATCCTCAGCCCTCTTTTGTATTTTATTTACAGGCAGGGTCTCCCTGAGTTGCTTAGCGCCTTGCTTTTGTTGAGGCTGACTTTGAACTAGTGTTCCTCCTGCCGCTTTCTCAAAGGACACAGGGTGGAACTTGAACAGGCCTAGGCACTTCTGCTGCATAGGACCATCCAGTAATCCCGAGGCCAATGTCACCCAATTAGCGCCCAGCTCCAGCACTGGCACAGTGAGGTCGTGGAGAAGATTCCTAGACTAATGAAAGACACCACCCAGCTGGAAACTGACAACCCCCCTCTCCAACTTAGCCTGTGCCCCATCCCTAGTTCTAATATGAAACTTGAGAATTCCACTCGCCTGATGGTGGGGCCATCCTTGTTATTACAAGATCAAGTTCTTCCTGGATGAGTCCGAGCCCCTTTTCCACTCTGATTCCGTCCGTCTGAGGCAGCTCAGCAGAACCAGCTCCTTCATTACTGGATAGAAGAAGAACCCAGTATACGCTTTGGTCCCTTTGACCTACAGCCTCTTTACTGGGACATTCCACATTCTGAATTCTGAGGCGTCTGTGGTTGATTGAAGAGATTCCTGGGGCTGAGGAGAAACTGGAACAACTATTAGAGATTGTTGGAGTCTAGAGTAAGAGGCCAGCCAGACCCTCCTGGACTGTGTTCATAGCCCTCTCCCTGACCTATTGTAGCACATAGGGATGCTCCATTCTGGAAATCAACTGGCA
>NC_138187.1:65565176-65762676 GCF_964194105.1 Spermophilus citellus | reverse complement strand
GTCTTGCGCATCTCTGATTGCAAAAGCCTGGGGTCCAGGAACCATTCTCTGGACACCAAGAGACCCGAGGATGACTTTATTCGACACCATTTTGCACTTCGCCTCTTGTCTCTGACGTTTTACCACTGTTACCTACTCGTCCATAACTCCCTCCTGCAACTGGACTCCTTGCTTCTGCTGGTCTGTTCTTTTCTTCATGCCCTTCCCTTCACGGAAATGACCTTATCCAGTCACATCTACATAGGTCCTCACTAATTCCTTGTTGATTTGACCTGAAATGCAGACATTGATGATGATATATAAAACTCAGAAATAGGCCCCCTAAAAAAATGAAAAGAAATATGATGATACTAAAATACAATATATTCTCACAGAAAAAAGAAAACAGAAAAATATGCCCCTACAGAAAGATATAAAAAACAAACCAGTCCACAATTTGTGTCATTTTTTTAGTTTGTACCATTGGCATTGACAAGAAATGGCCTGTAATGCTCCAGCTCTTAAAAAAAGAAACATGAAACATGTTTTCCAAAATTTGACATAATTTTAACAATTTACTCAACATTACCCATAAAGAATTGTGAAGTTGAAACAAACTTTTATAAACTATCCATAATAAAAATTTAAAGATAAAAATAAAGATAAACCATGTCAGAGGAAAGATTAAATTAGTTTTCTATGTTTTTCTGCAGAAAATGATATTACAAAAGTATTGTGTCTTAAAAAAAAAAAAGTATGTTGGGCTGGGGATGTGGCTCAAGTGGTAGCACGCTTGCCTGGCATGTGTGCGGCCTGGGTTCGATCCTCAGCACCACATACAAAGATGTTGTATTTGCTGAAAACTAAAAAGATAAATATTAAAATTCTCTCTCTTTCTCTCTCTCTCTCTCTCTCTCTCTCTCTCTCTCTCTCTCTCTTTTAAAAAAAAAGAATTACACGTGAATGTACACTGAAGTGGGTTTTTAAAAAAAATTTGGAAGAAAGCATTATGGAGTTGGATCAGGAACCTAATTAATAAAAAAGTGTCTTGTTGTTTTTCTGGAATTTTTGTTGTTTATGGATTTGTTAGCATTTTAAAATTTATAATTTGAAATTGTTTCTTTATCATCCTAATAAATCTTTTCTTTCATTTGAATTTTGTATTTAAAACTTTTCTTAAAGAGAGTCCCTGAATTATATAAGTTTTAGTCCTCAAATCTTGATCTTGGTGAGTCCTGGACAGCTAGTACATGTACCTAGGGAAGAGGATTGTGTGGAGACTGGTTTTCTGGAAAGGTGAAGAAGGGTCAGTCAAGTTGGAGGGCAATTCAGAGTCCATGGTCAGAAGAAGAAAGATGGGAATGAGTATTATGTTGTAGGGCAAGGGGGTAAAGACTTTGGGTTTGCCTTTGCATTAAGAGGTGAAAACAGGGGATCTTTAATAATTAAATCATCATCATTAAATGTAACAATGGCTAAATATATACTCATTAAACATTTTATTTTAAATGACCACAAAAGCCCTTCATCAGCAGGTCATGGGTGTAGGGGCCAAAGCTGGCCTAGTCTGAGTTGGTTGAATGAACTTTTGTCTTAAGTTTTCTGGTATAAACCGCACCCAGAAATCTTCCTCTATAATTTGGGTTTATAACTTTGGGGGAAACAATCTGAGTGAAACCTGCTTCTAGAGTGTTCTGTGATTTCTGTCTACTTATAGTTCTCTCACCAATATATAATTCAGCTACAAGCATTTCATTGATTTGTTGTTGTAGAGTGTTCTCAGGCATTCAGCTTCATTTTCATAGAAACTGCTCTTTTCGGTAGTCATATTTCATCAGTTTATATATTATTAACTAAATTACAGAATTTTTATCACAAGTGCAACTGGCAGAACAGATCTGGCAACAAACACATCTGACTCTTGGTACCCACACAACTCGGCTGCTAAGAACAGGAGGGTACAGGTCTCCTGGAGGATTGCTAACCAACCCATGTGGCCAGTGAAGCATGAGCTTCAGTGTGAGTGTTCTTGGGAAAAAGGGGAGGCTCTATATAGTTTATCCAGTAAGTCTGAGGTGGAACTTGGTTAAAGGAGCTTTCTACCTTACTGGTAAATCAAGTGAAAGCCAAGTTTTGCAAAGAAAGTACAGAAAGTAGGATTGTTGAACCTCAGCCCATATGCAAACAGTGGAAATTCAATTCGAAATCCCTTTTTTTCTAAACCATCCCATCTGTACATTAGTAATGGAACTATTTCCATAGAGCAAGTTTCTAAGATGGTAGGAATACTGAGGATCCCAAAAGAACTGCTCTCCCTGCATTCTAGTTAGGCTGGCAATATAGACACAGTTGTAACCAGTTCATTTCCCTTGTGACTTCTGTCTCTACACTTGCTAGACCTAACCTCCTAGTTCTTTCTCCTGAGCTGGCACTCTAGATGGCACAGAAATTTCTGGAGTGACTTTTGTATAATATGCTTCCCTAGCACCTTTCCTTATTGAAGCTAAGGAAAATTTCCTGAATTTTGGTTTGAACATCAGTGTGTCCAGAACCCCTAGTAAACCACTTCCCCATCCCACATGCAAGGGGGAACCAGGAGGGATATTGAAGATTGAATGTGGAGCTTTGTCTTATAGTCCTGTCTCTCCTTCATATACCCCTCAGTCTAGAGCTACAAGAGAACACTCACTATCTTCAGATGCACCTGGCTCCAGATTGACCTCCCACACATACAAGAAAAATCTCCCCCAGGATTTACCATCCTGTAGGGCTGATGAGTGCTTCTAGAGTTTGCTGCCTTTGCTGAGAGTGGTGTTTCCCAACGTCCCCTCCTCCTCACCTCTCATAGCCAATACTCAAGAAATCGTATGAGTTTTCCTTCTAAATGTCACATGATTTTGCTGCCTTCTCTCCAGCACTTAGTTCCAGCCCTCCTCATCTGGACCATGTTAAAGGTCTGTGACTGGTTCATTTGCCTTGAGATTTTGCTTTCCCCAATCTTTTCTTTGTAGAGATACCAGATCTAAATCTGATCATGTTACTTCCCTGTCTAAAATCCTTGACAATAAATCCTCACTGCTCACAGGATAAAGCTTAGATACCTCAACATGGTGCACAGGGCCCTGTGAGACCTGGCTTTGCTTTACCTTTTCAATCTAATGCCCTGCCTTTTGAGGGACAGGCCACCTGTATCAAATGTCTTTTCTTCCTTTCCTAGATGGCTAATGCCACCTGGCCTTTGAGAGTCTGCTCTGCCTTCATTTTCTGAGAAGTCTTCCTTCACTGTGTCCCTTGTCACAAGCATGTGCCCTGCTTTGTGTCTCCACAGCACCCCCCCCACCAACATATCTGTTATAACATTAATCAGAATTATTGCAACCATTTGTTTACCTTTCTCTCTGAATACATTGTGAGTTTCTCAAAGGCCTGGATAATGCCTTTAACTTCTGTATCCAAGACACATTGTGAAAAGTATTCGAATTAAGCCTTTTATTTAGAGATCCGTGGACATGGTGACTGGGACAACCATTTGAGAACACCCTCACCCCCAATTTGTTTTAATTTAGCAAGCTTATTTCAAGAAAAACATAGATTGATTTTTTTAAAAAAAGTTTGTATGTATGAGGAAGCTAGAGATGCAAAAGGAAAACAAAGGTGAGGTGGAGCTCTTAAAAATCAAAGGTGGGGCTGAGATTGTGGCTCAGTGGTAGAGCGCTCGCCTAGCACGGGCGCGACTCGGGTTTGATTCTCAGCACCACATAAAAATAAAGACATTGTGTTGTGTCCATCTACAAAAAAAAAAAAAAAAAAAAAAAAAAAAAAAAAAAGATTCTCTTTCTCTCTCTCTCTTAAAAAAAAAAAAAAAAAATCAAAGGGTAATCAGTAGAGGAAAGGGACCAAGAAGTGGGAGACAAGGAGGAAGGGGGAAAATGATGTTATAGGCCAAATTATATTGTTATATTATGTGCATGCAATAACAAATCCCATCAATATGTCCAACTAAAATGCATCAATGAAAAATCTGGAAAAAATTAAAAATCAGAAGGAAATGTTTATATGCAAAAAATGTTTTCAAGAGTACAATAGATAAAAAGCAAGGTTTTAAAAATAAGTTTGCCCTAGTCTGTCTCATAGTTCAGATTCTTGCCAGCTGAAACAATACAGCATTTCGAGGTCTGTTACTTTCTCTAAAGAGATCCAGAATATTAGTGGGACTCCTGCAAGAAATTTCTACAAGTAAGGTGGAGTATAATCCTTCTGCCTGTCAATATGGTAGAAGAAACAACAGTGGCATCCAGAGTGGGACTGAGGATGAAATGACTACCAGGAGACAGCATTCTCTTGTCTGGGGAGCTTGGGTGACTGTCAAGCTTCTAAGAAGGATGGCTATGGAAGGGATGGGTATAATTGTGTTGTATTCCTAGAACAGGGCAGAAAGAGTCCCTCTGTTTATGCACTCTGCTGAGATGAAGGACTGTGCTGGCAGGGGACAGAATGTTCCAGTGCAGGATATCTATGTTTCAGCACTGGTTATAAAAGGAAGGGAGTGTCCTTTATGGAGGCTGCTCAGTAAAACACTAGATAAAAGGCCACCATGAAAGCAGTGTATTTAGTCTGAGGTTCCACAACTCCGGTTTTCATTGCCAATGATCAGACTAAGGAGTTTTCTCATGAACTAATCAGAAAGGTCCAAGGTGGATTGAGGTAAGGCAAGCGAGTCAGGGACAGGAGCCAAGCTGGTTTGCAATGCAGACTCCCCTGCTCTGGGAATACCAGCTGTACATGCCCAGGAGGTGTTTGGAATGAGTCACCCGACCTACTGGAGGCAGGCAGCTGGAGCCTCTGTTTTGCAAGTCTCTTTACGGGCACCTTTCCCTTACCCATTCCTCTTCATGCAGCTGCAGCCTGAGCAAAATCAAAGCCATGGCTTCTGCTGGGATTTCCATGGGAAAGTATCCCCCTTTCTCTGTACTGTCCTTTCAGTCCCCTACACCCTGTGGCTTTGACATGGTTTATAAACACTGAGTCAACAACTTGCCAGAACCTCAAGGTCAGTGCTCATGGAACCTGTCACCTCCTGCAGCTGTGGGTCATAGAATAAATATGTGTCCTTGAACAGGGGTCTGTCTGCTGGATGGAGGCAGAGGGCTTCATGCCAGAATGGCCTGGCAGACAGACATTCCTAGTTAGGGTGACCAACTCTTCCTGGTTTACCTGAGACTTTCTTGGTTTTAGCATTGAAAGAGTCACATCGAGGGAAGCCCTCAGTTCTAGGCAATAAAAGACAACTGGTCACCAAACCCTCTAACTCCTACAAATGGTTCACCTGTCCCTTTCTCCTTCTCCACCAGCCCAAATGGCTATCCTTGTCCTCAACTGATGATACACCTTGTGCACACAGTAGCTTAGTGGAATGGATGACATTTTCTTCTTTATACTGGCTACTAGAAGTTTCAGAGCCTGAAACTTTTCTAACACAGAAGTCCTTAGGTGCATTTAATGTGTTCATCTTCTCTTGGCTAATCCTTCTGTGTTTAGATATTTTCATACTTATTGTAAGACAGCCCTCCTCCTATTTTATCTGTGCACCTTGGTAACTGTTTTAAATTCTTTTGCAAAGACTCCCACTTATTGGACCTCCCTCATATCTCTTGCAAGAAATCTTCCAACATAGTTCCAGACCCTTTTTTGAATGACTTGACAGTCACCCAGGCTCCCCTGATCCTGGCCAGGATATACAGATGTAATAAAATACACCTGGATTTGGCACATGGAGAAGAATCACTTGTACTAAGCTGTTTTTGTTTTTGTTGTTGTTGTTTTTGGTTATATACAGATTATATATTATATATTTATATTATATATAAAATGCTTGGAAAATATGTTGACCCTTGCTTAAATTCTGCTCCTCTTCTGAACCTTCTTAACAATTTGTTCTGTCACATTGTAAAGGTGAACAGGAGTTCAGCTACTACCCCAAACTATCATTTTTGGGTTTTCCATACACTGATTTCTCTCCATGTGAAAGATACCAGCTTTCCATGCTCAGGAAATTCTAAGCATAGAACCAGCTACTCATATGGCTTGGGCCAGGCCAAACAAAACCTGTCCCAGGCAGGATCTGTGAAAACAAGTCCCAGTGGCAGCTACTGTAGAGCTGGCTTTGATGAGGTGCGAGGAACATGGATTCCACAGGCCACAGTGTGGTTTGGAGAGTAGAAGCTTGAAATTCACAGAGTTTGTTTGCAATTCTTCGCCCTTGGCTGTTTTGGTTCTCAGTCTGAGAGGTACTCCTAGCCTAATTAACTTCTTCCTTTGGCACTCATAGAAAGGATAAGGGACTAGTCGGCAAAAGAATTTGGACATTTCTCATTTAGTGGGATTTGGCTAGGGGACTGCTGAATTCTGGGACGAGTGAATCTTGGAAAAATCACTTAGAAAATGTATCCAAGGTTTGTTTGCTAAAATCATTCCCCTTTTCATTTATCTTTGCAGGCATTCACTTCCTGCTTCAAACAAATTCAAATAACAAATTCAAATTTAGGTCTAAAAGAATGTGGACTGTGGCCACAATATGTTGTTATCTGAATTGTCCAAATGGTCCAAGGAAAATCTGATGCTTATTTGATTGATTTCTTTTACTACCCAGACAGATTATGATTCATTGGGAAAATGTTCTCTGTGGGTTTTAGAGTATTTTCAAGCAATGGTCATGCTGAAGAGGCCTCCGGGTCTGAAGACGTGTTTCTAAATGATACATAATAAGCTTGTCCCTGGGCCAGTTTTCATTTTGAAATCTGAAAGCTCTATCCACTCCCGGTCTAAGCATAGCAAAGAACCTCAGCTGGTTTCACCAAAATCTATTCCAGACCCTCAAACTTTGTTATAAAACAATGCATTTAGCCTTTGCTCCACTCAAAAGTGTGCTTTTTCTTTCTTCTTTGAAACACTGTGGGTTTGTAGAAAAACTTGACCAAGGCATTGGGTTCATGTCATGTTTATGATAAATACGCCACATATAATATATTCAACATGATTTTGTTTTATTTTATTTTTTGCTATGATGGGTAACTAACCCAGGGCCTTGTGCTGAGCTTCAACCCCTGCCCCCTCAACAAAATTTGTAGTTTCCTTTTCTTGAGAAATCTCTGTGACAACACAACACCTTAATCCTCGTCAAGTCATTGTGCAGAGCATTGAAACAAACCAAAGCCCCTGCTAGTGCTTGATGTTGGACTCTGGTGTTTTGGGATTTGTTTATAATATAATAGGTACAAATTCCTATAAATCACTCCAATGCATGCTTGAATGGAAATGACCTTATCCAAACTATAGGCAGAATCCTTTTCCAACAGAGGTTCAAGTGACTCAGTCTTCTCCAGTGAAGCCATGTAGGGCCTAAGAGGTCATCTCCACCCCAAAAAGAAAAACCAGGGAAGAGAAGGTCTTATGACATGCCAAACTTCTGGAGACTGGTGGTGGCCAGGAATGATCGCCCCTCAGCTTAAGACTTTATAGATACGGTGAAAAATAGAAAGGCCTGTGGTCCATTTTCAGGATATAGCTGTAATTGGATCCAATTCATTTTAATTATAGCTCTTCTCTTTGCCTGCCCCAATTTTACAATTACCTAATCGTGTAGAGTATACCTCTTAAGTTCCTGCAATCAGGGCAAAGGGCAGCACTGCATTAGGGAATGAGCAGGTGGACTGCCTGCCCAGGTGCATTTGCTAGTAGCCAGGCTCAGGTAGCACACTCATCTGTTGGCAGGAGTAAAAGTTTGCCTTGTCCACCCACTTTTGAGTGTGTGTTTGATTTCTTGCGGGGCTAAATGGAGGAAAATGGAAGCACATTTTCTGTGGAAACACACTCAGGATTATTCTTGCAGATGTAAAACAAGAATAAGGGGAATTAGAATAGAGGGAAATGGAAGAACAATTTGTGAATTCTAGAGGAGCTGTTACTCACTTTTAAGGTTTTGACAGCATCACAATAGCTGAGGATTTTTGACAGCTCTAGGTATGGTTGATGCTAATGGTAATATTTCAGGACCTCTTAACACTACATCTAGTTCATTGCCAGTTGTTGCATGTTCCATTCCTGAGAGGCTAAGGAGAATTTCAGTTCCTACTATAGTTCTAAGTCAGCCCAGGTTCTGTGGAATTTGTTTATTTTCTGGAGCACGGACTTCCATTCTGTTACATCTTTCCACACTGTGCATCCTTCAGCATTTATCCCACTTGGCATATAGTTTAATTTCCTTTTCTTTTCATTCTTTCTCTTAGAAATGTGGGTCTAAAGCCATCCCTTACTGAATACTGTCAGCAGATGAATATATTGAAAGGCGATGAATACAAGGGAACTTGGCCGTCAGCCAGTTGGTATAGAAAAAGGATGAGAATTATTTTGCTGTGAACCTAAAGCTGCACTAAAAAAATGAAGTCTATTGAAAAGTAAAACAAAACAAAAAAAAGTAAAATAAAAGAATGGAAATTCAAAATGCAAAAAGCTTAGGACCATACAGGATCTTCCAGTCCCTATAGTTTTAATGCATTTGAAATGTTTGGGACCAAGATCTGCCTCCTGAAGCTCTCTGTTTAGAGGGTAGTCAGCCACAGTGATTCCACACACCTGCTGTGCAAATGTCCTGGGGGTAGATGAGTACAGTTACCTCTGGCAGTGGGGGTGTGGACAAGTACAGAAACACAGCAGCACTGTAGCTCTCCCAACACAAACACAGGTCACCGCTGGAGAGACAGCAGCCAGCCACAGCCTCCTGAGAAGGGGACTCCTTTGCTCCGGCCTCTGTGTCTCTTCTCCTCCTGTTTCATAGAAACCTAGGAATGAGATGTGGTAGCCAAGATTCAAACCCAGAACCTCCAGATTTCCCTTTTTGTCAATCATTGTCCATTTTATTTAAAACCCATGTCACTTGGGCAGAGGATCCAGCCCTGGTTCAACATAAACTTCCAAACAGCTATTTTCCTCCAAAATCAGGTGACAAAAGAAAATTTGCCACAATTCTGTTCAGGTTGATCGAAATTATATTTTTTTTTCTAAAGGGGATGGCCAAACACTCATTGTCTCTGTTCATGGACAGGCAAATGTGAATGTTACATATGATGATAGATATATATTCAGTTGTATATATTCGATGTTGCTGATAAGTGGAACTGAATTAATGTTGCCACCCTCACCCCAGACTGCCTGACTCCCAAACATGGTAAAATGATCAAAAATTAGGGGATGGTTAAGGTGTGGTTCCATGGTAGAGCACTGGTTTGTCATGCTCAAGGTCCTGAGTTTGATCCACAGCATCCCCCAAATAAATAAATAAATAAATAAAGTTTAGGGGAAATGAATAGAACTGAATGATTTGTCTTGTTTTAGAATAGTGCATCGAATTTTTAAGTCAAGAAACATGCAAAAATAATTAATTTGATATGAAATTCTGGGAATTTTTCTTAGTAAGATACCTTGGCCAAGGCAGATGTTTGTTCTTTAATACCACAAAGATAGTAACATTGAATTCTGCAAAGCCATCATTTTCCAATCTTTCTAACCTACTCTAAGTAATTTTAAAAGACTGTGTGTTCCTCCTTGCACATTTTTAAGATGACATTTAAAGCTTTTTTCTTCAATAATTCAAATAGCTATAAAAGGTAGAATTTTCTGCATAATGAAAATATTGAAATTTTAAATAAAACGTTTTATTACTCTTTAAAGTGTATTATTAGAATATAAATACAAAAGTGTTTGGTACCGATTATTATACATTTAAAAATGCATAATATTCTCTTCTTTACCTGTTAGAAATTTAATCTTTATATTGCATTTCCATTTCTCTTTGATACCAACTTTTCTTTGAAGAAAATGTATTTAGATGATTTAAAATTTTTATTGACTATCTTCTTTGCCACAGAGATGCATATAAAAATGAAAAGTATAAAAATTATTTCTTCTGGGTTTGGGTATCACTTTTTAATATTGGCCCACATTTTAATAAAAATTAAATTTTGATCAAAATAATCATCAACTATAAACAGTAAACTTTTGTTGGAAATGTGTCTCTAATGAAATGATTGGTGTGTCATGGTGTCTTCACTAAAGAATGGATTTCTGATGCCAATATTTTTAATGACCCTTTTCTTTGGAACATCCACTATGGCAGACAGGCTCTCAGATGGCCCCCAATTTTTTTCCACATCCTGGGATTTGTGGGCTTGTGGTTGAAAACTATGACTTGCTACCAGTTTGCAGGATAGAGAAAGGACCCTGGGATGTCACTTTTGTGGTTATAATAGAACTTCCATCTTCCCTAGCAGACTTTCTTGACTCTCTTCCTTGCTGGCTTTGATGGGGTAAGACACTCTGTGTAGAAGGTCAAATGACAGGAACTCAGGGCAGCTTTCCATCTAACAACCTACAAGGAACTGAGCCTTCCTCAAACTTCATGAGCTTGGAAGTGGATCCTTTCTCATCTGAGCTTCGGATGACTCCTGAATGTAGCTTCAGAAGAGATCCTAAAGTAGAGGACTCAGGCCTTGCTTATACTCCTGATCATGGAAACCATGAGACAGTATCCAAGCATGATATTAGCTAAGTTAACCCATTACTCACTAGAGAGAATACACTCAAGATTAACACAGTAGGAATAGTTGGGATGGAGAAGGCAAGAATCTCTTCTTATAAAGTAAGAGAAGGGTATTCGAAAATGGATAGAATAAATATAGCTGGCTTTTTTTCTACCAAGTGTGTTCTCCTGCAAATATTTTACCAAAGAGTACATGCAAAGATTGAGAATCCAGAAATTGATTCTCTTCGATGTAGAGTGCCCATATACCATTTGGGAAGTTTCAGAATCCCCAAAGTTTGGTGTAAATTATTATAATTATTTGAGCCTTAATTGATTAATTAATTAATTAAGATATTTTTACTCCCCTATTGGGAAGGATCAGTCAGACTCTTTGACTGAAGAGGCATAAGTAAGGCACTCCTGAGTACTCCAAGCCCTGCCTCCAAGGGTCCACCCCCTCCATACCATCTAACCAAACTGCTCCAATTGGGAGGGACTTATCAAACGCTATGTGTGACACACTAACCCAGGAGTCAGAAAGGAGGGTGTAAGTAGCCTGACGGGCACCAAGAGAAAGAGGACAAGAATGTGCTCTTCATGCTGGGAAGATTCTCAGTCACCAAGACCATGGCTGCCCCACGCTCTCACTTCTCTTAGTATCTGAAAGGTAGGCTGTGTACTGCTTGCCTCAGAACTTGAGCTCACCATGGCTTAAACTGGTTTTCTATTTTCCTAATGTCAGTGTTGTCTTCCTCCATAGATTCCAATGTCAGGACAGGGCTCATGTCTTAAATGTATAATTAATTAAATGTATAAATAATTAAGGCTCAAATAGTTATAAAATAATAATTTAAATAACTTTTAGTAACATAGTCATTTATATTTGTTATAGAAAATGAGGACAAGCCAAAGAGAAAGAAAATGAAGAATAAATCATCTAAAATTCTTCTATCCATACATAATTATTGTTAGCACTTTTTTAAAAAATATTTTTTAGTTATTGATGGACCATTATTATTATTATTATTATTATTATTATTATTTCCTTATTTATATGTGGTGCTGGGAATCAAGCCCAGAGCCTCACACATACAAGGCAAGCACTTTACCCATGAACTTACTGTCTCCAGCCTCAAATTGATAGCACTTTGATGTCCTTTCTTAGAGGATTAAATAGTCACATTGTATATGCCCTTACTATGGTTTGTAAGTTCATATATTAGTAACTTAATTCCCAATGCAACGATGTTGAGAAGTGGAAGTTCCAAGAGGAGATAAGATCATGAAAATTCTGTCTTCATGAATGGATTGATGTCATTATTATCAGAGTGAGTTTATTATAAAAGAGAGATCAGCTCCCTCTTGCTCTCTTGAGATCTCTTGCCCTTTTGCCTTCCACTAAAGAATGATGCAGCATGAAGGCATTCTCAAAAGTTACGGGACCTCTCAAATTTGAGCTTCCCAGCCTCTAGAACTGTAAAAAAAAAAAAAATATCTACTTTTAAAATAAATTACCTGGCCTCAGGTATTCTGTTATAGTAGCACAAAACAGACGAAGACAAGTTACGTGGAAAATACATTATATCACAGCAGTGGTAGCTGCAGAACACCTCTTTACCCAGGCTCCATTCTTACCTCCTAACAGGCTCCTTACCTTTCCTCTCTCATGGTTTCTATGGAGAAAGATCCTAGGCACAAATCCTGGTGAGTCTGCTTCACCCTCCCTTTTCTTGCTGTTCTTTCCAACTGTTACTGACATAAAAAATGAGCAGATACTTAGGTTTGAACCTGGACATAAATACCTGGGCATGTTTAGTAGCAAGAAAAACATTTTGTTTAAATTGGAGACTTCTCTTTTGAATGCCTTGGGATCTCCGGTATGATGCTGCAGGAGTTACAACCCACAGATTGATTTCTCTTTTTCGGCACAATTTGGACCCTCTGTCCACACTGGGGCCAAGACTTTCTCCCTCATTGCTTTGTTGCTTGGCTCTTTGATGCCTGTCATTCATAGAGAAGTCAGGCATTACTGCTTAAACAATCTATTCCTGTATTACTCTAGGAAGTGACACTCTAGGAAGGCCTTGGTCATGGCCAGGTGGGGCTCAGACTCTTTGGAATCTGAGGGAGTGGCTCAAAAACAACCTGGAAGGGCCCCAAGCTCTGGTCTTAGAGGAATGCTTCTTGTCTTCATCCTTGCAGAGAGATCCTCTCTCAATTTGTACCAAACAGTCATCAAACCAGCCAGTATTGCTTGCCCAACTCATTCTTCAGTCCCAGTGATCTATTTCATAGAAGGTGAATCCAGTCTAAACAAGGTATATGAGAGGGAAAGGGCAACAAATGAATGAGCACTCTTTGAATGTGCAACCCTCACAGTCTAAATGACTTTGGGGGTCTTGGCTGGAAGCATCTTAGAGACACTTCTCAGAGACAACACACTCAAAGAAGGGAGTTAGAAATATGTTGCTAAGAACATTGTCTCCATAGATATTGTCATTGTAACAGCGGGGAACTTTGGACACATCTTGATTTCACTGAAATGCAGAAGAGCAGTTGTCAATAGAGCAAAAGCAAGGGTGATTGTTATAGTGGGCTCATACAGTCACAAATATTTATGGAGTACCTACTATGTGAAATGCGTTGATTAGGCATGATAGGAGAGAAAAGAGCTTAATAAGACCATCTGTGCCCATCATAATGAGTCCTGCCATATCAGAGAGAGACTTTCAGATTTGAGGATACAGTTACACATTTCACTCAGGAAGTATAAGTTTTCTAGATTCTGTTCTTCCTGCCTAATGCCAGGGCTCCACCTGTTTGTCTGATAGCTGAGACACTACCCACACTGGCTCTGCTATTCTCTGAGCAACACCCTACTTTCACAAGAACCACCCCAAGGCTTCTTGTCTCAGCAGTTTGGGTCCCTGGTCCTTCCTGTCTTATTTTGACCTTGTGTGTTAAAATGAGGCCCTGAATTTAAAAGATTTAGTTGTGATTTATATGTGCAATTTATGTTTCTAGTATGCCCACATTCAAATTTCTTAATTTCCTGAGTCTTTGCTATAGAATGAATGTATTCCTCCCCAAATTCATACATTGAAACCAAGCCCCCAAAGTGGTGGTGATTGAAGGTGGGACTTTTGGAAGGTAATTCAATCATGAGACTAGATTCCCCCATGAATGGAATCAGCACCCTTAAAAAGAGGATCCAAGGGGAACCACTTAACGCATCAACTGTATGAGGATACAACAAAAAGACACCATCTATGAATCAGGAAGAGGGCCTTTACCAGCGCCCAGCCATGTTGCACGCTGACTTCAGACTTTCAGACTCTCAAACAGTAAGGAGTGAACTTCTGTTGTTTATAAGCCCCCCGTCCATGGTATTTAGTTATAGCAGCTTGAACTGGCTGAAACACAGTTCTTCAATTTGTAAATGAGGTCTATACCAGTTAGCTTGCCAGGAGGGTTAAATGAGGAGGACTCATCATCAATGTGTCCAGTATATCCAGATACCCCAAGAAGAGCAATTTCCTTCCCTTTTCCCCAGTGTCTAATTTCCCTGGACAGAAAAGGCAGCTTTCTCCCTTCTCACTCAGAGGTTTTGTGATATGGGAGGAATTCCTTATCTGATGATGCCTTAACCAGCAGTCATCATTTAAAAATTTTGGATCTCAACTTCATTTTCCCCCTGGCAGGGAGATTTATACCATATCATATTTCCTCTTGCAGCCACAGCAGCTTTTATTATGTCATCAATTATGCATGGCTGGATGTCTGTGTTCTTGGGCTTTTGCAGCTGAGAATTTGACTATCTGGAAGAGAATACCAGTGTACTCAGTCTGTAGCATATGGGGACTGGGACACATGCCGATTGCTTGGCTGGACCTGTCAATGATAGAGATTTCCCATTCCGGTTCAAAACTGCCAGCAAATCCAGCCAGCTCATGGAGCTCAGTTTGACCTAAGCGGGGTGGGGGTGGGGGGAGGGGGGAAGCATCCTGCCTCTGTAAGTTTTGGTGCATCAAGGAAGCAGACCCATCCCAGGAAGAGCGATACAAAAGGCAACATCAACAGTTTGATGGTAGCTGCCTCCTCCTCTAGCCATGCTTGTGGGACAGAGATGCAAGAAAGTCATAGATTCCACTTATGGACTCAATAGTGTTGATCATACCAAAGGCTAAATTGCACCCAAAATTGAGGTTGTCGCTTTCCAGAAACTATCAGTAAAAGCAGACCAATCTTTTGGTTCTGGAGAAGAAAATCTCTCCCTTCCTGGAAACCCATGGTTCAAAGACAGTCCACATGTGAGGGCTGGGGTTGTGGCTCAGTGATAGAGTGCTCGTCTAGTTCGTCTAGGCCTCTAGTGAGGCCCTGGGTTCGATCCTCAGCACCACATAAAAATAAATAAATAAAATAAAGGCATTGTGTCCAACTTCAACTAAAAAAAAAAAACAAATATTAAAACAACCAGAGTCCACATGTGCCCATGCCTGATTTAAGGGCTTCAGTTTTCAGCATCAGCTCACATGGCAGGTTGGTGGCAGTGGGGAATGAAGTGGGGTAGTGATGGAGCAAGGACATCCAGGATCCATTTGCTCATGTGAGTTCAAGACTTTTGAAAGCATTCATTTATTCTGTTAAGAATGGAGGTGATCTCCTCAAGAAGGTATTTTAGGGAGTATTCTGGAACACATTCTTGCCTTGCAGTGGGGGTGTGTTAAAATAGTCCAGGATGCATCTAATCTAACATATGCCAGGGACAACTGACTCCCATGGATGCCAGTCCTCCACAGGTGTCCTGGGACTGAAATTCTTAGGAGTGGTTTTAACCAAGTTGCTCCTTCCTTCACTGCTGGGCACAAATTAGTTGGCAAAACAAGGCACATGGGGAAAGTTTCAATGCAACGTGTGCTGAGCAATGCGAAAGATGCCACAAGGCCATGTACAGTACATACCAGCAGGAAGCAGGCAGCAGCTCCTTTGGTGTTTAGAGGGGAGAAGGGCTTCTGTGAGATCAGTGGTCAATGAGGCCACTGGGGTTCAAGAGCAGTTCGTAGAGCCATGTCAGGGCGCCAGGCCAACCCAGAGAGGTAGATCTATTGAAAGTCAGATCAGCTTCTGAGAAAACATTTGAAGGAAGCAGGAATTGGAAAAATGTCTCTAGTTAGAACCCCATGCATCTGAGCCCAAGGAGGAGGAAAAGCCCTAGCTACCTGGGAAAGCTCCAACTTCCTCCGAAAGAATGGGTCTATTCTTCTTTATGAGATCATCTGTTCTCTGAGGCATTGCCTAGTAGATCGAACCGTGGAGCCCCTTCATGGGGGATAAGAGGCAAAATCAGGCTAACATGAACATCACAGTCAGGCTTGCAGTGGAGACAAAATGACAAAGCCTATAGCCTATTGCAGATGTGAGGGACATTCCTAGGTGCTAGTCCAAGGTCCAGAGTTTATGAACTGACTGCATTTCTGAGCCCCTGGAAGTGGCTCCTCATCAACCCACTCCAGCAGCCTTCCTTATTCTCTGCCCAGTGCCAGATATCAGCATACCCGGCCAGCCCTGACAGCTCATGGGGGACCGCCAATGAAGCTGAGTCCATGAAAATACGTTAGATGTTGGTTATGTTTACAGAAGCATTCATGAGAGGTGGTCAAAATCATGTGCCACAACATGGTAAAATATGTTCCCCAGAGAAATTTCCTTAAAAGGCATGGGTGTAGAATAGCTATTAGTGGTAGATGTAAAGAATAAAATTCTCTATTCTCTTCCTCCTGTGCAAGTAGAATCCTTTCTTATGTTTGCTTATGTATCCATTATTCTGTTCACATATATATTTCTTCTCATTTTTTCAATGTGCATTGACCTTTGTTGGCCTTTTGAATATGATAGTACATTTTATTGGCATTTGTAAGCTTTGCAATAAATTAGACATTTTAAAAGTACAAAAGTACATATCTCTAAAAATAATTACTCAAGCTTTGGCTAAAAGAGATGAAGTCCCAAGAGAAACATCAATTTCTTTTGTTGGAGAAAAGGCAAACATTTTTATGAAAACAGTGCTCATTCTGCAGAGTGGTATATGGAGGAGTATACACGAGAGACAACACAAGTCCTTTTCTCATGCAGCTGAACTGAAAAACAAGACAAATATTTTGAACAGTTCATACGTCAAAAAGACATGTGCAAGCTTCCCTTATTAAAATAATAGTGGTATCCTGGTGCACTGATGTGGTGCTTTCATCTTCAAAGCAATTTATGACTGTTCATGAATTGACTTGGGACAAAAGATCAGAAATTGGCGGGAGGTCTGGGTCTGTGATTTTGGGAAGAATGAATGAGAGAGAGATCAAAGACACATCTCCCAGCCCCCATGCTTTATTAGTGGGTCGCTTGGAGCCTGAAAGAAAGCCTGTGATTCTTCTGGACAGTGGAAGCCAGCAATTCAATGGCAGAGGGAAAAGGGTGCACTGGTTTCCACCCAATTCCATTCCTCTAGCCTTTTCTGGTTATGGCCCTAGAAACAGAGGGGACTAGGGTCCCAAGGACTACTTCATATTCAAACAAGAAAAGAAATTTCCAGATCCTATCATGGCCTCTATACCATTTCAGTCTCCTTTAGCCAAAATGGCCCCACCATCTGATAATGGCCTAGGCACTCTGCTGCCATGGATAGTATCATTTAATCCACATGACTATTCTTTGAGGTAGGCACTCTGATTTCCCCCATTTTGTAGGTGAAAACAGTGGAATGTAGTGTGGTTGAGTCATTGTCACAAAGTCGACAGCCACAGACAGAAGAGTCAGGATGAATATTCAGGTAAGCAGCCTCCAGATTTCACGATGCCAAACATGCCACGCTGCTTCCACTGTCAAACAAGGGAACTTGGAGTTTTAAAAACTTGTTCATTCACATACAATAAACTTCTGTAAGAATCTCTGACTATAGGATGGTGTTCAATTGTTATGCCATCCAGTGAGTATTTGAACATGTTGACCAAAAGGGCAAACAAGTCTAAACTTTTTTGGCTAACTATATACCTAGGAACACAGGGGGCTGGACAGCAGACTTTTGATCTCAACATGACAGACCAGGAAATGACAAGCAGAAAGCTTTTAACTGGCCTATGATAAAATGTGTTTTTGTACTCACTGTGATTCTTGACCCAGATGTCTGCTTCCCCATCATGGGCAGGACTGCTTGCTTGATTTCCCCTTCAAGGCAGCCTGCTTACTTGCTTTGCATGGACTTGGCATCCGCTTCCCACACCTCTCTCCAGGATAAAGGACACTCTCTTGGTCATCTCTACCTTCGGGTGACTCTTTACTTTCTATAAAGGAACCTAAGCCTGATTCTGATACCTTGGGTAAGGGAACTGATTACATTGGGCACATTCATGCCTCAATTTATTTCCTGCTCCTTGCCTAAGTATCTACAGAGTGCCCACTCTGTGAGAGAGTCTTTGCTAGGTGCTGGGGACCTAACTTGAATAAGGCAGGCACTGTCACTTCACTTGTGGAGCTGATGGTCTGATGACAGATGAGTGAAAAATAATTCATTAATTGAAATGAGCACTAGAAATGAAGATCCAGAGAGCTGAGTGAACAGATGATAGTGGCTTCTGACCGCATCTGAGGGTCAGGAAAGTGACAGTGGAACCAGAGGCAGAGAGATTAGTCAAGAGTGAAGAGGGGGTAAAGGAGAAATTTCAGGGTGAGGGAGGTGTGTGGGAAGCCTGAGGTGACAATTAAGTCAGGAAGTCAGGGAAAGGCCAACGTGATTTGAGACCAGAGAGTGAGGGGCAGTGGTAGGGGAGGAAGATAGGCAGGGCCAGGCCCTGTAGGGTCCTGTGGGTTAAAGGCCCATTTGAGGTTTAATCCTAAAAGCAACATGAAGTCATTGAAAGGTTTTAAACAGAGGGATGATGAGATTCAAAGTGTCTGTTTAAAAGAACATTCAGGATTTAGTGTAGAAAGTTAACTGGACAGGGCAGGAGTGGAGGAAATGAAGGAAGGAATGTCCAGATAAGACTCCATCATAATCATCCAGGTGAGGGATGATAGACCGGGATTAGAGGTGGGATTGGAGATGGAGTGGACTGGATAGGTGTTAGTTTATGCAGGCCAAAGAGAGGGTCTTTGCATACATGCAATCAACAACAAGGCTCTATAAATATTAGCGACCATTATTGTTAATGGTCCTTGCATCATTTAGATTTGAAATACAAAGATAAACTCTCTCTCTCTCTCTCTCTCTCTCTCTCTCTCTCTCTCTATATATATATATATATATATATATATATATATATATATATTCTGTAAAGAGAAACAGAACTCTAGATCAAATTTGGTAAACCACAACTTGGCTTGTGGGCTTAAGCTGGCTCTGTGCTTGATTATGTAAGTAAATTTTTATTGAAACACAACCGTGCTCATTTGTTTCCATATTGTCTGTGGCTGCCTTTGATGGTGAGTTGAGTAGTTGTAACAGAGGTCTTACGGCCTGCAAAGATGAAATACTTGCATTTAGCTTTTTACAGAAAAATGTGCTGACCTCTGCTCCAGATCAGTATGTTTTCTAATGATGACAATTAAATTTCTTTCTCCCTGGCCTTACTGATCCCAAGACCAGAGCTCCCCCTTGCCTTCTGTTCAAAGGGTAAAGGCAGTTTTCCTTCTTCTTAGCTAAAGAGAAAGCTATGGCTACATACATGCAACTAGCTATAATTCTATGTATTCTTGTCTTACAGAATAAACAAGAATAAAGCAGGAAAACCACAGGTGTTGATGTTTTATTTTAGATTAGAATTCAGAGTCCGTATGCTTAGGATATTTTGATCAGATCCCACAAAAGTCAGAGCTGCTGGTAGTACTTAAAGGGGATGCTGTCATATGGTTTCTCTCAAAAGCCTGACTTCCAGAGGAAGAGAGCAGCAGCACACCTATGTCCATGTACCTTAGTTCCTAATAACAGGCAGGACAAATATCTCATTTCTTTAAAAAAAAAAAAAAGTGGAGGGATTGCAGCTTCCTGCAATATACAAGTGCTAATGTTCTACAAGTAAGAGACAAACCCCAGAGCTATTTTATTTGATTTTTTCAAGAGGTAACATCCATCAACACAGATGGACAATAGAACAATTTGAGGGATGGAATCCTCAGAATTATGTGACAATATAAAAAAAATAGAGAAGTTACTCATCAGAAGAATAGAACTTAGAGTGGACTGACTTAACTACTCCCTGGATGCATAAATCTGAGCCATTTCAAAATTTCTCCAAAACAATATTTTCTTCATTTATAAAATGAGATTAATAATAAGATTAACCTCATAGGGTTGAATTCATCCAACTAATATTTGTTGAGCACCTATTAGGTATTAGAATCTGTCCTTGTTTTGGAGAACATGAATATGACCCAGTAAGAGTAAATCAGACAGCAACCACTCTGATGGAGAAGGCATAAAAAGTGCCCATCAAACTCAAAGCACTCTGCAAATATAAGGTGTGTGGTCTAAAGTAGATTACTCATCCCACCAACCATTACCCTAGACTTTCAATGTAACTTGGGGACTTGGGGATGTGGCCATCTAAAAATTATGCACAAACTGCAAGCTGGAATAGGGTAAGGAGAAAGAGAGGCCCTGGTCCCATATGTAAAATTTAAAGGGCACCAAAAAACTTCAATTAAGATATATAAAATATTAATGTGGCATTATAAACTCATGCTGAAGAATCCACAATGGACAAAACACCACCATTTTAAATGAAAACAGGCTCCGTATGACTGAAGTTTTTGACTTTCACCAGAATATAAACCAAAGAACTCCTGGTTGTTGTTGGCAAGGCCAAGGAAAGTGGAAACAAATAATTAAAATGGCGCCACATCAAGGTCTAGATTCACAGCCTCGGAGGTCTGTGGCCATGGCGGGGTGGATTCTCGGACCTCACAAGTAAAGCCCAAACAAACCCCAAATCTGGGTTTTCTAAAGCAACAGACCCTTTTCCTGTCAGGTCCAGGGCCTTGGATAGACCTCTCCTTCACTTCCAAAACACACAGACACATCGAATATAATTATTTGTGTTTGACAGTAATGGAAACTCACCCTTTTGAGACAGTTAAAACAACAGAAGTTAAAATGATTTGTACCACAACAAGGATATAGAAAGTATTTATGTAGAAGACTGAACAAATAAATTACTGTGTATGTCAGGGTAGGTGTGTGTGTCCGTGTGTATAGGTGTTAGTGTGAGTGTCAGTGTGTCAGCGTCAATGCATGTTAGTGTGTATGGGTATCTATGTGTGTCCGTGTATGTGTATGTCAGTTTGTATGTGTGTTTTGGTGTCAGATATGCATGTCAGTGTACATGTATATCAGTGTGTGTCAGTGTGTTTTGTATCTAGGTGAATAAGCATATCAGTGTGTGTTTGCATATGTCAGTGTGAACATGCATGTCTGTGTGTCTGAATGTTTGTGTGTGTGTGTGTGTGTGTGTGTAATTAAAACCCTCCCAGCCACATTGCGATTCCTGATGAAATCATCTGGTCTTGGCGTTAATGTGGTGCAGATGTGGTGACTCTCAGAATACCTGAGCTGCTCTGGGCAGCTCCCGATGCCTGATGACACTGAGCAGCCTCCATATTGTTGTTGGCATTGCTAACAGCAGCAGACGTTGCTCAGCTTCATATTTAACTCAACCTGCAGGCCCAATTCATTAAAAGGAGATTTATGGGTGTTCCAATGTTTTATTATAGATCTTGTTTCCAGGAGCAGAGCCTTCTGTGTGGCAGGCAGGAAGAAGGGGTGTTCAATTCATCAAGTCCAAGTTGAGCTACATGACAAGGAAGAATCAAGCAGGTTAGGATGTGATGGAAGGAGCACTTGGCTCCTCAGTTTTTTCTGGGATTGAAAAATACACCTTAGAAATCAATATAGTGAACTGAAAATTATTTATCCTGGTAAATATTAACCTGTTACCATTCATGGCCTACCAGGCTAGAAGCTTTGAGGGAAAGGAGTGAAAGACAGGATCTCTGCCTTCAAGGAACTTAAAGTATATTGCCTGGTTATAAAACAATGACATCGCCTTGAGGAATAGTTTGTGGGGTTCGTTTTATGAATTGACATCACCCCTTCTACCCACATTGTCATCAATAGATAGGTGGTACTCAAAGTGGAAGGAACATTGGGTTTGGTTTTTACCAGAAGACATTTCTGCAACCTTAGGCCAAGGCTTCTCAAAGTGCATCTTCTAGCCAGCAGCAGCACTGTCACCTGGGAGCTTGTGAGAAATGAAAATTCTCAGGCCCCAGACCAGACCTACTGAATTGGAAACTCTGAGAGTGGGGTTCAGGAATCTGGGTTTTCACAAGCCCTCCAGGTGATTCTAAAACACTCAAATTTAAATTATGTTCTATGTGTGTAATAAGAAATGTGATACATTCTGCTGTCATGTATTTAAAAAAATAAAAGCAATTAAAAATAAATAAATAAAACACTCAAATTTGAGAACTTTGGTCAGAAACAAATCTCTTCATTTCTTTGGTCTTATTTCCTTCCACTTACCACCCCTCAAATAATAAAAACCATTATCACAGTCACTAAGTAATAGGGATCCAATAAATTAATCAAGGCACTTGAAGGTAATAAAAAACAATAGCAAGTTATTATGTAATAACATGTAATTATCACCAGCACAAAACATAAAACATCTCCAAAGGAGATCAGGCACTCCCAGTAATAATTTTCTAGGGTGCTGTATTTCAGAAATGGTCTCCATCATGAAAAACAGCCAAGAAGTGCCTTCCATACATGACCATATTTTATTGTTATTTGCCCTTTTCAGATATACATGAGAGTAGAGTGTATTTTGACATATTACACATGCATGGAGTATAATTTATTCTAATTAGGATCCCAGTCTTGTGATTGTACATGGTACTGGTCGTGTATTCATATATGAACATAGGAGAGTTATGTCTGATTTTTTTTTTTTACTGTCTTTCCTATTCCCATCTCCCATCCCTTCCCTTCATTCCCCTTTGTCTAATCCATTTAAATTCTATTCTTCCTTCCCCACCCTTGTAGTGTGTTAGTATCTGCATTTCAGAAAGGACATTCAACCTTTGATTTTCTGGGATTATCTTATTTCAGTTAGCATGATAATCTCCAGATCCATCCATTTACTGGCAAAAGTCATTATTTTTTATGGCTGAGTAATGTTTCATTATATATATATATAAAACACATTTTCTTTATCTATTCATCTGTTAAAGGACACCTAGGTTGGTTCCATAGCTTAGCTATTGTGAATTGAGCTGCTATGAATATTGATGTGACTGCATCATTGTAGTATGCTGATTTTAAATCCTTTTGGGTATATACCAAGGAGTGGGATGACTGGGTCAAATAGTGCTTCCATTCCAAGTTTGCTGAAGAATCTCCATACTGCTTTCCAGAGTGGTTGCACCAATTTGCAGTTCCATTAGCAGTGTATGAGTGTACATTTTCCCCTACATCCTCACCCATACTTATTATTACTTGTAGTCTTGATAATTGCCATTCTGACTGGAGAGAGAGAGAATCTCAGTGAAGTTTTGATTTGCATTTCTCTAGTTGCTAGAGATGTTGGACATTTTTTCATATAATTTCTTGACCATTTTTATTTCTTCTTCTGTGAAGTGCCTGTTCAGTTCCTTTACCCATTTCTTGATTGGGTTATTTGGGGGTTTTGGGTGTTAAGTTTTTTGAGTTCTTTATATATCCTGGAGATTAATGCTCTGAGGTGTGTGTGGTAAAATTTTTTCCCATTCTGTAGGCTTTCTCTTCACATTATTTATTGTTTTCTTTACTGTGAAGAAGCTTTTTAGTTTGATACCATCCCATTTATTGATTCTTGATTTTACTTCTTGTGCTTTAGGAGTCTTGGTAAGGAAGTCAGTTCCTAAACTGACATGATAGAGTGTTGAGCCTACATTTCCTTCTAGTAGGTCTCTGGTCTAATGCCTAGGTTGTTGGTCCACTTTGAGTTTTGTGTAGGGTGTGATATAGGGATTAAGTTTCATTCTGCTACATGTGGATTTCCATTTTTCCCAGCACGATTTGTTTAATAGGCAATCTTTTCTCCAATGTATGTTTATGGAGCCTTTGTCTGGTGTGAGATAACTGTATTTATGTGGGTTTGTCTTTGTGTTTTCAATTCTGTTCCATTGGTCTTCATGTAAGACCACATTTCAAATGCCCACATCATGATAAATCTCATCTGTTTTAGGTAATTTTCCATTGCTACAAGAAAACATCTGATCACAGTGGAAGTACATATGAAAGGGATCACATAGCAGGACAGAAAGCCAGAGAACAGTGAAGAATCCGCTTGCTCTTCTATAACAACTTGCTCTGGTGAGAATGAACTGGGGTCCCAGGAGACCTACTTAATTCTTCTAAGAGCAGTTCCCCCAAAGACCTACCTGCCTTCCACTAGGCTCCCCCTCTTAAAGGTCCCACAAACTCTCACATCATCACACTGGAGACCAAGTTTTGAACACCTGAAACTTTGGGGGACCAATACCTTCATATCATAGCACCACCATACATTCACTGGGTCAGCATCTGCAGAGCCTTTAGTGAAAGGGAGTTTAGGCCACGTTACTCCAGGATACATAGACTGGAACAGAGTTTTTAAGGAGGAAGTGAAAATAAACCAAGGAGATAAACATTCAAGAGAGCTCAGAAAGTTACCCTATTGCTCTAGAGACAAATTAAATATATATGGCTGTGAAAAGAAAACAGAAACTTCCTTTGTACAGGATATTTGTATAAAGGTTTCATAGATATAAGTTTGCATAGTTGAGATGAAACCAACTCCACCATTATAAATCAAAGGGCTAAATGCACAGATAGTGGGCTATCCAAAATAGATGCTTTTGAATGGGAATTCCCAAACTTATTAAACTTATTAAATAAATAAGCCTCTTTGTAATATCAACTTCTCACATAACAATATGTTTACATTTTTATTGTGGCAAAATAAATGTAATGTGAAATTTACAATTTTTATTATTTTAAGTGTACAATTCTGTGCCACTGAATACATTCACCTTGTTGTGCAACCATCACCACCATCTAACTCTAGAACTTTGTCTTTTTTTTTAATGAGCACTGAAATCTTTGCTCATTAATAACTCCATCTCCCTCTCCCCCAGACCCTGGACATAATCATTCTGCTTTCTGTATGTATAAATTCAACAGTCTAGAAACATGATATAAGAAGAATCATAAACTACTTGTTCTTTGTGATGGCTTATTTTACTTAGCATAATATCTTCAAGCAAATGCCATAATTTCCTTCCTTTTTAGGGTTGAAAAGTATGCTGTGGTATGTGTTTGCCACATTCTATTCATCCATTCATCTGCCTATGAAAATTATTTTCACTTTTGGCCTCTTATTTGCTATCTACTTCAAAAGATGGAGAATAAAGAAAGCTGTCTGTACAGACACTTAGCACAGTGCCCATAATGTAATATATGATCAGTCAAAAATATTAGCTTATTTAGTACCCCTTGAGTAAGAAAAGACATGTTCACACAGGGATGTGCAGCCTCCTGGCCTAACTGCTAGTTGCTATGCGGGAAATCATTACTCTAGTTCTTAGTCAACAAGTGACCCCATCAGAAATGTCATTGCTCATTCCCAGCTTGAGAAGGGGAGGGAGAATGTGACCTAAATGTTAGTTCATAGAAAAACAAATATGATCATGGAAATGTGTTAGTAATGTTAACTCTATGTTAACAAGCTCCCTGATGACAGCATTTTGGGGCAGCTGAGAAAATGTACACTTATTCGGCAAGGGTTTATAGGCATGCATGCGGAGCCCCTGTCCACTAATTGCAAGGACACAGATATTTGGTCTTATGTTGATGACTCTGTTCTCAAACTAGGGGTCTGTTTATTTAAGCAATAGCTACTCTCTTTGTGAACAGTATAAGAATGCTTTTAATATAAAAATGTTCAGTGTTAAATTTGGGAAGCAAACAATCTGCAGTTTTGTTTTTTCTTTTGTTCCAAAGTCCATCTTATTGGGATCCTAATAAGAAGTTAAGGATGTGTGCGTGTGTGTGTGTGTGTGTGTGTGTGTGTGTGTGTGTTTCAACTAAAAGAGAAGTAACAAGAGAAAAAGGATGGACTCTCAGTGGACATTAACTAGAATGTATGTATTAATCAGTAAACAGTGAGCATCATTATAGGTTGGTCTGAAATATTGAGCTTTATGAAACCTCCTAGTTACCTCACTTCATAGGAAAAGAGGCAGAAAAAAGAATCACTGAGTGGTCCTCTGGGCTCCCAGGCTACGCCCAGCCCACCCATTCTCTCCAACACCAGTTTCTTTACCCTTTGGCTCAGGTTGTAGAGTGAATCAGATGCAGGTGTGGAGTTCGTCAGGGTCTGCTTACTAAGCAGAATGAAGACAGAAGAAAAGTTGAACTCCACATGTGTTAAGGAAGAAAATATCTCCCTAGGGAAGAGAGAAAGCCCTGGCCAGAGTTGTGTAGGCAGAGCTTTGTTAGGAGGAATATTTCATAAATATGAGCTAGAGAGGCAGCAAGAGGGTGATTAACATAATATTAACATCTCATTAGCAGCCCAAGGGAACAGGCAGAGAGAGAGGTGAACCTCTTTTTGCATGACTGGCAGGATCCCCAAAAGAACATATTCTTTTCTATTATTCTCTGTGCGTGTAAGTTATATTTTATTAATAAATAACTGGACAAATGTAGACCTCTCAGGTGCTTTTATTCATTGCATCTGGGCCAGGCAGGTGAAACTATTAAGAGTTATCTCCCATTTGGGATTCTTTCAAGCACATAATTCATGAATGTATACTCTGCTCACAAACTGACTTCATGCATCTTCTGATGAGACACAGTGGGAAGGACATACATTCACCTATGTAGTATTCTCGCCAAAAAAGTTTAACAAGGCCTCATCATCAGAGAACATCAAAATTCCAGAATGTGGATATTCCATGAGAAAATTAGCCTAAGCTCCTCAAAAAAAAAAAGTTATTAGGGAAGGAAAAACTTTTCTTCTTAGGTTTTTTGGTTGGATCCTTCGAGTTGGACTGAAAAGAGATAGATAAACAAGATGAAAAAATACATACATGCTATTTGACATTAATATTTTTATATGGCATGGGGGCTTCATAGAAGTGAAAAAAACAAAGAGGCAGTTTGATTGGGGAGCTTATAAACCATTGTAATGAAGAGTGAAACATTCTGGAGATGTGACAAGACAAGGAAAAAGAAGATTTGGGGAAAGGGTGGCAAATTGTGGGAAAGTGATTGCAAAATATATAGGGGAAACTAGGATTATTTTACTAAGGTTTATTTTTACTGTTTCATTTCAGCATCGTTCCTCCTCTTTGATGACAGGATATTCTCCTTTTCTGGGTATTGGCAGAGTGTATTTCTCATGGGAAATCTATGCCCTGGTTTTAGGCAAAAAAGGGAATGTACAGATAGCTTCCTGTATCTGCTGTTTCTCAACTGCCTTCAGTTCAAAATAATCCAGGGCTGGGGATGTAGCTCAGTGGTAGAGCACTTGCCTAGCATGCCCAAGGCCCTGGATTTGATCCCCAGCTTTGTCCACCCCCCAAAAAAATATGCAAAAGTGGTCTATTTTAGTGTCCATCCAATAGACAAAAGCCAACCAACCAACCAACCAAACAAACAAACAAAAAAAAAAGACAAGGATTCCTCCATATTTAAGAAAACTTAAAGAGAATGTCAACCTGTAAATAACACTAGTTAACTACTGAGAATTCTGATTGTGGATTTAATATTAGTTAATACTGATATTATTGAAATTAAATTTCTTGCTGGTGATCATGCTATTTTGATCACATAGGAGAATGTCCTTGCTACTGTGAGACACATACTGTAACGCTGATAAACGAGTACTATAGTCTTTTCAATTTACAAATGGCATGAGAACAGAGAGAAGAGAGACATATACAAAATGTGAACAACTGGTAAGAAAGTATAGTGTATTCCTTATACCATTCTTTCAACTTTTCTATGTGCTATGGGACGGCCATTGGGCTGGAGTATAGCTTGGAGTATAGCACTGGTCTAGTATGTGCAAAATCTTGGGTTCCATTCCCAGTACACACACACACACACACACACACACACACACACACACACACACACAAAGACATTATTCCAAATGAAAAGTTGGAGCAAGGGGTACAAAATATACTCTTTTCTAAAGCAACTTTTATTTCTAAGGCTAGTGTGATAGCCAGATCAGGCCTGCAAGACTTGAAAGAGTACCAAATCCACCAAGGGGCAACCCAGACGAGAGAGGGCACTGGCAATACCTAGCTAAACACCTGCCTCTCAACCCACAGAGGGAGAAATATAGGGCTCCATCTCCTGGTATGAGCACCAACTATCAATCCACTCAACTTAAGGGGAAAGTACCTGGGACCCCCAATACCACCTCAAGGTCACAACCCCAGACCATAGTTGGAACAAGAGACCACTTGTTGATACTGTTCTATTAGTAACAAGATGGAACAAGAGACCACTGCTTATGGTAATGTTTGTCTAATATGAGTGACGAAGCTCTTCTGTTTCAGTCAATCAAAGCCAAAGGACTATTCTAATTCAGGTGTTTTAAGTACCTCATATGAAGTCAGTTATCATTTTCTCCTAGAGTTTACTGACTTAATTAGTATGAAAGCTAAGAAATCCTTGAAGCCTTTGTTCAGTAATTATTTGCGTGATTAATATAAGCGTTACAATGGAGAGATTTTACTTTCCATTTGATATCAAATCTTAGAAACCTAGCACTGTGAGTGCATTTTCACTCACACTGGTCACAATTGAGTGTTCCACGGCAACTTGTGGCCACTGGCTCCATGCTGTACAGCAGAGCTGTGAGTGGGATCTGCAGCAACAGTGATTATTCTTCAATCCCTAGTTGGTCCAAAGAAAGTGATCCACAGGATCAAAGAAGTTGTGCCTTCAGAGGATTGGTAATCAGTGTAAAGGGCTTTTGGTTATTGCAGGCTCTTTTCCTGATGATAGATGAAGACAAAAACCACCAGAAGGAAGAAAGCCTGGGCTTTTCTCAGTTTAATCTACAGATAATTATCAAACATCTGTTCATGGTGTACTTTTTTCTATTTAAAAAAAAAAATGTTTTTCTCTTATACATGCATTATCTGTTCCTGCTCCTACACGAGCATTAAAAAACAAAAGAAACCAAGGTGTAGCTAATTTCACAATAAATTTAATAATTTAAAATTAAAATATTGGGCTGGGGTTGTGGCTCAGCGGTAGAATGCTTGTCTCGCATGCGCAGTTCCCTGGGTTCGGATCCTCAGCACCACATAAAAAAATAAATGAGTGAAATAAAGGTATTGTGTCCAACTAAACTATAAAATAAATATTAAAAATCACTGTACCCCACCCCCAGAGTACCACACAATCTCCAATTATTATGGAAGCAGAGCACTTTCAAAAATGAAAAATAAGTATCAAAACTCAAAAATAACAAAAACAAAAACCCATGTCAATAAGAAAATCAGCCCATAAAAGTTCTGATTTTCTACAATTCTTCTTTTTGTGAAATTTCACTTAAAAACCATATTCTCTTGGCAAATACATTCTCACACTTGTTCTTTACATGTATGTTTATATATTGTTTGGCATGCGCCTGGGCTACCGTCTTGTAAATATTCAGGAAAGCTCTATTACTTTGGCCATGCATCCATCTAGAATGAACATTTCTCCTATGACTTGTTTTAGTAAGCAGTTATTGTCCTTTGGAACTGACAATTGACCAGGAACAACCAGACTTAAGGTGAATAATCACAATCAGGTCTTTTGTAGCCCTTGGGTCCTTTTCACTAGGCTAATTGCAGTCTTGAAGAAATTCAAAGTGATTAAAGAGCTGGCTATGCCCTCTACGTCTCTGTCGGGTTATAATAAAAGCAAGCCTTACACCAAAATTGGCCCCACACTAAAACACTTATTAACAATTTTTTTTTTTTTAGCTCACAGGCCCAAAATAGTTTAGATAAGTGATTTAAAAGTTTGATGAAGGCCCAGTTTATGTATCCAAGTACCCCTCTTGCATGAAAAGTTTATGCTAGATAAGAGTAAATTCCTTCAACAGAATTCTGTTGGCATCAGGCAACAAAAATCCTCTTTGAACAAAGGTCACAAACAAGACCACTGGGGTCAAGCTTGTAAGCATTAAATGTTGCAGGCCTCCCTTATACAGGGTGAGAATATCTTTTCCCATTCACACATTTTGACCCCCTCTAATTCCCTCTAATGAGTACTAACTGCTCAATTCAACTGTTTTCCACCATGAAAACCCAATTTAAGGTCTTTATATGCTCATTGGAAGGGTGGAGAGTTGATCAAGAATAGGCAAGAGAAGCATTTGTAGTGGTCAACTTTGGACCAGCCCTTTCTGCTGGTGAGCTAATCTACGTGCCTAAGTGGCCACCTTTAAACTAACCAGCATCAGTAATTTTGCACTGTCTCTGCAGAATGACTTTGCAGTAAATTATAGGTAGTGCAACCTGTTCTGCATTAGGAAGTGGGGACAAGGGGGTACCACGAGAAAGCTGAGCAAAAGGATCAACTAGTCTGGGAGGTCAAAGAATCCTTGAGTTTATTTGAAGACTGGAGGGATGCCTAGGAATTAGCCTCTGGAGGCAGAAAGATATATGGGGTGTGGAAGGCCTGGGGGCCCAGAGATTGGTCATGATAATTAAATGGCCACAGAGGCACAAGGTTGTATACAAGTACACACCTTGCATGAAATGTTTATGCTAAATAAGAGTAAATTCCTTCAACAGAAAGCATGGGGACTCCCTGGTTTCAGAGGAAAGAGTCTAACCTGACCCTTTCCTCTGCTATCGCCACTACTAATTGTCTCCTCCATATCCCAGGACATTGGCATAGATTTCTGTCTGTAGAAAGAGGCCTTAATTAATTAACCACCCCAAGGTTTCATTTCTCAGGCCCAACCATTCCTCCCCATTTATTTATGACAATAGACTTGGAATGTAATGTCAAGGTGAAAAGTAAGTTTTGAAATACATTAACCTTGAAACTTTGCTGTTTATATAATTAAAGTATTGAGCTACTTTTAAAATTCTCACTATCCATTCATCTCTGACTTACAAAAATGATGCCTGAAGTTATTGCATGGACACATATTTTTGAAACAATTTTTTTTTTGCATAGAAAAATTGCTTCTGAATCTAATATTTCTTTTTCTCAGAATGTTCAGCTTGATGATCATTTTGCCACTGCATGGGGTGAGTTCTGCATGGGAAGGAGGGCCTATAATTATCTGGAAGACAGAATTGCCTCCTATTTAGGCAAAGGGAGCTGGATTCACACAATGGACTGAAATTGCTCCTCATCCTCTCAGATCAATGATCAGATGTTGGAAATCCTCTTCATTCTAACACCAAAGAACCAAAAGCCTACCAGAGGTATTATGATCTGCCAGTTCAATAGTCATTCATGTATCTTGTATTTTTGTTTTCCAAGTCAATAAACTCATGGGGACAGATGGAAATCAATATACCAATTGTGACACTTTAAGGAAGCTGGTGGCTTCACCTGAAATGGCCTATCTCTTACAGAGAGGCATTCCATACACTGCCACTCCTGATTAGCAAGGAAGAATTTACTTGTTAATATATAGGCTGCTGGCCCTCCCCTGAGCTTCTGATTTGATGACTGGGCTGGGTCCTGAAAATCTGCATTACTCACAAAGTCCCCTATAATGTTGATGTTGTGGGTACAGACACCACTGCCAAAATAAATAAAAAGGGAGGGAGAGAAGGAGGGAGGGAGGGAAGGAAGGAAGGAAGGAAGGAAGGAAGGGAGGGAAGAAGAAAGGAAGGAAGGAAGGAAGGAAGGAAGGAAGAAAAAAGAGAAGAAGGGAGAAAGATCAAAACAAACACTACTGTTTTCTCCTGTAATGATTCGTGGCTATTTTTCCTGCCAGCTCACCAACCATGTGGGCCTTTACAGGCAGATTATCAGAGAAATGCTGGTGATAATGAGGTTGTTGGCACAGAGATGGATGTCCAGAGACCCGGGACAAGCCTGGAAGTTGCCAATGAAGCCCATAGGCATGCAAAGCAAAGCTGAAAAAGAAAGGCAGGTGAGGCTGGCAGGTGCAGGGGAGATCCAGAGTTCTAGAACGCACACTGAATCACCTGGAGATCTTACGAGTATATAGATCTGTTAGGTGGGTGGGGCCAGAGAATCTGAATTTCTAACAAGTTCTCAGGTGACATTGATGCTACTGGCCACTAGACCACATTTGAGTCGCAAAAATCTAGATGGCACAGGTGAGAGATCCTGGCATTAAACACAGGATACCTGTAGCAAGGGAATTATAGACAGTGAGTCATTGACTCACATACCCATGGCTCATCACAGCACACTGGGGGCCAAAAGCCTAGGGAGGAGGAGGCTGCTTGAACGGTAAGCAGATCTACCCAGAGGCAGAAGCTTGAGTGATAAGAGAAGGAAGATCCTACTGGCTGTTAATGCAGAGTAATTTTAGATAAATCTTTCGTTTACTCAATGTCCTTATCTAAAAATTGAAGAAATCTGTTTGAAATGGCACACTACTTGCAAGTGCTTTCAGGAGACCAAGTACAAGCTCCTTGCCTTTGAGGTGACTTTTCCACTAGCCTTAGGACTGAACACCTTGAAGAACCCCAAAACCAGAAATTCTGAATTGATGCTGGTCATAGGAATCAGCTGGAATTATTTTAAGAAAAACACAGGCTCCAAGGCCTAAATCCCTAGGGAATCTACATTTATTGAAAGTTCTCCAGATTGTTCTTACATCCATTCCTCCATTGCAAGCCCCATTTCAATACTGTATTTCAAGACTTTCCCACTTCACTTCCAAGCACCTCATTACCTGCTCTCTCTGTGCTTCCTGTCTCCAACCTCTGCTGCTTTGTCCTAGCCAATTTGACTCAATAATATATTTTTAATTGCTTTTTTGATGATCCAATATTGATACATTATTATTAAGTCCATAGTTTACATTTGTGTTCCCTCTTTGTGCATTCAATGAATTTGGACGAATGTATTGAAGGAAACCAAAAGTATTTCTCCCAAAATATAAAGGAACAATGAGCTAAAGACTATCAATATGTGGAGATCTCTCTGCCTTCTCCCTGTTTGACTAGAATCAGGAGAAAGATTCACAAATACCTTTTCCCCCTCTTCCCCACCTAAAGATAAGATGCAAATCTTGTGCCTAACACTGTGTATCAGCTCAGGGGAATCTGGGAGCAGACTTCACTCCTTTTCAGTTGTTCTTTTGGTAACCTGGGTACTTGCTGTAGTTTGGGTCTAGAATGTTCTCCATGGAGTAGAGCATTGGTCCCCAGTCCATGGAGCTATGGGCAGGCAATGGAACCTTTAAGAGATGGGGCTGAGATTTTAGGTCTCTGGGGGCCCTTGAAGGAGTCTTTGGGACCCTGGTCTCTTTCCCATTCTTCGGTTTTCTGGGTGCTCTGAGGTGAGCAGCTTGTCCCACCACGCACTCCAGCCTCACCACTTGCCTAAAGCCTCAGGGCCATCTAACCCCAGATGGAGTAGCCTCCAAAACCATGAGCCAAAATACACTTTCTCATATGAAATTGATTTATCTCAGGAATTTGTTCCACTACTGGAAAGCTGACTAACACTAATTTCTTCTTTGACCTGTCACTTTTACAAAATGTATTGCTTTTTCTTCAAGATCCTTTATAAGCCAGGACACTAAGCCATTGCATCAGGTTACATTTTTTTTTTTTTTTTTTGGTACTGGGGATTGAACCCAGGAGTGCTGAACCACTGAGCCACATCCCTATCCCTTTTTATATTTTCTTTACAGACAGGGTCTCCTTGAGTTGCTTAGGGCCTCACTAAGTTGCTGAGGCTAGCTTTGAACTTGTGATCCTGCTACCTCAGCATCCCAAGCTGCTGGAATTGTCAGTTTGTTCCACTCAGGTCTCCCATGTAATGTGCATTGCACACATTAATAAACTTGCTTGTTTTTCTCTTGTTAATCTGTCTTTGGATATAGGAGACTGTCTTAACCATGAACTTACAAAGGGTAAGAAAAATTGTATTTCTCCCTATTGGAAATGTGGGTATCCCATTTTGAATTCCCACCAGCAATTAACAAATGTTCCTATTGCTTGATTCATTTTTTCAAATGCCACATTGATCTAGACATTCACTTGTTTGAAAAACTTCCATGTATGTTTCTCTGACAGCCTAAAACCCTGTTAAATTGGTACTGGGGATTGAACCCACCCCAGCCCTTTTTTTGCTTTTTATTTTGTGACAGGGTCTCATAAGATGCCCCGGCTGGCCTCAAACTAGTGATCCTCTTGCCTCAGATTTCAGAGTAGTTGGAATTCCAGATGTGTGCCACCATGTTCTTTTTAATATTTAAAATTTTTAATTGACACACAATTATACATATTTATGGGGCACAGTGTGATATTTCAATACATATATATAATATAATGATTAGATAAAGGTAATTGGCATATCCATTATCTTTAAACATTTATCTTTGTGTTGAGAACATTCAAAATCCTCTGGACTGTCTATTTTGAAATGTACAATCAATTATTGTCAAACACAGTTATCCTACTGTGCTATAGAATATTAGAAGTTATTCTTCCTATCCAACTACCCCCCTGAGCCTATCAACTGTTATTTCTCCCACTTCCTTCCACTCTTCCTAGACCCTATTTTGCTCTCTACTTTTATAACACAGTTTTTAAAACCTCCACATATGAGAACATGGCATGTTTTATCTTTGGGCCCCTGATCAATTTCACATAACACAATGACCTTTCCTCACATTGTGTAACAGTTTTTTGTTCACTTCTTGTTATCTATCTTTTTTTTTAAGAGAGAGTGAGAGAGGAGAGAGAGAGAGAGAGAGAGAGAGAGAGAGAGAGAGAGAGAGAGAGAGAGAATTTTTAATATTTATTTTTTAGTTCTCGCCGGACACAACATCTTTGTTGGTATGTGGTGCTGAGGATCGAACCCGGGCCGCACGCATGCCAGGCGAGTGCGCCACCGCTTGAGCCACATCCCCAGCCCTGTTATCTATCTTATAAGACAAAGTTAAAAGTACCATTTTTTCCTATATTTCCTTAATCACACTATCTCGTCCATGTACAACTAACTGCTAGCCTCTCCTGCCATGTTGGTGGTATCCTGATTTATCAAAGAACTTGGATAAATGTTTAAATTTTCATAAATGCTGTAGTGTTGGGAAGTGAGGCCTAAAGAGGGGGGAGTGTAGATGCTGAAGGCTCCACCCTCATGATTGGGCTAATGCCATTTTCTCAAGAGCAAGTTAGCTCCCATAGGGATGGACTCATCCTCAAGAGAGTGGGTTGGGGTTTGGAGTGTAGCTCAGTGGTACAGCACTTGCCTAGCATGCATGGGCTCTGGGTTTGATCACTACCACCACAAAGGAGAGGGGTGGTTATAAAAGTAAATTTGGCGTCTTCCTTTTTCTCTTGTCCTCTGCTTTGTTATGAAGTAGCAAGAAGACACTCACCAAAAGATAAGCAGATGCCTGCACCGTACTCTTAAGCTTCTCAGCCTCCAGAACTGTGAGCCAACTAAATTTCTTTTTCTTATAAGTTACTGAGCCACATCCTTATCCCTCTTTATATTTTCCTTACAGACAGGGTTTCCTTGAGTTGCTTAGGGACTCACTAAGTTGCGGAGGCTAGCTTTGAACTTGGATCCTCCTGCCTCAGCCTCCCAAGCTGCTGGAATTGCCAGTTTGCTCCACTCAGGTTACTTTTGAACTGAGGTTTCTCCCATGTAATGTTTCTCTCCGTCTCTAGCACTCTGTTAAAGAAACAGAAAAAAAGTCTTTTGGGTGTAAGTCTTCTCTTTCATCCATGGACAAAGTTCAACACTGCTGAAAGACAAATATAACACTTTATCAGCCAAATCAAATTCTATGTAAACTTGTCTAATGAAATCTTTACCAAGAAAGGTTTTCTGATGGGAAAAGAAATAGAATTGAAGGCAGCAAGACACAGAAGGGGGAAGGCTGGAGAAGAGGAGGCTGGGAAGAGAGAAGGCAAAACTCTTACTTCCTAATTGTGTTAGCCCTTTACTCTATAATGTCCCTGTCACAGATTAGATACAGCTGAAGCTGCTGAAGGCAGAGTTTGGAAGGAAGGAAAGAGACTTTGTTTTCAGACATCTGATGGAGACCCTGTGAATCAGGAAGGCTGCATCCCAAAGCCAGATTGACAGTTTTTGAAATTATTCCTCTTTATACAACAAAGAAAGTGGCCTTTTAAAATGTACCTTTAAAATATTAGGTCAGTAACACCTGTCTAAAGATAAAATATTATATAGCTCCTTTTAAGTGCATATACCCAAATTTATGGGAATACATACCATACACATTTTTCATTTTCTTAAACGGGATCTACTATATGTGGAGTTAATAAATAACCTTTTGGGGTTGCTTGCTCAGCATAAGATACTGTTTTAAGTCCTTTATATGAATTACTCATTTCAGTCTCCCAACAACCCTGTTAAGTTCTATGTGCGTATCTATCTTTATGGTTTGGATCTGAATGTCTCCTGAAGTTTCATGTGTTCAGAGGTGGGGTCTTTGGAAAGTGATTGGATCATGAGTGCTCTCACCTCAGTGGTTGATTAATGTATTGATGGCTGAATGGACGATGAGGAGGTGAGACTCCAGTCATAAGAGGTAGCTCACTGTCACTGGGGATGTGCCCTCGAATGATTTTTCTTTTCTCAGGTCTCTCTCTCTCCATCTCTTCTCTCTCCCTGCTTCATGGCTGTCATGAACTGAGTAGCTTTCCTGCCATGCTGTTCGGCCTCACCCCAGGCCCTGAGCGACGAGCCAGTCAACCATGGACTGAATTATCTGAAGCCAAAAAATCTTTTCTCCTCCAAGTTTTTTTCCCCCCTCAGGTAGTTGTCATGGCAATACAAAGTTGACTAACACACCCAGTATACAGATACTGCTTTAGTTAGTTTTTTCACCATTGTGCCTAAAAGACTTGACCAAAACAATTTAGAGAAGGAAAAGTTTATTTGAGGGCTTACAATTTCAGAGGTCTCAATCCATAGACAGCCAAACTCATCCCTCAGAGCAGAACATCATGGTGGAAGAGTGTGGTGAAGGGAAGAAGTTCACATGATGATCAGCAAGCAGAGAGAGAGACTCTGCTCACCAGATACAAAATACAAAATATATACCCGAAAGCCATGCTCCCAGGGACCCACCTCCTGCAACCACACCCTACCCACCTCCAGTTACTACTCAGTTAATCCCATAAGGTGATTAATTCACTGATTGGGTCTCATAATCCAATCATTTCTCCTCTGAACTTTTTGCATTATCTTGCACATGAGCATTTGGGGTCACCTCAAGTCAAACCACCACAGATAGGAAACTGAGGCATACAGAGGTTAAGTGGTTGGTTCCAAGTCACATAGCTGAAAAGCTGTAGAGCCAGGATTTGATCCTCAGCTGTCTGATTGTAAAATTCCTTCACTTATTCACTCAAGCAGACTTTTTCTTACATTGGTTCTATTTAATTTTTCTTTTTCATCAAAAAGCATATTTTGGAGCTATGATTTCATATTCTATGATTCCATATTAGTTTGTCTCATTCTTTTAATAGCTGCATAGCACAGTAAATTTCACTCTGTGCACACTCTTTTTATTTTATTTAATCATTTCCTATTGACATTTACATTGCCGGTTTTTTCCCCCTCTCCGACTATACTAAAATTGACATCTTTATCTTTTTATTTTTGCACATGTACACAGACTCTTAGAACTATAATTGTAGAATCAAAAGTTATGCATGGGAAAACCTGTGATTGATGATTGCCAATTTGTTCCTCAATTCACACTCTCTCCAACTGTGTATGAGAATATCCATTTACCTAGAATAGCTCTGAATATGAGTAATATTTTTGGTGAGCAGAGCTATTTTAAGTGGCCACCAGCCTTTTTTTCTTCTTTCTCCCAAGGAAGTAATAGAGGAAGTGTTTGTGTGGGTGGGTACAAAACAGTAGGTGCCTCAAATTCCAGTCACAAGACCTCAAACTCCTGCTTCTACACTCCTGTGCCACACCAAAAAGACCACCTGTTGAACAGAGAATAAATCAAAGGAGAATATTTTAAAACCTATGAACTTACTTAATGGATTAATTATTTAAATTGAAGTACTACATACTGACAGTAAAGTAGTCAAGTGCCACTGCTTGCATGGACAACAGGATGAGTTTTACTGAGTACTACTGAGATCTAGACATAGGGCATGTCCAGAATTCCAGAGCACTTACTATCCCTTCCCAAATGACATATACATTGGGATTTCATTCACTATAGAGTTGCTCTGCCTACATTTGAGCTTTATATAAGTGAAATTCATAAAATAACTTATTCCTTTGTGCCTGTTTTTTCGCTCAATAATATTTTTGAGATTCATCCATGTTGTTGCAAGACATAGCAGAGTGTTTGTTTTCACTGTTGTGTCTATTTCATTTTGTAGATATACTCTTGTCACAGTAAGTAGATACACATGAATAGAGGGCTGGGGGAAGGGAGAACAGGGCTCACTCCTTCAAAAGAGTGAGCTGATGGAGAATCCCACATATAAATTGTGTTCACCTGCCACGGGTTTCACTTAGGTGCCGAAGGGCAATTTTCCAACATGGTGAAATCAACACAGGTACGTTGAGCTGTGGAGGGAAACAGTAGCAATGTCCCCAAATACAAAATATATGATTCCAGACCAAATATAAAATCCCACTATGTGTAAAACTCTGAACTGTTTCCTCTCTTGGGATGACCTGTTCCATGTTCCCTGTGGGCATACTTCCAATTCACTAAACATTTTTATACTTATTCTATCTATGCCTCTTGACTAAAACCTTTCTTTCAAGAAGACTTCTTGCATATGTCTTTTGGTGAACAGATTGGATATATACTGAAGAATGGAATTACTGGGTTACAGGATTCGTGTGTGCTCAATTTTAATAGATACTTCCAGTTTTTGAAAGTGGTTATACCAATTTGTACTATCAGAGACAGTGGAAGTATTTCTCAATGTTCCACAGCTTACCGACTATATTAGACAGGGTTTTTCAAAGAAATAGAACCAATAGGATAGATATACATATATGAAAATATACACACACATATACATATATGAAAATATACACACACATATACATATATGTATACATACATACATATATGTATATATATGTTCATATATATAAATGGATTAATGTATTGAGAGATTTATTATGACTCATATAATTATGGAGTATAATAAATATATGATAAGCCATATATATAATTATATATATTATATATAATTATATATATTATATATATATAATTATATATAATATAATATATATATTATAATTCTAAACTGAGTCCTAGTCCAAAGGCTTGAGAACCAGGGGAGCGAATGGTGTGAATCCTGGTCCAAGGACAGGAGAAGACTGATATACCACCTTAAGCAGACAGGCAGGAAGCCAAAGAGGTGAATTTCTTCATCCTTTGTTCTTTTGTTCGATTCAGGACCTCAATGGATTGATAACACCCATCCAGATTGGAGAAAATCACCTACTTTAATAATCCACTGATTAAAATGATACTATCATCCAGAAGCATCCTCACAGACACACCTATAAATAATGTGGCTACTACCCATGACCCGGTCTACCTAGCACATAATTAATCATCAGTGCTTTCTGTTGTTAATTATTTTTTTAAAATTTGAACCATTTTGCTGTGTGTGTACAGATATATCATGGTGGTTTTACTTGCATTAGATAAATCCTTTGTTGGGAGATGTATTACAGATATCTTTTCCCATTTTCATTTTCTTACTGGGTGTCTTTAGATTAACAGAAGTTTTTAACTTTAATGGAGCACAATTTATTTATTTTTAGGTCAGTTCGTGTGTGTATATAAGAACACTGTGTACCCAAATCTATAAAGTATTTTCCATATTAGCTTTTAGAGATTTACAAGTTACCTTCACATTTAGATATAAAATCTAACTGGGATCAATTTTATTAATAGTACAATGAATGGATAAAGATTCATTTTTCCTTCACATAAATATTCAATACCTCTAGGTACCAGTAAGTGAAAAGAATATTCTTTTCAACTTCACTGTCATAAATCAAATGACCATATATGTGGTGACCTCATTCTAGACTCCCCATTCTTTTCCTTAGGTCTAATTTGGTCTTCTTGGGCCAATAGCACATTTTTAAAAATTATGGTATGTTGTAATAAACTTGATATCTGATAGTGTATATATGTTTTGGGCTTGTTTCTTCTTCAATAAAAATGGCTGGTTATTTTAACAGAATTGTATTAAATTTTAGAATTTGAGAATTAAAATTTGTATTACACTCAGTGTTCTAGTATACTATGAGATATTCCTGCACTTATTTAGGTTTTCATTAATTACTCTTAATATTTGTAGTCAATATAGAGCTCCTGAAAATCTTTGTTCCAAGCTATTTGATATCTTAGTGCTATTGTACATAGCATTTCAATTTTTAATTGATGCTATAAACACAATAGAATTGTTTAAAATTCACCTTGAATCCAGTAACATTGAGAAATTCACTTAGAAAAAGTAGTTTGCTCTCCATGTTCAAAGTCATAGTACCTGGCTATGATGATGATTATTATTATGAGTATTATTTCTTAAAAAATTTGCTATTTACATATCAATTTATTTTTCTTACCTTATTGTACTAGCTAGGACCTCTAGTACCAGAATAAACAGAACTGTTTTTTTTCCTCAGCTCAGGAGGAAAACCTTCAATAATTGATTATTGATAGGATGTTTGCTGGAGTTTTTAAAGATTTATCCATTAGTATATTAAGACAATTCTATTGTATTTTTAATTTGCTGCATTAGATACTACATATTTTGTTTATTGTGTCTATCTCCCCACTAGAATGCAGACTTTCCTAGAGCAGGGATTTTGTCTGTCTTATTCTTTTATTTCCCCAGTACCTATGGTGAGGCTCACAATGTTGTGAGGGTTAAATGAAATCATGTAGAGCAGCTGGTACAGCACTCAAGGCTCAGGAGAAACTCATACTGTAGTGGGTTTTTTCCATCATAGTTCTGACCATGTCATGGAGGCAGGAGGCTTCTCAGTGCCTCACAGTCTGTCCGGGGGAAACTGGGGTTGTCCACTATCAACAGCATCCACAAGCAGAGTGTAATGAGGTGCCAATTTGGGCTCTTCAGACACTAAAGCTTTCTGAAGCATCTCTTCTTGCCTGCATGCCAGATATTGCTCCATATACTCCCAGAAAGAGCTAGAAACCTCCCACAGGTCACACTAGAGCCCATCCAACCATGACCAGCACCTCATTACCATCACGATATAGGCCCACTGGAGGGAGTTGAGAGGACAGCAACAGCTCCAAAGGGGACATCTGGTGGGCTGATTTATGAGGCAAGGCTAGAGGGAAGGTCAAGGAGAGTAACTGTGTAATGTGGCTGGCTCGGGGTGGGTGTTTCTTGAAACACTCTGGGATGAAACCGAGAGGAGATTTGAGACTGGTGTTGAGGAAAGTGTCCCTGGCAATGAAAGCAGCATGTCAGAAGAGCACTCTCTCGACAGGAGAGGGGGAGCCCACCCCACTTAAACAGTGAAGGATGTGCAAGACTCCACTGGATAAGATAAAGCCATGTTCATTGCTGCTGATGGGAACTTCCAGCACCAGCCTGAGAGGGACCCAAACAGGGTAGCTTTAGCCTCTAGGACACTGGGATATCAACTAGTTGCCAAGAAGAGACAATCTTGTCCTCCTTATCTTGTGTGGCACTAGCAGCATATGTAACTTACTCAAATTGAAATAAACATGTATAAGGGGCTGGGAAGAGTTCTAGAAAGCACATGCACAACTTGTCCTATGATTTTAAGCAGGGTTTTTCCACATAAGAACTATTGACATTTTGAGCCAGATATTTCTTTGTCATGGAGGCTGTCCTGGGCATTGTAGGATGCTTAGTGGCATCTCCCCCGCTCCCTATCAGATGTCAATAGCACCCCACCAGTTGTAAAAAGTTTTTTTTTTTTTAAGTGTCTAGAAATTATCAAATATCCCTCTGGGGGCACAATTGCCTCTGGCTGAGGACTACTGCCCCAAGGTGACTAAGCATGAGAACTGCTCTCTGTTCTGTCTCAGAACCCAGGCCTTCGACAGGGGTGAACACATTGCCATGCTAAGCATGACCGAAAGCCTTTTCTTCTACTCTCTGGCTCCTGGGAGCAGCCTCCTTCACAATGCCAGGAGAGGGCTGAAGGTGGTGTGTGGCTCACAAAGCAGGTTATGCCACAGTGGGCTGCCTGACACTCTTCCCCCTCCCTGAGGAACTTCTGTGCGGAGGTGTTACCTTCTGAACCTCTACCTGTGGGGCAGAACGGACTGAGCATGCCCAGAAGACTCATAGGAAAGAGTGGAAAAGAACCAGAGTGCCTCCCCTTGCTGTCCAGTTTAGTCTGGCACCTGGGCAAGGTCCTGAGACCCAGGCCTGGGTAAGGCTACCTACCTCCTGGGTGATCTCCAAAAGGCTTACTTAGTTAAACAGGAAAGTGAGGGGACAGAGGACAGGTCAGTGTGAGGCAGGGGGAGGAGGAACTCAGCCTAAACACCCAAAGAGTAACTGAGTGTACACAGTCTGGGCCTGAGGCTTGCATTTTCTGTGGGGAAAGCTGATCCCAGTCCAACCATCCAGGATTTCCTGGACCCATTTTAGCAAGACGTTAGTAACATTTTTACTATCTTCACAAACCCAGACCCATACCCCCATCACCTGCAGCTGGAAGTAGCCATGAACGAATGAGGGATGTGCCAATCATGTGGTACTTGACAGGAGCCCAGAGTTTGGGAAAAGGATAGATTAACCCCAGGAAGACTGGCACAGCCAGAGCATCCCTGAATTCTCTTTGAGAAGAGGTTTTGGTTATAATATGCAAAAGTCATGAGGAGTTTCTTATGCTATGGAATTTGTCATGGTTCTAGGAGTGTAGTTCGGATCTTGGATATTCCCCGAAGGCCTATGTTTGGAGGCTCTGTCCCCAGGGAGATGCTACTTCCTGTGGAACCTCTAAGGGGTGGGCCTAATGAGAGGCCTTTAGGTCACTGAGGGCATGGCCTTGATGGGTATCATGGGACATCAGTCCTTTGCTCTCTGTTTTGCTTTCTAGCCATGAGGTAAGCAGTTTTGCTCCACCATGGGCTCCCGCCATGATGTGCTGCTCTGCCATATGCCCCAAAGGAATGGGGCCAATCCATAATGGACTGGGACTTCCAAAACCAAAGCAAATCTTTTATCTTTATAAATGGATTATCACAGGTATTTGTTATAGTGTTAGAAAGTTGACTAGCATAGAAGGGCTTTTACATGTAACAGCTATGGCTGCACATTAGAATCACCTGGGAGAGTTTTCATAAAATCATGGATGCTTAATACAGACCCAAATAGTCTATTTTAATGGGTATGGTGGTAACATAGGTAGAAGTCTTTCTAAATGCGCAGCTGGGGCTGAGACATATCACATCTCAAATGATCTTTGTCTTGTCTCATTAAAAAAAGTGGGCCACCTTCTAAATAAACAAACAGTATCATAAAGTGACATGATTTGCTTAAGATCATCTGCAGAATAGTCATTAGATTTTTATGTAGACACCACACCTCAGTTGATCCTAAGATAGTTTTTTAGAGCAGTTTGTAGGTTGTCAGTGTGGTTTTTAGTAAATGTGATTTTATTTCACTCTTGCAAAGTTCAGTGAAAGAAAGCCTTCCCGCCGTGGCCCTGTGTATCACTCTGTGACCCTTTGGGCAGCAGTGTAAGGACTGCTTAGTCAACGATTTACACGTGTTTCCAATGCAGGATCATTTGTGTCACATGTCTTTGGGCTCTCCAGGATGCTCAGCCATTAGATGTTCATGCCTTGGTTTTTTCTTGTCTGGTACAAGGGCTCCCTCCACCTCGGAGAATTCAACTCCTCCCAGCTGCTCTCAGTCACTCACCACCGAAGGAAATCTCTCCCCAGGGCCTAAAAGCAAGGTGTTTATCACAGAGCATGGACTTGAATCAGAATTACCAACTTGAGACTTCTCGAGGCCCACAGAGGACATTTTGTGTAGCATCGCAGGAATCATTTTATCTTGAAGAAAGAAGGCCCAGCCCTGGAACAAGAACCTCATGGAGTCTGGAGACCCTGAGGACTGAACTCAGGGCTCTTCTCACAACTGCCTGAGGATGCTCCAACTGGGCATCCAGTGCCACAAGGATGGGAGGAGACAGCTGTGCTAAGGGGCATGCTCACTTTTCGAGTGTTAAAGCATGTACAAGAGCAAATGAGCACATACCATACATACATGTACAGCACCCAGTACACACATGCAACATGCTCAACACACAATACGTGTGTGCTCAACACAAGCTGTGGCGGCCCACACAACACACATTGCAATACAGAATACATGTGTGTGCCACACAAGCATGTGACAAACTTGAGAAACCTCACTGAGCACTTCCAATACCAGCCAGCAGGGGATAGCATTGCAAAAGCTTTCTGGGATGAGTGTGTCACCATCTAGAGGCAACCAGCAGGAAGGTATGATTGACCTTGTGGCCTGTATCCAGGGCTTACTGTGTGCCAAGCATTGTGCCACGTGCTTCCACCAATGAAATAAAAAATAAATATCTGTTTTTCAAGACTAGTTTTCCTTCAAAATTCTCAAAGAATGGGGAGGAGAAGGCTTTATTCAGACTTATGTGCTGCTTCCCGCTGCTAAAAGCAGGCCTTGGTTAGGGTAATCACTGCCTTCAATCCAGCTTTGTCACTAACTAGGGTTGTGACACCAGGTAAGTCACTTAGGCTCTGGCCCTTTTCTGTAACATGAAATGGGGTGGAACTGTCAAATAGAAATATAGCATGAGTGGCAAAAGCCAGCCACATGTGTAACTAAACTCACTAGTAGTACCAGTGGCAAGGGGGCAGGGGAAGATAAAGAAAGAAAGAAAAAGCCAGGTGCAGTGGCAGACACCTGTAATCCCAGCAGCCCTGGAGGCTGAGGCAGGAGGATGGGGAGTTCAAAGCCAGTCTCCGCAACTTGGTAAGGCCCTGAGCAACTTAGCAAGACCCTGTCTCTAAATAAAATATAAAAAAGGGCTGGGGATGTGGTTCAGTGGTTAAGTGCCTCTGGATTCAGTTTCTGGTACAAAATAAATAAGGAAGGAAGGAAGGAAGGAAAGAAGGAAGGAAGGAAGGGAGGGAGGGAGGGAGGGAGGGAGGGAGGGAGAAGTTGTCGTTAGTAATATATTTCATTTAACCCAATATATCAAAAATAACATTTCAATATGCAGTATAAAAATATTGAGCTAACTTACATTCATGTTTTGTATGAAGTCATCAAATCTAGGTATATTTTATATTTATTAAAAAAAACAAAACATTTGAACCACCACAATTTTAAGTGCTCACATGTAGCCGGTGGTTACCATAATTGGACATTATAGAACAGGAGCAGAACTAGAGTGCTATCTCTCAGGCCTGGCATTCTGCTAGCATTACATGGGGAGTTATTTTTAAAAAGTACAAGCTGGACGTGGTGTCACATGCCTGTAATCCCAGTAGATTGGGAGGCTGAGGCAGGAGGATTGCGAGTTCAAAGCCAGCCTCAGCAATTTAGCAAGGCCCTAAGCAACTCAGTGAGACTCTGTCTCTAAATAAAATACAAAATAGGGCTGGGGATGTGGCTCAGAGATCGAGTGCCCCTGAGTTCAATCCCTGGCCCCCCCAAAAAGTACACATCCATGAAACAAAAAGGCAACAATTACAGTCCTCTGGTTCCACAATGTTAATCCCAGAACAGGCTTTCAGAACAAAAGTCTGAGATTATTGCCCAAATACCAAACACCACCCCAGCCACTTCTCCACTTCTTTTCCCTTTTTCAGTGTGTAATCCCATCCTTCTCTACACACCTAAGTTCTCTCTGTCTCTCTCCCTCTCTCCTTCTCTCTTTCTGTTTGGAGTCTGAAGAATTTCCACAAGGGGTTTCTTTTATTACAAAATACAAAACAAAGAGGTAGAGATGGGACAATCAAATTCTTTTACATCTCTTCTACTCTGTGGATCCTATGACTTTTGTGACTAGCCCTCAGGAAAAGCTCCATCACCTTGTCCTCGGGTCCCTAGCAGATGTCAAACCCAGGAAGGGCCCCTCCTTTTACCACTGTCCCTCCAGGCCTGTCCTTTGTGGATAAGGATGCTGTAATCTGAGCAACTCTAGCCCTTTTCTGCCTGAGCAGAGTGCAGAGCTCAGTCTCTGTGCCCTACTGTCCTGCTACACCCACAAGACTCAGGGCCTAGCTGGGCTGGGGGCTCTCAGGGCTCCTTGCCTACAGTGGTTTTGGTTAGTAGGAGAGCCCTGCTGATACACGGACTGACGGTTTTCCTGAGGGAGAACATCTGGAAGCCACTGGCTATCCAGGTGTGTGACTGTTCCAGCTCCAGCAGCTGCCTGCCTCCCGGAGGGAAATCACGAAGTGAAAACCTCCGAGCTAAAATCTCATGTTCACTGGGGCCCTTGGACAAGAGAATAATAGAGCAAATCTCTCTGACGTCACTGTAGGGAACTGAAAATTAATTTCAAAAACAAAGGAATTCCTAGTTACCTCATCCAGGTCAGGGAGGAAAAGAGAGGGTTGATAAGATTAAAGTATGTTATATGAAAATGTCACAAAGAAATCCATTATTTTGTACAATTAATGCATGCAAATAATTCTAATTTTAAAAAGAGATGTTTGGAGAAAGTATTGTCTATAATTATGCAGCACTTATTTATTTTCTAGACATAAGTGTCTTGCTTGTTATGATATTCTCTGGCCTTGGAAACATCCCGAACTTCCCTGGCCTCTGCCTCTCTTGTCTGAGAAAACGGGGACAAAAATATCTGCTGGGCCTGGCATGCAGGGTTGCTGGGAATACTGGATAAGAAAACTTTAGCTGAATGTTGTCAAGCTCTGAGACATGTCTGATTTTTTACCCCCTTGTAAAGTTGACAAGTGACCTGCCACTGGTGTCATGAATGTTAGTACAAGACACAGACTCCTAGGTCAGAGCTAACAGCATGTATCACCCAGAGCAATTGAAGTCACCAGTGTCTCCACATTTTCTTGCACTGGATATCTAGGCCCCAGTTCCCCAGGTGATGTGAGGGGACCTACACACAGGCAGAACTGCTCAACTGTGGACACTCCCATGTTTTCCAATGGGAAATAAGCCTGACTGACCTTTGCCCTGGAAAGAAACAGTTTGTTTTTTACTGGGGAGTAAATAAACCTTCCCTTTCCTCTGGAAGTGTATGTTTTCTCTGTCTTCCCAGGATGCTCACTCTGTAAACATCCTTAGAAAGAATCCTTGGGAAGTGGGTGACAACGGCCATCAAGGCCTCTGTTGGAACAACAGGCAGAAAGGCAAGTGACCCATGGAACATTGCCTCCCCATTAAAGCATTGGTTAAGTGTAAGGGCTATGCAGGCGTGAGGTATTTGTACCTCATTTGTTCTGAAAACTGCCCTGTGAGAGAGAGGGGGCAAAAACTCCACTGTCATATCACTTAAGTGGATCAGGAGTCTGAGGCCCAAGACAGTGATGTCTGCCCAAAGCCACCTGTTCTTTGTTGAATCACCATGTTGAACACTGAGAAATCTCGATTTCGGGTCCTGAGTTATTTCTACCATGCCACTGGCAAAAGGATATCTAATGTCACCCAGGTTACACCATCCCCATTACCATCTATAAATTGTGACACCACAAATGGTCAGCAGGCACTGCCCCTAGGAACTTCTGTTCCTTCCAAAGCTGAGCTCATTTGAAAACAGGTGATGTGGTGCTAAGTAACAAGGCTTTGTTCCGGGTTATCACACTTGTTCCATGGTCTGCTCCAACATGCCAACTCGAGTGTCAGGGGATTATGAAGCAGGTCACAGGCACCAGAGATCTCATGAGGAGAACTAGGCACAGGTTAGTGAACCACTGGGTCCCCACTTCTCTACTGTCATTGCTGCCTCATCCTCTGCACGATCCATACCTGTGGGGTTCTTTCTGTACAAGGAAGGTAACTAGGATCAAATGTTATATGGCCTGAGACCTGAGGTCTTTATGTGGTTCACTAAGTGTCTCTGGTCCTGGAGTGGCTCTTACTGCAATCCTATAGGGTATATGGTCTTCTGTGGGAGCTCCTGTCCTCTACTGGGTCCTTGTGGAATTTGTATTGAGTGTGGGTCTTGTGTTAATCAGCTTTGCATGACTATAACAAAAATATCTGAAATAATTAAGTTATAAAGAGAAAAGGTTTATTTGGGGGTCATAATTTTGGAGATTCTAGTCCAAGATTGGGTGGCCCTATTACCCTGGGCCTCTGGTGAGGGCAACAAGAACATTGTGGTAGGAGCCTGTGGTAGAATAAACCATTCATATCACAAGCCAGGAGAGAAGTCAAGAGGCTGAAGTTTCACAGTCTACTTCTAAGATACACCCACTGTGACCTAAAGACCTCCCATAAGGCTCCACCCCCTAAAGGTTCATAGCATTTCCCAGTAAGACCACCTGGCAATCATGCCATAAGCACAAGGACCTTTGGGGAGACACTCGTCCAAGCTATTGCAGGTCTCTTTGCCAGTCCATCACTATGAACACTGATTAACACTGACTGAACTCCTGCTGCTGGGCTCTTCCCATGCACCGCATGGTTAATCCTCACAACAACCCTATTGGTGAAAGGCCTGCGTCACCCAATAAGCAACAAAGCATCCACTTGTTGCAGACCCCATCTGGCTCTAAGACCCAGATATACTTCAACAAAGACTTGTATGTTGTCTGTACATTTTCACAAATAAAGTGGGGTTCCAAGAGCAGGACCCTGTGAAAGCCTTTCTTTTGCACCAGCCTGTTACAACAAAGTTCCTTAGTAGATTGGTAGATAAGCAGGTCTATGGGTTCTCTTTATAAGGAAAAAAAGCAAGCAATTGCCACCATCAGGCTGGATTGTGACATTGTCTGAACAAATCCTTCCTTGGCATGAACATAGGCTGCCCTCTAGTGTTTAAAGGCCAGCAGGCAGCCTTCTCTGCTCTGAATGCTCAAGGTTGGCAGTACCCCATCTTTCCAGGAGTGGTAGAAGAGGACCTAGAATTTTCACACTCGGAAGAATGAAATACTTCCCACTGGCCTCACCTCCATAGCAAGGAGCCTTGCGTGAAAATATCCTGGCATCAATGTGTTATGCAGGACTGCCAGTCAGTGTGCTGCGCTCCATGAGAAAGGATTTTTATTTCCTCTCTCTCTCTCTAAAGATAGATTTTGTATGGGATTCCTCTCCATCTATCATCTCTGAAGCCATTTATCCCAATGGCTACTGAGGTTTTCATATGTAACTGGATTATCAACTTGAATTCCACAAACCTCAGATACATTTCCTATTCTTTCCCATGTCACCATCCCTTTAGAAATCCAATCAATTTCAAAGAAATACATTGGATCCCAGACCTCATGTTTTGCCCTGGAAACCACCTTTTATTTTTACAAGATGATTTTTTTTTCTGTTTTATGTGATATCAGGACATATAGATAATGGTTGGTTCTGTCACTTGAAACTTCTCTGGATTAAGAGGAAAACTGAAACCTTGATAGTCACATAAAACAAGTATCCAAACTAAGATGATCCATTGCAAATGAAAGGAAAATCCTGTAGCTTTTCTATATGATGTAGCCTTATATGTGTGGGATGAATCTGAACCAGATAAGTTATGGGCGCAATTATAACTCTGACAAGGAATCCTCTGAAAGTAACACATCTTTGTAATAAAGATAGTCATTTAAAAACTTTGGTGTAAACTGTATAACACAATATTGGCATGCTTCAAATATAGTTTCTAACTTCATGCATGTAGAGCTTTTTCCCAAAGCCAGAAATAACTTCTGACAGATTCCATTCCTCTTCCATGGTTGAAGACAAAATGAGCAGATACCATGGCATAATTAGGGACTTCAAAATGCATCGTCCTTAATATGGCTGGGGGTGTAGCTTCATGGTAGAGCACTTACCTAGCATGTGTGAGTCCCTGTGTTTCATCCCCAGCAGAGAGAGAAAGAGAGAGAGAGAGAACAAGAAAGAAAAAATGAATGCCCCAGAGGCCCAACCTTTTATTTCTTCTTTTCTCAATAGAATCATTTTTTCCCTTTTGCTTTTTAATGTTCTCATGTTCAAAATGAAACCTCATAAATAAATATTCTGTTTCTACAAAACAAATTACCCCCACATTTTGTTTAAAGGAAAAACAAACATTTATTATCTCGAATTGATCCTGTGGGTCTTATTAGTTTACAGATTCCATTCAAGGTATTAGCTGCAATTGTTTGAAGGCTCCACCAGGACTGGGACATCCACATACAAAGGGCTTATATTTGTGGAAGGCAAGCCGGTGTTGGCTGTTGGTTGGAGGCCTCAGTTTCTCACCATGACCGTCTCTCCACAGAGCTGTTTGAGTGACTTCGTGACATGGCAGCTGGCTTCCCTCTGCATGAGGTATTGAGGACAGCAATTGTAAGCAAGAGTTTTTTTTTGTGTGTGTGTGTGATCTAGTTTCAGAATCCATGCACCATAATTCAGAACCTCTGCCTTGCTTCCCCTGAGACCAGCTGGAATAATGAAATAGAAAGGCAAGGTATTCCATGGTAACACCTGATTCCTCAACAGAGAGGTCTGTTCTGAACCCACAGCCACAAGGGCAGTGGCAGGATTTCCAAGGTTGTAGGTTCATCCACAGGGAGGGAAAGGAAGGCAGTGACATCAGCTCTTCATGGAACTTTCCAGGATACAGGAGGCTGTATTGCTTCATCCATCTCTCTATCCCCTGGCCCTAGCCCTTCCCTGCCTCAGTCTCCACCCAGTTGTTCTTTCCCTATCCCCCCAGGGATTTCTCCTGAGACTCATTGGGACCCTCTATTTAGACAGCCCAGGGTCCACAGCTTCTGCCTCTATGGAGGGTGTCAAGAATCTCCACAGTAGCATAGGGCATTATGTAAAATTGTGGATGTGTAACCAACGTGATTCTGCAATCTGCATTTGGGGTAAAAATTGGGAGTTCATCTAACCCACTTCAATCTAATGTATGAAATATGATATGTCAAGAGCTTTGTAATGTTGTGAACAACGAATTAAAAAAAAAAAAAAAAGAATCTCCACAGTAGCAAGGACAAGGATGGACAAGGTTTATGGTTCCATCCATAAACCTAGCATTTCAACCCCTGCATTTACCATTCACCTCTCCTCACATCTCTATTGTGAACAGCAAGGAACATTGATGGGACAAAGCCACTTCCTTCCTGTAAGGGTGTAGCTCCCAGGAATGGGAGGGTTTGCATCGGCCTGTAATGACAGCTGCTTACAGCTGGTCCAGTTAGCAGTATGGTTGCCGCCTGGTTGGACTGAAACAGTATTGAAAGCTCCCATTTTCTTTGGGGTAACATGTGTAGTCTTTTGTAAGACAAATCTCCTGTGCTGCTTCCTAGAAGGGTCCCATCACACCAGCTTTCCACAGAGACCTAAGGCACATGAACTGCTCTGTACCGTGGCTGGTGAGCATTCATGCGCACTGTGGCCAATGCCTGTAGGTAGTTTCCCTATAGCAGAGGCTGCTGCATGACAGTCAATATCTGTTGTCACTTTCTTTATTAGTAACACAACACTGATTTTATTCAGAGCCACACTGATGTCCAGTTAAAAAGACAACTATTCCCAGACTTTCTTGCAGCAAGTTTAACCATGTGGTTTAGTTCTTACAAACAGAATGTGGAATGTAGGAGTTTCTGGAGGTCTTATTAAAGGAAGCTAACTTATCTGAGGGAGAATTCTTTATCTTAACAGCTTCCTAGAAGGAGTCCTTGATAGCTGGCACCATCTTGGACCATGAGGTTACTTTCAGAATGGAAGCTGCTCTGAGGGGATGCAGAAACAGAAAGTCACAAGGAGCCTGGCTCCCCAATGGCGAGGGAGCTGACATGCTAGCCCTGAACTACCTGCGTCCAGACGTCTTTGAAAAGTGAGAGCAATACTCTTCCATCTTGTTAGAGCCATTGTTGTTTCCAATTTCCTGGCACAGGCAGCTGAACCTGATCCTAACAAATGAATTCGGTAGTATAAGCCTGTTACCTTTGAATTTCTTGATTAAATAGGATCATTCTCTCATCCTCTTGGGATGCAACAAGCATAAGATAAACAGCATGAACTTTAGAGTTAATAAAATACTTTTGAATCCCTGCTCTGCTACTAGCTGTGTGCTGCAAGCCACAACTCTGCCTTTTGGAAGGATTTCCTACTATAAAGTGTTGTCTGCACTAAATGAGTTAACAACTAAAACATATCTGGTACACAGTAAGGAAACAACAGTACTGTTTTTTTTTTTTCCTCCCCTCATCCTCATGTTGGGCATTTTATTTTAAGTACTCAAGAGAAATCCTGGGTTTAAATGCACATTTGGGATATTTCTACGTAAGCCAATCTGCTATCTTAACCTCAGGAATATAGTGGTGGGATTCAGCTATGTAAAAATACCCACAATTAATGCAGTAGAAGTACAGGACAGAGGGAGGCAGTCAAAAAAAAAAAGAAACAGCAAATGGAGTCTAAATTAACAAACCTCCCCTAACCTCAAAGGTGGACTCTCCAGCTAAAACCGAAGCAGAGGCCCACTGGACCCATGAGAGCCAGCACTCACTTTCCCATGGCATCGTAGCCCCAACAACCCTGAGTAATGGGATGACTGACATTGCCATCCTGTGTCCTGTAGGCTGACCACCTTGGGGGGAGATCTATGTGTGGGGTAGAAGCAGAAAGCCTGATTCAGTTAGCACCACACAAACAACTCTGAACCTAAGTATAAGGACCTGGAACAGCTAAACTGTGAGAAAACCAGTCTATATAGGCCACTATTGATTAATGTGTTGGGCCACCTGCCAGGCTCATAAACACCCCATGCCCTGCCCTAACATGAGAAAAGTTATGCTGAGAGAATTTGTATATTGTCAGTCCCTTGGCTGGTCCAGAGCTATGGTGAGGGGAAAGAGAAGCATGGTAAGTCATTGGAATGGGGGAGCGGACCACCCTGGTGCAAGACATGATGGCAGGACTCCCACCCTCGTGAGGACGCAGCCCTAAGTCACACACAGCCATAGTTTACAAATTGTCTTACTCTTGGACCCTCTGGCAGGGCAGAAGACCCTATGGAATTTCAGGTTTGCCAAAAAATAAGTTACATAAACTTAAGAGTTGGAAGGAACCAGAAAATTAAGTTCAATCCCCTTTTCCTCTTATGGAGTAAAGTGTCTCAGAGTGGGTGGCCGGGGTGACAACTAGTTAATGGCACAGCCAGGCCCAAAACTAGGCCCCTCAATTCCTAGGTTGTAAGTTTCACCTTACAGCATTGATTTGGTCCAGGGACATCTTTTGGTTTCTTTCTTTCTTTTCAGTTCTTAATATGTGGATTCAATTATCAAACAACTGGGAGATAGTCTTTACTTTAAAACCCACAACTACATAGGATCTGAAATTTCAGATGACCTTCAAGGTCCTAGAACAATCAATCTTTGAGCCCCACACACGTAGTCAAGGCAGAAATGAGAAAAACAGCCTACGAAAGCTAATGAGAGAGGGAGGAAACTTAACTTGGAAAGGAGGGCCCCATTTTTTAAACCTCATAAAAAGTAGCTTCATTTATTGGCCTGACTTCTAGCATTAACAAACCAAGAGCATGCTGCTTCCAGAAATGCCATGCTGGGAACAAGGCTCCCTATGAGAAAGCCGGACCCCGGGTTTTAAAACCTACAAGATGTCACACAAGCACTTTCCCCATAAGGCAAAGATCTAGCTTTGTTCTCCATGCTTAGCACACCCACAAGATTGGGGGAGGGGGTTTCTACATATCTGCTTCTCATGTTCAAGTGGGAGAGGCAGTTGAAGAATGGGAAGCCAAGAGGTGACATGGGCAAGGCCATGTGGTCAGCAGTGGAGTCAAAATTTGTACCGAATCCCTGAACTGATGCTTGGCCTCTTTCCACCATGTTGGCAAAGGCTTTGGGAGATATGATGCAGCAGGACCTTCAACTCCCAAGAAACACTCATTGGAAAACAAAAGTGCTGAAATTCTGTGGGCCTGTTACCCATGCCACCTGTTACTGCCCCTGCAGTCTGCTGCCCTCTGGGAAGCAGTCTGTAGGGCATCCTGGGCAGCTCTTGCCCCCACAGCCAAAGACAGTAGACATAGATATTTCCATGCAAAATCTTTATTTGGAACATGTGTTATGGACCAGGCCAGCCGTCCTGAAACATAAGGGTATTTACATTGTGCCAAGAAATACAAGAGCTCTGTACAGGCATTCATCTGTGCTTTGATGGCATTTTATCTGCTACTTTGCTCTGCTCTGCCTTCCCTGTGCTCATTTTCCTCACTGTCCTTCACCTTTCATCACCCAAGGTCTCCTGTACTGCCTTATATGGAGGTGGTGACCTCACTTGGTAAATGGCTGTTATTGTCTGTCTTCCCCGCACCCTCTCCACCTGCCCTAGGTAGTAAAGGTGCCCAAAGAAAGGAAAAAAACGTCTCTGTGGGGTTGCAGGGCCTTGTCTTCCCCTAATTTTATTTTAATTTACTTACTTCATGTAATCTATTTTGAGACTCTTCTGCTTAACATACTGAGTGCCAGGGCTTTGATTCTTGGCAGACGCAGGTGGAGAGTCCTTTGATGATTTTTATAACCTATGGGTTTCTCCTCGTTTGGACAACTGGTTTTCATTTCTAACTTGTGTTTTCAACTTGAACTTGCTTTTGTCTCCTTCTTGCTCTGTGACAGAGTGTCACACATCTGGGCTTCGCCGCAGGGCTCGGGTGCAGGGAGGTAGAAGTAGGTGCTGCTCTTTTGGCTTAGCTGCCAGCCCCAGCAGGGCTTGGCTTCCACGTGGAAGAGGCTTCCTCTTCGCCCCCAGTCATGGCACGGGAATGAGTGGCAGCAGTCTGGCTTGCCTTTGGGTTAACCTTGTCGGTAGGCAGAGATCACAGAAGGAGCACCTCCCTGGCCTCTACTGGGTTAGTAAACATAGTTGTGACAGGGGCTCTCAAAAGTCAAGGCCAGGAATGCACAGGAGCTTTGGCCATGACCCCACCTGCTAATGAACTTAAGGACTGTTTTAACAGGCAGGTGGCTAGAATATAGGGACCTTTTCAAGAGGCTTCTATCTGAATTTATAGTTCTAACCATTTCCTTTGTTTCCAACAAAACATGCAGGCTGGGGCTGCTCTTCCTTTGAATGTTTTGTCTCCCCTCTTAGCTTGGTGGGTCCCAGAGTGGACCAACCCTTGCTCCAGGAAAGGACCTCCCACCATGCTGACTCTTAAAGGTCATTTGGAATGTGTCTCTTAAGTTCTGTCCTGAGTAGCAATTCGCCTCCCATAAACAGATGTAAAGAATGTGCAGTCAAAAACAAAACAGAAAGAAAATGCAAGAATCTCCCAGGCCTGCAACAGCTTCAGTTTAAGAAACATACTCCTATTCCTACCCTTCCTCTTAGGCCTGGTTCTCCCCTGCACAGCCGGATCTGGCAGAACAATGCTCCCAAACATTAATGTAATCGTAGATAAGAATTTAGGAAATTGCAAGTGTTTCTCTAAGTTCAGATATTTAGAGACAGAGAATTCGGCTGCACTGGTTACTTTGCAAGAGATGTTAACCTGACAATGTGTATTATTTCCTCATTTTAAATGAGTAATGAAAAAGCCCAAACACGCAAACACAACCTTTGGGGAGCTGCAGGATGAAATGGTAGGTTAATGCTATCTTCCATTGTTCCCTTCTGCCCAGATCTGGGATGTAGTTGGCTCAACTGCAGAACCGCTCCATCAGATTTCCTCAGAAGCCCCAAACCAGGATGCTCAGAGTAAGTCATTCTGCGGCTGGGAAAAGTGGTCAGGATCTAGGTTCAGAGTCATTTGAGTTTAAATATTTGAACTTCCATGAATGACAGCCCTGTACCAACAGGCAAGTAGAAGAAAAAAGTCCTACTTAGAATTTCCACTTGAATCAAAACACAGACGTACAATTCTAGTAAGGAAACCAGAGCATCAAAGAGTAGATCCATGTTTTAGGGTCTTTAAGAAAAAAGATATCCAAGTAGTTATGAATGATATGGAAATAATTCTTACGAGTCAAACAGGAACTGGTTGCATCTTTAGAAAGGAGTTTTCTGGGATTTGCAAAACATAAGGTTGAAAATGATAATAAAGAATGATTTGCAATCATTCATAAATTTTCTTCAAAGAAGGGCAGCTAAAACTAAATTACTATAATTTCTCTCCTTTTGCAAATCCAGAAATACATTTCATACATAATTCTTTATACAATTTTTAGTTTAAATGGTCAAATTTAGAACTTTTAACTTTACCAGTTCCAAATTATTAAACACCAACAGAAAGTCATGTGTGAGAAGAACAATGAAAAACACAAAACAAACACTTTTTTTCCAGCCACAGGCATGTATATATGAGAAATAGGAGTAATGAAAGTATAATTAGTATTAATTTCAAAACCTCTGTAAAATCTAGTTTTGATTAGAAACTGTTATTTACCTCAGAATATGAAAGTTTAAAAGTCAGATTTTCAAGTTACTAACTTTAAAATCACCCCCTCAAAAGATTTACAAAGGCTTGAATCCAGAAAAATTAGGGTTAAAAACATAAATAGTAATAATTTTCACTAAATGCAGAATGGTTCCAGAAAATTATAATTACAGCTATTGAGAATAAAATAAAAACAGAAAAGAATTGAGACACATAAGGTACAACTTTTTTTTTCCCCTTGAGGATTCTTTTTTTTTTTTTCTATTGAGGCATGAGCTAAAATTTAATTATTTTGTTAAAAGAAGTTTCGGTTGGTATCAATGAAACTTAAGAAGTTAGAAAAGAGCTTATGTATATAAATGCATATGTACGTATGCATACATTGGAGTGTGCACGTAGGTATTTGTACATGTACCTTCTTTCATTTGCTTTTAATTAGGGAAATACAGAGATCTCCGAGTGGCTTAGCCTTCGCTGAGTTCTTTCTATCAGATGACTTGAATGATTCAACAGTCAGAACAAAGTGACCCGATCTCTTTCCCACCAGATTTTTCCTGGGAAGAGACTGGGCCTGTCTGATTGCTGCTGTGAAAACTGGAGTCTCCTCTAACTTCTCATAGCACCACGCTCTGGAAAGAGATTATAGGTGGGAACCAAGACTGCAAGTAAGTGTATTTAGACTGGCTTAGATTCTGTTTTGCCTGCTATGGTCCAAATACATGAGGTTCTTATGAAATAATATCATATGGTACAGATATGAGCAGGCCACAAAACCCAGTCCATCACTTTAGGGTCAATAGACAGACCAGCCAATGGTTCACATTTTAGGAATTTGAAATGTCTAAAAATAGATGAGGTGGTTTCTCAACAACAACAAAAAATAATAGAGAAAGAAAGAAAAACCATAAAAGGGGAAATAAGGGGAGAAGGGGAAAAAGGAAAGAAGGGAAAAGATATGAAACCATATAGAAAATATTAGCTAACAAGAATACCTTATTGAGAAGGAAAAAAATGCATAAAATGCATACATTTTGTGCAGGTTAATGCAATATTAAACACAGTAGAATATATAGGCCTTATTAATTCTTTTGTAATATCTCCAAGCACTTTTTAAAAATATGTGAGGCTAATTCAGAATCATTCTAAATAAAAATACACATTTCTTTAAAGAGACAGGGGAGGGGAAGAGGAGGAAGGTATGGCATCAGGGCAGATCCCCACAGACATAAAAAGATGAAATATGTTTTTTTGGTAATTTTAATTGATATGGCAGTAAAAATTGTTGCAAATATGTAGGCTGGTTTGAAGTAGAGGGATATTTTCAAATATAACCTTATAGCTACATTTGCAAAAGAAAATTTTGTGAAAGTTTATTAACCCTGTGATATGTTTATATTGACATTTCCTAAAATAAAACAGAAGCAATAGTTAAGAATGGGTCAGGGACATATGTTTTAAAGCACGAGCAGACCCTCTCTGGGTTCCTCTCACACAAAGGGATAGACTCTTAAATAAAATAATACTTCCTTAAAAATCTGCTGCCTAACAACTGTTTACATCATAGAAAAATAGCAATTTTGTAAAAAGAAATATAGTTACTTTGTTAAAATTGTCTATTTTAAACCAGCAATTATTTTTCATATAAAGAATTTCTAAACATCCATACAGAAAATAAAAATAGATAATACTGAGTGCAAAGCAGACCATGGCATGTTTGCAAACAACGAAAGTATTTCATTGCCAGATAAATAATGCTCTTAGTATATTACAGTACAAATGTTCTCTTTTAGAAATTTTAAAGATATTGCTTTTATCCTCTGATGGCAAGTTACTTACAAGTAAAGTTACTTCCAGCAGCAGAAGACCAAATTGATTAGAAATGGATCATATATATTCATTCACATTTACCCGATACTGGAAGCGCCCAAACACTGGGCAAAAGCCTATACCCCAAACCCCTTAGCATGAGTGTGGACTGCAGGCTGAGGAGATTCAGAGGGGAAATGACATTCATGGTCCTTTCAAAATCATTCATTATATCTTCCATGTCTACATTTTCACATGGAACCAAATTAACACCAGACTATTTATCAGCTTAGCCAAATTCATCAGGAAGGAGATTGCATGTGAAAACTCTTTTCTACATGTAGGCATTAAATCTTCATGTTATAAAAACAGATGGTTTCAACAGACTATTGCTTTATATTCACAGCAATTCTGTATGAATAACAGATTTCCTACTGACAGTGGTGAAGGAGAAATCAGTACACTAAAGACCAGAGCTGCTAGCTTCTGCTTGGGCAAGATGGGTGGATGGACTCAATCAGGGAATAATCAACCAGCAAACTAAGGTGGTCCCAGGCTTCACTAGAAATTCATCACACCCTCTCCACTCTGCTTGGGTCATAGGAATCTGTAAGAGAAACAAAGGAGAAAAGAAAAGGGAAGAAGAAATAAAATTAGTGCTATGTTTAACTAGTGTTTTTTTTGAGGATTAAAAATCCTCAGCCTAGAAATAAATTTGTTTAGAGAGCAAATCCACAAGAGTATAAAATTCATTTTTAGACACTGCAACAATCTTGTTTTCACTGGAAAATAAAAATCTATTGTTAAAAGGTTGTTTTTAAGAAATATGTATGATTATTACTCAAACATATGAGAAAATGTGAGTTGTTCAATTTTTTAAAAAAAATATTTTTTGTAGTTGTAAATGGACAGAATGCCTTTATTTATTTTATTTGTATATGGCACTAAGGATTGAACCCAGTGCCTTGCACATGCTAGGCAAGTGCTTTGCCACTGAGCTACAGCCCCAGCCCAAGTTGCTTAATATTTTGATGACCCCTTCCTGTTGTTCATAGTGGAATAGAATTAATGATACATGGAGAGTTTCTTAACCAGCAGTAATGTCCTTGGCTGATGCTATAGAGGATGTATTTTCTTTTCTCACCTTTTTTAAAAAAATTATTATTTGTGATTTTCAGCTATAATGAAAGCTTGCTTTAGAATACACATTCTTATGATCAAATACTGTCCCATCAAGGCCTGGGGATCCTGAAATCCAGCAACGAGTGGTACAATAACTAAAACATTGTAGAGATTCCTCAAAAATTAATAATAGAACTACCATATGATCCAGCAATCTCACTACTGGATACATACACAAAGGAAAGGAAATAAGAATGTCAGAGATACTTGCATACCTATGTTCATTGCAGCACTATGCACACAACAGCCAAGACATGGAAACAACCTAAAGGTCCATCAAGAGATGTATAGATAAAAAAAAATGTTTCTCTCACATATATACAATGAAATATTATTAAGTCTTAAAAATATCATTAATAACATGGATGAATCTTTTATCATGGTAAGGGAAATAAACCTGACACAAAAAGACAAATACTGTATGATCTCAATTTTAAAAAGGTTAAACTCATAGTAACAGAAAACAGAATGGTAGTTATCAGGAGATGGGGTCCGGGAAAAGAGGTGATGCTAGTCAAAGAGTGTGACCAGTTCAGGATGGTGGCATAGTCAATGATGTTGTGTGGTACGCTAAAGATCTGTAATAGTTAGATCTTCAGTGTTTTCACCACACACTAAAAATTCCTAACTATTCGAGGTGACAGATGTTAACTAGCTTGAATGTAGTACCTGTTCTACAATATGCATGTGTGTGTGTGTGTGTGTGTGTGTGTATAAAATACTGTATACTTTAAATATATACAATTTTTACTTGTCAATCATACCTCAACAAAGCTCAGAAAAAAAGGGAAAAAAAGCAAGGCTCAACACAGTACAAAAGGTGAGTCATTTAAAAAAGAAGTCTGGAAGGATGATACAAGTTGTCACTAAGGAAAACAACTGCAAAACCACCTTTTCTGAAATCCATCTGAAAAACTATGTGCTATGAAGGCCACTTAGATTCCGACTTCTCTAGCAGCAAAATACTTCACCATGTCCTTCTTGAACCTTTTCCACTTGGTGCCACATATGTATGATATGCTAAGTACCATAATGGTGATAACTAAGACAGTGTTGGGAGCACGCTGAGCAGATGTTATAGACTGGATGGGACAGTCTGCACTGAGGAACAGAAGGCTGCTCCTGCTCAGATGTGATTAGCTGCCCCAGGGCTAACCTGGCTGAAAGGAAGTGGAGTCCACATGAGTTATTGCCATCTGACATTTTACACTTAGCAACACCCTTGTGCCCACAAAAGCCAGCTGCAGCTGAGCACTAGAGTTTTGTGCTCAATCAGCCTCACGGTGTGCCAGTTCTGAAAGGGTCCACCTATGAGCAAAGAGGACACTGAGAATGAGGCAGGAAGTCATTATGGCTGATAATCTGGAAAGGGCACGATTCTAGCTAGTCTGAGGGAGGCTAAGGGCACGATTTCAGTTAGTCTGAGGGAGGCTGGGCATCCACAAAACTTCAAATCATACCTGAGGCCCACAGCCCTGGGGCCCAGACATGGAGCCATGAAAACAACTCTGTAAAACAATGGGCTCTTCCATTAGCTCGTGGACAGTCTAGGTTCGAGAAAAATATGGTGTGAGCACTGTAATGTTGTTTTAAATGTTCTAGTAGTTACATTCAAACAAATAAAAAGAAATTAACTTTAATAATATACTTTATTTCACCAAATATATCCAAAATGTTACCATTATAACATATATTAAATATAAAAGTTATTAAGATATTCTTTTTTTGTACTAAATCTTGAAATTCTGGTGCATATTTTATACCTACAGCACATATTTCAATGTGAATGAACCACATTTCATGTGCTTACCCATCCAAGAGGACAAGGGGCTACTACTATACTGGTCAGTCTGGATCTTGAAGGTAGAGTGGTTATCTGGTACTATGGTTTGGAAAAGTGTCCCCCAAAGGTCCATGTGTTAAAGGCTTGGTGGCTAGATGGTGGCATTACTGGAAGTGATGTCCCCTTTAGAAGGTGGAGCCCAGGAGAAGGAAATTAATCATTGGGAGTGAGCCCTTGAAGGGGATGTTTGAGCTCTAGTCCCTCCTCTTCCTGTCTTTTTCACTTCCCATCTACCATGAGGTAAAACGCTTTGCTATGCCATAAGCTTCTGCCATGGTGTGCTGTCTCATCACAGGCCCCAAAGCAACGGAACCAACTTACCATGGACTAAAACCTCTGAAACTGTGAGCAAAAATAAATCTCTCCTTTTTTTCAAGTTGATTATCACTGTGATGGAAAGCTAAAACGTGGAGTATTTTAATCCTCTTTCTCTGAGCTCTATTTCAGCCGATGAAAATCCACCAAGATATGTCCCAGTAGGTATTTCACGCATTAACGGCCTGAAAGCTATTGCCCTTGAAGGTGTGTTAATGTCTAGCCTCCTGATGGTGCTCTCTGGCTTCTTTGAACCTTCCCTGATTTTGTCCACTTTGGGCCTAAAGCAGAGAGCCCCTTACATCCTCTTTTTAGCTTTTCATTGAGTTTTTTTAAAAAAAATTATATGTTTTCTTCTTTCTTTTATCTGTTTAATTATGACCTGAATGGTTCATGGACATTATACATATTCATACTTGTTACTTTTTTTGCATTTCTATCATGTTTTGAAGGCAGTTATTTTTCATGGATCAGTATTTTAAGGATTGGGATGTTTGATTAGTGTATTTTGGTTTTGTTTAGTATTTTATTTAATTTTTATTTTATATATTTTTTCTCTCACTTATCTGTGTCCCTTAATTCTCTTTGCTTCTGCTAACAGCCAATCTCTATTGTCTTCTCTTTCACTCTTCCTTTAATTTTTTACTTTTATTTTCTCCCCTCCTCCCTACATCACTTCTGTTCTTTCTCTGTTCACCTTTCGAAATTATAAACCCTTTTGCAAACTTATTGTTTTTTCCTGCAGGCAATAACTGATCACATCATTTCTGTTTATTGTGACAATTAACACTGTAGATGTCACAGCATGAAGTACTTCGTTTAACACTGTATATTGTTTGCATTGATTGTTGTTGTTATTTGTCTCCCCCTAAAAAGTGAGATATTAGAAACCTTCAGGGATACTATAAGTCCACAGGGTAGAAAGTCTACCTCCTTAATACATATGGTTGGATGGGTAGACACACAAACAACATGAAAAAGGAAGGGAACAAATTGCCTCAAACCAAAATGCTTCAATAATATAATCTTTTGACACCACAGTGAAAGAAATGTCAGAGTAGTTTATAATGTTCATAGTTGAATTAATTTGTGAGGTAAAAAACAATGTAGGAGTAAAATCAGAGATAGATATTCTGAAAAAAAAAAAGCAGAAATCCTCAAAAGGAAGGAATCAAAAAACCAAATAAAAATTCAATGAAAAGCATCCCTAGTAGACTAGACCACTTGTAAGACAGAGTTTCAGACAATGAAGCCAAAATATATAATCTTGAAAATAAAATTGACCATGGAGAAAAGATGTTAAAAAGACAATGAGCAGAACTTCCAAGGAATATGGGATGACATGAAAAGACTAAATATAAGATTTATCAGAATAGCTGAAAACTCAAAAATATAAATTAAAGGAATGCACAGGAATGAAATAATGTCAAAAAATTCCACAAAGCATAAGGATGAAATGTAAAATCAAATACAGGATGCTAATAGAACCTCAAATATACAAAATTTCAACAGACCCACACTAAGGCACATTATTATAAAAAAGACTAACATACAGAATTAAGAGAATTTTAAAGGCTGCCAGGTCACATTTAGAGGGAAACTAATTCAGATCTCAGATAATTTTTCAACCCAAACTCTTGAAGCTAGGTGGTCTTGGAAAAATATATACCAAGCTCTGAAAGAAAATGGATGTCAACCAAGAATACTATGCCCAGCAAAATAGAGCTTAAGAATTGATGATGAAATATAAAAAAATCTTCCACATCAACAAAAGTTAAAATAATTCACAACTAGAATGCCTGTATATAAGAACATACTTAATAAAATATTTCATAAAGAAGAAATGAAAAATAAAACTGAAAACCAGCAAAGGGAGGAACTACACTAAGAAAACTAGTCAATCAAATTCAAATTTAAAAAAATGAAATAAATAAAAAGATGGAATAAAAATCATTTCTCAATAATAATATTGATTATAAATGGCCTAAACTCACCAATAAAAGACACTGATTGGCAGACTCTATTAAAAAACAAGACTCAACAAGATGCTGCCTCCAAGAGACTCACCTCAAAGGCAAAGACATCCATAGACTGAAGGTAAAAGGATAGAAAAAACCATATCATTCACATGGATCTCATAAACAAGCAGGGATTTCCATCTCCATATAAGATAAAGTAAAGTGAATTTCAGGCCAAAGTTAATCAGAAGGGATGAAGGAGGACATTTCATACTGCTAAGGGAATGATGACAAAACAATCATAAATATTTATGCCCCAAACAATGGAGCATCTACATACATCAAACAAACCCCTATCAATTTCAAGAATCAAATAGACCACAACACAATAATAATGGGTGACTTTAACATGCTTATTCATCACTGGATCCCCTCCCCCTCCCCCCAAAAAAACAACTGAATAAAGAAACTATAGAACTAAGAAATATAATTAATAACAGACATTATAGAATATGTCATCCGTCAATGACTGAATATACTTTCTTTTCAGAAGCACATGGATCCTTCTCTAAAATAGACTATATCTTCTATAAAGAACTCATAAAGCTTAACACCAAAAAGACAAATAACCCAATCAATAAATGGGCTAAGGAACTGAACAGATACTTCACAGGTGAAGAAATACAATCAATCAACAAATATATGAAAAAATATTCAACATCTCTACTAATTAGAGAAATGCAAATCAAAACTACACTGAGAATCCATCTTACTCTAGTCAGAAGGGCAATTATGAGAAATACAAGTAACAATAAATGTTGGCAAGAATGTGAGGGAAAAGGTACACTCATACATTGCTATGGGATTGCAAATTGGTGCAACCACTCTGAAAAGCAGTGTGGAGATTTCTCAGAAAACTTGGAATGAAACCACCATAACTCAGTTATCCTAATCCTTGGTACGGACCCAAAGGACTTAAAAATCAGCATATTACAATGATGCAGCCACACATCGATGTTTATAGCAGCTCAATTCACAATAGTTAAGCTATGGAACCAGCCTATGTGCCCTTCAACAGATGAATGGATAAATAAAATGTGGTATGTATGCACAATGGAATATCACTCAATCTTAAAGAAGAATGACTTTATGACTCTTGCTGGTAAGTGCATGGATATGGAGACTATTATCCTAAATGAAATAAGCCAATCCCGGAAAACCAAAGGCTGAATGTTCTAATATGCAGATGCTAACACATAATAAGGGAGGCATAGAGAAGAACAGAATGTCAGTGGATTAGACGAAGGGGAATGAAGGGAAGGGAGGGAAGAGAGTGGGGGTGGGAATAGGAAAAATGTCGAATATAACTTTCCCATGTTCATATATGAATACACGGCCTTAGAATAAGTTATACTCCATGTATGTGTAATATGTCAGAATACACGCTACTGTCATGTATATCTAAAAAGAACAAATTAAAAATACTAAACAAGCAAACAAACAAAAAACCACTCTTAAGCCTGATCAATGAAATGAATGGTTGTTTTTTTTTTGAAAAGATAAACAAAACTGATAGCATTTAGCTAGACTAGGAAACAAGTGGAATAGACATAAATAAAATCAGAGATGGAAAAGGAGACATTAGAACTTAGATCCCAGAAATACAAAGACTCAGAAGACTATTATAACAATCACACACCAAGAGGCTGGACAACCTACAAGAAATGAGCAAATTCCTGACTCAGACAACATTCAGAATTGAATCATGAGAACAGAATAATGAGAAAGGAAGTTGGATCAATAATAAAATGTGTCTCATCAAAGGGACATCCGGGACCTGAGGGTTCAACTGCTGAACCATACAAAATATTTAAAGAACCATTACCAAGTCTTCTCAAATCATTCCAAACATTTAAAGAGGAGGAACTGCTTCTAAATCCATTCTCTTAGACCAGCATTACCCTGATACCAAAGTCAGACAAGGACACAACAACAATAAAAAAGGAAACTATAGCCAGTATCCCTGGCAAAAAGAGATGCAAAACCCCCCACAAGTTATTAGCAACACAATTGAACAACACATCAAAAATGCTAGTCATGATGGAGGGATGCAAGGATGGTTCAATAATTTATCAATAATATGATATATCATATTAATGGAGTGAAGAATAAGGGACATATGATCATTTCAATAGACACCAAACAAACACTTGAGAAAATTCAACATTGTTTCATGATAAAAATCCTGAACAAATTAAGAACAGAAGGTTTGTACTGCAGCACAATAAAGGTCATACATGACAAGTCCTCAGCTAATCTCACAGAATGGCGAAAAGTCAAACATTTTTTCCCCAAGATCTGAAATAGAAAAGGATGCCCACTTTCACCACTTCTATTCAGCACAGTACTAGGAATCCTGGCCAGAGCAATTAGGCAAGAGGAAAAATAAAAGGCACCCAAATTAGAAAGAAAGAAATCATACCTGTATCCAGGTAGCGTGATTATATATAGAGAAAATTCTAAAGACTATTGAAAACTGTTATGATCTCATAAATTAATTTGATAAGGTTGCAGGATATATCAACATACAAAAACCAGTAATGTTTTTATACACTGATAGCAAACTATCTGAAAAATAAATCAAGGAAACAATCTCATTTATAATAGCTACAAAAAAAAACTCCTCTTGCGAATAAATTTAACCAAGGAGATGAAATACATCAACACTGAAAACTGTAAAACACTGATGAAATAAATTAAAGACACAAATAAGTGGAAAGATATCTCATAGATATGAATTAGAAAAACAGGCATTGTCAAAATATCCATGTTACCCAAAGCAATCTACAGATACATTACAATCCCTGATCAAAATATCAAACTAATATTAAAAAAACACTCTGAAATTTGTATGGACCCTCAAAAAACTCTGAATAGCCAAAGCAATCTTGAAGCTAGACGCAGAACTTCAAAATACATTAAAATGTTATAGTAACCCAAACATTATGGTATGGTCATTGAAACGGATACACAGACAAATGGAACAGAATAGAGGGCCCAGCAATAAATACACACATTTATAGGCAACTAAATTTGGGGTGTGGGAGGTACTGGGGATAGAACTCAGGGGCACTTGACCACTGAGCCACATCCCCAGCCCTTTTTTGTATTTTATTTAGAGACAGGGTCTCAATGAGTTGCTTATCAGCCCGCTTTTGCTGAAGCTGGCTTTGAACTCGCAATCCTCCTGCCTTGGCCTCCCAAGCAGCTCGGGGCAACTAATTTTTTTTTTTTTTTTAACAAAAGTGTTAAGAACAAACAATAGGGGAAGGACAGTCTCTTAGATAAATGATGCTGGAAAAACTGGATATCCACATATAGGAAAATGAAATTAGAGTCTTATGTCTCACATACATAAAAATCAGTTTAAATGGATTAAAGACTTACATGTAAGACCCCAAAACACGAAACTACTAGAAGAAAACATAGAGACAATGACGTTGGTTGAGCAATGATCTTTTTGGATATGACCTCAAAAACACAGGCAACGAAAGCAAAAATAGACGAATGGGTTCTAACAAACTAAAAAACTTCTGCACAACAGAGGAAATGACAAAGTAAGGAGACGACCTACAGAATGAGAAAAAGCATTCACAAACAATATGCCTGATAAGAGGCAAATATACAAAACTGAGGACTCAAACAACTCAATATCAAGAAATAAATCTGATTTTAAAAAAGGATCTGAATGGATATTTCTCAAAATATCACACACAAATGATTTATAGATATATGAAAAAATGCTCAACAAGACTAAGTGTCAGGAAAATGCAAATCAAAACCACAATGAGATGTGACTTCACTCCTGTTAGAATGGCTATTCTCAAAAATACAAATGATTCCAGTGTTAGTGAGGATGTGGAGAAAAGGGAACACATATGTGCTACTGGTAGGAATGTAGATTAGTGTAGCTGCAATGGAAAAGAGGATGCAAGGTCCTCACAGTATTAAAAGTGGAACTACCCTAAGATCCAGCGATCACAATATTGGGATATATATTCAGAGGAAAGGAAATCAGCATGTTGAAGAGCCATCTGCACTCCCACGTTCCTTGCAGCATTATGGGCAGAACAACCAAGGTATGAAATCAATCTAAGTGTCTATCAATGGATAAAGAAAATGTGGTACATACACACAATGAACTACTACTCAGCCATAAAAAGAATGGAATCCTATCATTTATGACAACATAAGACACTTTAAGTGAAATAAGCCAGGCCCACAAAAGCAAATGCTGAGTCACTTCACTCACATATAATAAGAAGATGTTCATCTCATAGAAGCAAAAAGTAGAATAGTTGTTACCAGAGGCTGGGGTGTTTGGAGGGGAATGAGAAAATGTTCGTCAAAGTATATAAAATTACAGCTAGGTAGCAGGAATAAAGTCAAGAGATCTATTACATAGCCTAGTGACTATAGTTAGTAACAGTATATTGTATTCTTGAAAAATGAAAAAATGAATGGATTTAACATTGTTATCACCATAAAAAAAAAAAACGATAACTATGTAAGGTAACACATTGCTGATTAGCTAGATTTAGTAATTGTGTTTTTGAGGTCATATCCAAAAAGATCATTGCTCAACCAACGTCATTGTCTCTATGTTTTCTTTTAGTAGTTTCATGTTTGGAATTTCTTCTAGTAGTTTCATTTAGTAATTCCAAAATGTATATATACTTTAAAACATCACATTGTACAAGACAAATACAATTTTGCCTGTCAATTTAAAATCAATCAATAGCTTAAAATATGGGCCATGTAAAAACCTTTTCCACTAAAATGACAAAGACTCCAAAACTTAGTACTGTCTTCTTCAGCAAAAGCCCAGCCAACTTGCCAAGTCAAAGGCCCCAACAGAGCCATGATGAACAGATTGTATCAATAATGCATTTTGCATAAGGAACAGAGCAACACTGGCTAAAAATCATACTGCATTTCTGGAAAGATTTTTAAAGTGTACCCAGCATATTTTTTAAAATTAAAATTTCTAGATTCCACTAGCTGAAACAATTGCCCTTTCCCATCTACTTCTAAACTCTTAGATATTAAACAGAAAACAAAAATAGGGGTGGAAGGGAGCAGCACCACTTGTGGGCAGCTTGGGAAGATGGACTGACTCAGGAAGTGGCAGCTCCCAGACTCTCCACTCATGGGCAGTTTCCCCTTACTCTAAAAGGGTCTGGACTCAATGATTGGAAGTTCCTTCCAGACTGTGGTTTATGATGTGAACTTTCTGATATTTACTTCAACTAACTGTCTAGTGACTTCTAGGATATATGATGGATTAATTCCCAGTTTCTAAAGATAATTCCCAGAGATCCCAAGAATTTGCTGGGTCTGTTTTCGTCACAGATGAGACGGTGAAATAAAGTTTATGAAAAAAAAAAATCACTGTTACTGTTAATGGGGAAACTGCCCAGTGGTTCCATGAAACAGAGGGGGCCGCATTAAAACACACTAAGGTAAGACAACAGAGAGGGTTCAAACGCCTCACATGAGACTTAGCAATGAAAACTTAGGGGACTTTAAGAAACAGAGCTGGCGGGTGGCTGTGGTTTGAATATGGTTTGTCCCCATCAAAACTCATGTTGGAGGCTAATCCCCAGTGTAAGGTACTGAACAGCAGCAGGGCCTTTAAGAGGGGACTGCTTTTTAAAGGGAGTGATACAGAGAATGGGTCAGTTGTTTCCAGACCATGCTGTTACAGGTGAACCTGGAACCTCCCCTCACTCTGTCACATACGTGCACCTGCAGATGCATCTGTTATGAAGTAGCATGAGGCTGTGGTCAGGTACAGCTGCCCGTCTCAAACTTCTCAGCCTTCAGAATTCAGCCAAAATAAAACTTATTTCTTTATAAATAACCTGGTCTCTGGTATTGTTACAGCAACAGAAATGAACTTAAGACAGTGCAAACTGTGAATTTAGCCTACTAAATCTTGAAATGTTTCATAAATGGTGATAAATTGGGAAGCAAAGAGTATTGGAAGGTACACAACCTAAAGGGACTGATGATCAAATCAACCTGGTATATCTTTTCATAATAGAAAATAAAGAGCAGTGAAGATCACTTGGGTGAATGCCTGTTATTTTAGGAGGAGATAAAATGCTGTGGTCTCCAAGGAAACTCATGAAGTTGCCTGGGATAATGGATGCTTTGTTGTCTTACCTTGTTATAGTAAGAGGCCCGAAAAGTTGATTATACAGATAATTTTATACAGTTGTTTACATGGATAATTTCTATAAAAGATCCTGATTTCTAAGGAAATGTTCTGGATAATTCTTTGAAAATGAACAATCTTTTGATGAAATGACCCAGAGGGTCTACTTTCTCAGAATATGCAGATTTACAATATTGATAAACCTTTTTTTTAAAATCAATTTAGGATTTCAAATTAATAACAAACGCTGGCCTTCTTGCCTAACTTCTCACCTGGGCACCAGAAGCCTTGATCCATGTTCTTCCGCTCCCTCTGACCTGCCAGATGCCCATTTTCTTCCTGAGAGATGACATCCTTGGAGACAGAGTGCAGGTGCCCAGCTCTCCATGATTGGTCCCCACTGCTCAGGGACACAGGTCCTCCTGGCTGCGAGGCCTGGCTCCCTGGGACATTCAGTTCCTCCGCCTCCCCTGCAGAGTCTATGTTCTTGAAGCTCAGGCACCTCATCCGAGACACAGAACTCACCTCTTTCATTCTTATCAAGCGGTCAGGGTCCGCCCTCCTCTGGGGGGATGCCAGTTTTTCTTGTAAACTTTCAATTGCTTTGGAAGGGTTTCTGAGCCTCTTTTCTGAGCCTGCCACATTTGGGGTCCTTTCTATAAAATGGAACAAAGTGGACCTGAAGGGTGGTTTTGCCCCCACATCCTTTGGCTCAAAGGACTTGGACTCCAAGTGGTTGGGCTGAGGCTCAGGGCTGGTGGGTTGGCTGGTAAGGACCCCATCCACATTCAAGGGCTCACAAGTCTGGGGAGCCCTTTCCCCTACAAAGAGGGGGCTTTCCGTCCAGCCACACTTTCTCCTGCCATAGAAGGCATCAGTGGTAACCAGGGGTGCATCTGATGGCACTGAGCTGGGCAGTGACTTTTCCCTGGAGGATTCTGGGCTGCAGGCACTTGTATCAGACTTGGGTGGTTCGTTCTGTCCTGTTCTGGTGCCCCGCAGGAGGGACTCCACAGCCACCTCAATGCCCAGAATCCTTTCTGCCCTCTCCTGCAGGGACTCCTCTTGGGGGATTTCTATTGCTCTTCCTTTGCCCAAAGATCCGTCTAACTTACTGACATTCTGCTCTTGCCCCATTGTGAGCCCCACAGACCGTAAGTCTGGTGCTGAGAGGCCTCGATTTTTGACAGTAAGGGACAGTGGGACCACTGTGTCCTTCTCTTTACCATCATTCTTCGGAGAGACCCCTTTGTTCAGCTGCACAGAACTTAGAGCATTGGTGAGTTTCAGACTTTCTGGTGGCTCTTTAGATTCAGCCAGATAGGACAGAGGTGCTGGTTTTGTGTCACTTGGTCTTGAAGACATCATTCTTTTCACAGGACCTGAGCTGATTAGCAGCTCATTCATTCCATTTACAACCTTTTGGCATTGCTTCTCTGTAAGTAGGCCTCCATCTGCCAACTGGAAAGGGCCAGTTCTGCTGTCTTCTACCTGCAGGGGACCTGGGAATTGAGGACGGGCACAGGGGTGGCCAGGATTTGGTTCCTCACTCCAGCTCTCAAATCTACTTATAATTCTTCCCAAATTAAACCCTGGATCCTTTGGCACCAACACCCCTGGCTGCTGCTCCTTGTTTTCATGGAAGCCCTGGTTTCTTGGTCCAGAGTCAGTGTAGTCTTCCTGCTGCTGTTCAGTCTCACTTTCCTCAAGGCTGCTGTTGTAGCTTTCTTCCTCTTCTTGAAGCTCCTTGTTGAAACTTTCTAACTGACTGATCAGATCCCAGGGTCGACGACTAACTGGTTTCAAGAGAAACTGACCAAATGGCTGTTTACTGTTGCAGGGGCCCGCCATGGGTTCCCCCTTCACCACCTCAGGCTTAGGCGCAGGGTGGGCTTCATGTTCTTGGACAACCACACAAGGCTGACTCTGGCCCACTTTTGGCACAAGTGCCTGATTTACAGATGAGGAAGTCCTTGAGAAAGCACTGTTGCTAGATGGGCTGAGGGACATTTGACCTTTTAGGCTATGAGCATCTGGCTTCTGGTTTTGGTCACCAGACACTAGTGCTGTGTGCAAGAGAGCTCTGGAGGCAGGGGGTTCTATGGATTTGGGGGCTGGTGCTGTGTTGCTCATTCCTCCCCCGTTTTCATCAGGAAGGAGCTGGGATCTTTGGGATTCTTCAGAGAAGTTGGTTTGAGTTTGCTGATCTTTGTATTGATGCCCTGGCCACGGGCTAGAATACTTGAACTCTCTGTGTTTTGCAAGGTGGATAAATCTGAGGTCATGTGTTTGTTTGTCTTCTTCTGGTTCCCCCAGATCGAGTTTTGTGAACTCTGTTCTCCCGACCATGCTTCCTGTGAGAGCTTGCAGCTCCAGGTCAGTGGAAGACGTGCTCAACAGACTTTGTTCCTGCAGAGCTGTGCTCTTATCAACCCTGTGCTTTTTATCAGCACTCTGTTTTAAGTCATTGTTGTTCGTATCTATATCTGGCAGATGTGATTCTGATTTAACTGGGATGGAAACCAAACAAAATATGGTCTCGTTCATTTTTTTCTTTGAAGTTTTCTTGGTCTGAATCCCAGTTTCAAACTTTCTGAGCTTGGTTTGGACTTCCCAGGTACTTTCACTCTGTGGGTCTGGGGAGGAAACCTGGCCTTCCTCACGTCCATGCTGGCCTCCTCTTACGCCAGTCCACTGTTCTCTTACAATGCCGGGATCTCTCTGGTCAGAGAAGTTTCCATCTTCCCCATTCCCAGGGTGCTGGCCCCACAGCCACCGGGGGCTGGGATCAGCAAAGGCCAGGCTCCTCTCATTCTCCGACAGGGGTATTGGGCCCTGTGCATTCACAAGGGCACCGTCGCATTTCATTTTCCCATGAGCTGGCTCTTGGGCAGTAACGGGACCAGAGTGATATGGTCTATCATCAAGCTTCATTTCTTCACAGAAACCCATAGGTTTAGCTAGTTTAATATGTCGTATCCGTGGATCATCAAAGGGGATGTACTGAACAGAGCTTTCATGGGCAGTGACAGGACTGGGGAATTGAGGGAGCCCTCGAGGAGAGCCAGGGCTCATGCTGTACTCATTCCCTGTTCCAACGACACCAGAAGGACGTGGACAACTGGCCCCGGGCTTCTCAGTAAGATGTTGCGGTTGACTGTGTTCACTACTCACGTGTCTGGGTGCTGTATCTTCCAAGTAGGGGTTTGGGATATGCTGGGGGGGCGACCTGTATGAAGGCGGAGGCACATAAACTGGAGGCTCCAAGCCAGAGTCTGACATGCTGAGCTCATGCCTGGAGTCATTAGTTTTGGTCGGGTAGGAACCGTGGGGGTCCGTTTGCTGGCTGCCCTGAAAGTCGCTGTTCTCTCCTCTGGTCTGTTGGTGTGAGCCATACAATGGAGGCTTGAGGGGTCTCCCAAATTTAGGCCGTGAAAAAGGGGTCAGGGAGCCACCCTTCTCAGGGTTCCTTGTGGACTCCAAATGTGGCACACAATTTGGAGCATACGGTGATATCAAAGGAATATCTGGTACATGTCCATCATTTACTGGAATGGGAATTTCCATGAAGCTTAGGCTTTCAGGGGAAAGACCTCGAGGCAATGACCGGGATTTCTTTTTGTTCTGAGAAGTCAACACATGTTCACCTTGAATGAATGGGTACAGCTCTTGAAACAATTTCTCCCCATCACCATCAGACATCTGCTTCCCTAACTTCCTTGGCTGATTCCAGCTTTCCAGGCTTACGTTCTGCCACTTGGCAGAACCCGACATCCTCAACTCTTCTTCCCAAACTGCCTTCTTCATCACGTCCTCTGTCCTTCCTCCGACTTCCCATGAACCCTCCCTTACGTGGATGGGCATACTGTGGGCTTGGGCCATTCCTCTGACCTCCAGGTCTTGCCGGTCTCTTGGACTCAGCAAGCTACTGACCTCCTGTCCTCCTCTTCTCCAATAGGCCTGGTTGTTACCGATCTGGGGCTGAGAGGACCATGCTAAGGTGGGTCGATTATAAAACCTACAAAAGAAACAAAGAGGCGTAGATGTTACACCCAGAAGAAACATGCACTTCTCTGCTTCTGTGGCTGGTGTGAAATCAAACTTAAGTTAGTGCCTTTGAAAGATTGCTACCCAATCACAGTGTTTGCCAATTTTAAGGAAAACAAGTCCCAGTGATCACAGATGGAGGACAGCCACATATTTTGCCAGCAAGGGCTGAGGAGTGGCAGCAGCAGGCTACCCAGAAGAACACAAAGGATGCTGGGTGTATGAGATATCAAGGCCTTTATGTTAAAACCCCCAAGGAAACAAGGGCATGCCCTGGAACAGTTCCTCAGGGTGTGGCCTTTGACAATCTGAGCACATTCCTGGCTAAATCCAGACTTACTGAGCAATCTCTGGGAACCTGCTTTTGATGATGCCACTCTACAGCAGTGATTCTTAATCTTCAGGGAGAGTGGGAATCACAGAAGGGTTGCTAAAACACTGGCTGCTGACTCCCTTCCCGTTTCTGATTCAAAGAGTAACTGGACTGGGCTATAGGAATGTCTAACAAGGTTTGGGCAGGAGATGCTGCTGGTCCTAGGACTTTACTTGGCCAGTTATTACGGTGTCAACATGACTGCACATCTGAATCGGGAGGGACCTTACAAATCCCAGTGCCCAAGCAGTGTCCTAGATGCATTACATTGTAAATTTGAACATCAGGAGTGATCAGGCATCAGAATTCTTCCAGGTTTCCTCAGGTGTCCCTGGTATGCAGCCAAAACTGAATACCACAGGCATACTTCCCCTATGGTGAGGATCACCAGTCATGCACAACATAAGGTTAGTAAGTGATATTCGCATATCTGACAGTATTCTCGTAAGATTATAAATGGAACAGAAAAATACCTACTACCTAGTAATGCTGTAGCCACTGTAACATTGCAGTGTAACACATTATTCACGTGTATGGGGGGAGGCTGGTGTAAACACGCCTGTTGCATTGCCAGTCATATAAAATACAGCACATATAATTATGTATAGTCATAATACTTGATAATAAGTGACTATGCTATTGGTTTATATATTTAGTACACAATATTTTTGTCATGCATTTAATTGTCCTTCTTCTACTTCTTAAAAAAAATCTATTGTAAAACAGTGGCAGCCTCGTACATTTAGCCTCTCTCTTAATTGCACCAAGAGGCCACATTGCATAATTGACCTATACCACTGAGATTTGTACAAGGACAAAGTCACCTAAGTACAATTTCTCAGAATGTGGCTCTATCATTTGGTGAAATGTGACTGTATATACATTACCAAATCTCAACACATGAAAGTTCAAATTCAGTAGGTCTGGGTCTAGCCCAGGCATCTGTATTTTGAACAAGCAGTCCAGGGGATTCTTATCCTTAAGCAATTTGGGAAATACTGCTATGGCTGACTTTGAGATTGATCAGAGGAAGAGCAGATGCAGATGGAGAGTGGGCTGTGTTTGTGGGGAATTTTGTCAGGCAGGAAACGGTAGTATCAAATGCAGGCTGCTCTTTACTACCTGATAGTACATACTGCTTTCCTAGTGAGCCCTCAGAAAATACAGATGCCAGGACCCAACCTCAGAAATTTGGATTTAATTGATCTTGTAAGGAGCCTGATAGCACTCTATTTCAAAATCTCTCCAGATGATTCTAGCAGGCATCTAGGGGTTTAGAATCACAGTTCTAATGCAACCAATGAAATTATCCATATAACACTGTTACACTGTGCACGAATACTATGATACCAACTACAAAGGACCAGATAATAAGAAACATTAACTGGAAGGGAGCCTGGGGGACTCAACTATTTTGATTAACCATGGGCTAAGCAGATGAGAGTGTCAACTCTAAAACCATTGTTTTTGTAGATTATTAAAGTATTTTATATTCATTGTTGAAAATGAATGTTGGAAAAACAGAAAATACAAACCAAACATTACTTGTAATCCTGCTGCTCTCAGGGATAGCCACTTTAATATGTGTCTTCTAGTCCATGTGTATATGAAAACATGGATTTTCAAACAGCCTCACTATTCTAGGCATCTAGGCTCATGGGAACGTCTCCCATACCCATGCTACATACAACAGCTAACAAACAGTGGCTGCTTCATACCAGCTCCACACTGAGTGTTTTCTGTCCATTTATTCACTTAAACCTCACCAGCATCCCTCTGTGGTAGGAATGATTGTCATTCCCATTTTACAGAGGAGGAAACTGAGGCAGGGAAATTGGGCACTGATACTATGCTGTGCATTGTGCTAAGCCTGTGCAATGACTTCTTCCATTTAAACTGTACAACAAATGAATTTCATGATTGATTTTTCTATTTCTATAAGGAATGACATTGGGATTTTAATTGGAATCACTTTGAATCTGTACAGAGCTTTGGGTAGTATGGCCATTTTGACAATTTTGACAATATTAATTTTGCCTATCTAAGAGCATGAGAGATCTTTCCATCTTCTAAGGTCTTCTTCTATTTCTTTCTTTAGTGTTCTGTACTTTTCATTGTAGAGGTCTTTCATCTCATTTGTTAAATTGATTCCCAAGTTGTTGTTTCTTTTCCTTTGAGGCTATTTTGAATTTCTCTTTCAGAGGATTTATCAGTGATGTATAGAAATGCATTTGATTTATGGGTATTGATTTTATATCCTGCTACTTTGCTGAATTCATTTATTAATTCTAGAAGTTTTCTGGTAGAGTTTTTTGGATCCTCTAGGTATAGAATTATGTCGCCAGCAAATAATGATAAGTTGAGTTCTTCTTTTCCAATCAGTATCCCTTTAATTTCTTTCGTCTGTCTAATTGCTCTGGCTAGAGTTTCAAGGACTATGTTGAATAGAAGTAGTAAAGAGGGAATCCTGTCTTGTTCCAGTTTTTAGAGGGAATGCTTCCAATTTTTCTCCGTTTAGAATGATGTTGGCCTTGGGTTTACCATAGATAGCTTTTACAATGTTGAGGTATGTTCCCACTATCCCTAGTTTTTCTAGTGTTTTGAACAAGAAAGGTGCTGTATTTTATCAAATGCTTTCTGTGCATCAATTGACATAAAGAATCATATGATTCTTATCTTTAAGTCTATTGATGTGATGGATTACATTTATTGATTTCCGTATGTTGCATCAACCTTGCATCCCTGGGATGGACTCCATTGATCATGGTGCTCTATGCATATGCGGTACGATTCTACATCGTGTCCAGCCAGTGAAAAGTTGTGCTCCATATGAGTATAATGAATCAAAAAGCTTTCTGCTGTCATGTATAATTGATTAGAACTAATAAAAATAAATTTAAAAAAATAAACTGTATGACCACCTTTACTTCCCCCCTGTGCCAGGTAAGGAAACTGAGGTACAGATATGCTAAACAACTTTCCAAAATTACATAATTTTTACAAATCTGGGAAATAATTAACCACTATGCCTTTACTTTTTTAAATGTAATGAAAACTTCTTCAAGTGCTTGACTACCATGGGTGAACAGTATTCCATCATACATACATACCACTGTACCAGTATGGACATTTATGAAAATTTCATCCAAACACACTTTGAGAAACACTACTGTCCACAAACACTGAATTCAAGCCTCATATTACTTAGAATAAATCTTTAGTTTTTTAAAAGGACTGAGTAGTCAAGAAGCACACTATTGAGTTGACCTTATATAAACCATCTCAGTGTATAGTCCCTCCTGTCATGTAGAGGACAGCTGGCTTTGTTGAACCTTCTCATCCCTACAGAGTATAATTTTTTTTTCTCTCTTGAAATAAGTGGAAATAATTTCTCATTAATTGAATTTGATTTCTTTGATTACCGGAAGATCAATTTTTTTCAGGTGCTTAAGTGTCATAAAGTGATTTATACAACATAGTCCACTTCTCGGCTGGTGGTAGGCCAAATGAAAACTACAAGGAACAGGGAGGTACTCAGAGCCATGCAGTAATGGCACATAAAGGCCCAGGAATTGACTGGGCTCAAGGGGAACCATTCCCAACACATAGATAGAAGGTTACTGCTCTGCAAGGAATGCCAATAAAAAATTATGTTATTATTAATATCATTCTTATTTTGGAAAAATTTCTTTGCATTGAAAGATGAGAATACCCTGAGTCACTATTGATGGGTAGAAAACATCGGGAAATCATTTTGAGGTAAAGTGTGTGGCCCTGAGCAGCGCAGATGCTTCTGTACTTACTACTCACATCAGTACAGGCTGTTGACAACAGAGTGGGAGGAGGTCACGATTTCATTGTTGCTTTTGTTGTCATCAGAATCGTGTTTGGAACACTCTGGGTTTAGAATGCTTAGCAGGGCCCTCCCGGGGGCCAGTACTATCAGATTGATCATTTTGGAGGCTACCGCTCCTTGCACACCTACCCACTCTGAAAGCTACAGTTTCTTCTCCTAGAGAGTCCTGTATGATAGCCCATCCATAGCATGAGAAAAACCTTAGAAGATAAACCATTACAAGTCTTTAGTACCAGGCTAGTACTGAAAAGGTGTTGCTCAGTGGTAGAGAGCTTGACTAGCATGTGTAAGGCCCTGGGTTCCATCCCGAGCACAGGGGTGGGGAGGGAGGAGTCTTCAGTACACACTGGCTACGGGGTACCAGACTCTAGAAAGTTCAGGGGAAAAACTTTAAAACTGCAACTTAATAAGACATTGCAATTGTCACAGCTTCAACTGTGAGAGTGCACAATAATTCATGGGGTATGTGGGGAATGCTTGGCAGCAAAACTACTTACTTTGTTCTACTCTTAAGCTGATTATACGTGGGCTTCATACACCAAAGGCTTTATTAAACATTATTCTTATTCCTTACCCTTATAAACATTTTCAGGAATGCTCGACTTTATAATCTGGCTCATTTTCTCAATTGATATTCTGATTTCACAGTGAACATGTGTTGTACGTAGAGAGGTAGCTGAAATCCCAAGGTGCTATTGGTATAGGTACATGCCACAAGCACAATCAGATGATGTATAAAATATAACATAAATGGGACAAGAGTACAAATAGACTGCCTTTCTATAGATGTTAATGTGGTTAGAATTTCCTCTCCATACAAATGTTATCATCTTAACTTTGTCAAAACTAATAAAAATGGCTAAGTATTCTGGGTTAAAATTTTTTCTATTTGCATAATACACCAAAATCCCAATTTAAGAAAAAAGATATCATTTGAGAAATTTTAAATAAATTACCTTAAAATATAGTAGTTCATAAGCATAGAAAACTATAAAGCATTTACTGAACAACCATCTATTTTGAACCTGCTCTGAGCCAGGCTCTGACAGGCACACATGAACCCCACATGGTGAGAGTTCTGGCAAATTTCTCTTTCAGACCAGTTATCATATGTGGATATTCTACCAGCTAAGATAAACAGCACCCCTTACCATACCACATATGTACTTCCCCATGCAACTTCAAAGCCAAGAATGTTTTCTAATACCTTTAAGAAGATAAGGTGAAATCAAACTCCTTTTTTTGAAAAAATTATTTACATTTAGCAAACATTAACAATAGGACTCTTTACATAAACATGCTGGACACATGGATACGGGGTGGGAAAAAGATAAGGCAGTGAAGTGGAATATGAAAGGCCAAATAAGTTGTGCTTACAAGTTCAATGGGACAAGCAGAATCTTTACACAGAATTCCCTGGAGAAAGGGAGAGGGAAGGGCAAGCTCCACATCATATCCCAGAAGAGACAGATGAGGTCAACAAAATAACTGACAAAAAAAAAACTGTTTGGAAAATATTTGAAATATGAACATATGAAAAATGACACGTCTAAAGAAAAATTAGCAAATGTACTCACTGTATGTATAAGAGCAAATAAAAAGAAAAATGAGAAATTTCTGTTAGTTCATATGACTCATTTCCAACCACAGTGGAAAATACTATGCTTTTTTTTGTTTTCTTTTTTTGTGTGATGTTGAGGATTGAACCCAGGACCTTGCTGGAGCTAAGCAAGCACTCTCCCACTGAGTTACAACCCAGCCCTGCCCTGCTTAAAGAACGGCAATATTTGAGATGACTTTTAACCACTGTTTCCATGCTTTAAAAAGATTATCTTCAGCAGACTCCAGGGTCCTCATGAGCTGCACCAACTTGTGACCTCTGGGCATGCAACAGCCTAGAACTGTGCCAGGCAGCCAGTGGGCAAGGGATAGATGTGGAGAGGCTTGCTGCCCATCTGACTGAAGTAGGAATTCTGTGGGAAATGAAACACAGACACTGAAGTTACTTCTCCTACCTCCAGGAACACAACTCTACCTCCCATGGGTGGCCCTCACAGTCTAATAGGGGTAATGGACAGAGAGGCTCCATTAAATTCATGTGGGTCCTGATCCAGTGATTTCTTTCTAGTGCCCCAGTCTGCAGTCTAGCAGATGCCTGCTGCTAGACCACCTTCAAGCTCTAATGTCATGTACTGGACTAGTGGACTGCTGCAGCACTTTGCTTCAGTGGTATTCAAAAACCACTCCCCTTCTATAGGGTCAATTGTTCTTACCCAGCTAAACAAGTTTACAGGTAGTGCAACCTCCTCCAAGAAGAAGGATTCTTCTCTAGGTTGACATGGCAGAAGGAACTGTGGGCATCTCCTTAGAGTGACCCATTTTCACCAGCCCAGATTAGGTGCTCAACACACTTCCATAGGTTCTGCCATCTCTCCCTACAAAGTTCTCTTCGGTTGCCTGGAAGCCTGCAATTCCACTTCTCAATGTACAGTGGGATATTCAATGTACCATAATGTGCAAATAACCCTCTGACACAAGGATAGCAAATAGGCTAATTCTGGAAATGGGAAACAGGAGTTCAGGAGAAGATTAAGAATGAAGTGCAGAGGTTAGCATAAATTACACATCAGTCATAAGAAGAAGCTGCTCAGAAACATAATGGAGAAACATTACTACTCATCCCACTTGGCTGTACTGGCAGAGTTGTAACCAGAAAATCCACAAATGCCTGGTCAGACTGCTAACGTGCTGCTGTAACTGATTTTTACAATGTCACAATAAATGACTGCAGATGACAAATAGTATAGATTAGCTAAAATAAAGTACCTTGCCGACAATTTTAGGGTTATTTTTTTGGTTATTTAACAAAATACACAATCTTGATAAGGGGTTTGGAAGAAAAAAGTGAAATTAATTTTGGGGCTTACAAACGGTGTTAAACTTAGCCATCTGAACGAGGGGCATAGAAACCAATTCAAAGGCAGTCAGGCTGTCAGTGCGGACAGTGGTAAATAAGTGGGATGTGTCTTGGCAAAGCACCTGCTCATAAACTGGCCCCTGACATCAGTTACAACACAGGCTTTGAACTCCTGAGCTTGGATCTGGGTTCCACAAAGATTAGCTCAGAATAGGGGGAAAAAAGACATTTTGGAAGGCATCTCTGCTGTGGTGCCAACTGGCTCTCTCACAGGACCATAATATTTTTAAAATTCTGATGGTTAGAAATGAACATGAATTGCTCTTTTGAGGGTGCCAACAGCTTTGTGAAGCATCACTGCACTAGGATCTTAATAGATTTTTGATTTTGCAAGGTCCAATAAAGATCCTTTAGATATGGGACGTAAGTCACAGACCCCCCTCAAAAAGCCCTGCTGCCTCAGGGAGTGATGTCTGGGTTTTCTGCTTGCTTTTAATACATGAGTAAATGCACAACTTGTGCTGATATGAAAGAATGAGCCGTCTTAGAAACTGTGGTGATAATTCTGGTAGTACAGATTGAGCATACCTAATCTGAAAACCTGAAATGTTCCAAAGTCTGAAATATTTTGAGCAAACTTTGGATTTCCAGATTAAGGATGTTCAGGCAATAAAGCTTAGGCAACTATTCCAAAATCCAAAAACATCCGAAATCTGAAACACTCTTGGTACCAAGTATTTCGGGTAAGGAATACTCAACCTTTAACATCTTTTCGATATATGTAACAGAATCAGGGATTGGTCTCGGTCGGTCAGTGCCCCCGCAACCCCCGTTCTAGTGCTGGGCATGAATTCAGTGTCTCTACATGCTAGGTAATTTTGCTCTACCACTGATCTACACTCCATCCCTCAAGGGAATGCATCTGAAGCTGACTCACATTCAGTGGGCTACCAACAAATCTATGCAAAGGAAACAAAAAGAAGAGAGAAGCAGGAGGAAGGAGAGAAATACAAATGAAAGAAGTGCCTAAGATTTGCATGGAAGGAGAAGAAAAATCATATGGAGACAAGGTAAGGTGGGACTTGGTGGAATGCCACCCCAGGTGGGCCACTGACTGATTAGGACCTCTTCTTGTGAAACATGTCATCTTTGAGCAACATTCTTCCTACAAGTACACTTAGAAGAGAGGAAATCATGTTTCAAAAATCCCCTGTCTTTGACTCATGTCAGTTATTTAAATGAGCCCACTTGTTTCACTGACTAAAATGGCAAGGACACACAGATGACTCAATTTAAAAGCAAGAAGACACCAGAGTCCTCCTTATTCCAGAAGCAGCCTCCCCACAAGGACATATGCCAACGTTCCTATCCACACAAAGATCCTAATGACAGATCACCCTCTCCCTTTACATAAAAAATAATCCCACACACCATCAATTGAGCCCATAGGGAAGACACCGCACAGAATGTCTTCTCAGGGAGGGGCATCAAACACTAAAAAAATAGCTCCCCACTTGAGCTACCAGGTAAAGCCCCAGTAACAAAAAGTAGGGGCAGATACCTACCCCTTTTGTGCTATGGCCCTTTGCATCTGAGTACCTGGTAGCTATATCTGTATTTAAGAGAGGTTATTATTAATCACCTTCTGATTTATTTTCTAAGGATAAAGTGTTTAGGTGGAGATAAGCGGGACAAGGAGATGGTATCTGCAGTCAGGTCTAAGGCACCCAGAGGGCTGCTCTGGGTCAATAGAACAGCCACAGTTTGTGGTACCTGCATGGGTTTAAGGATAATCCAGCATCTTGTGGCTTTTTACTATAGCACCAGGGAGCAGTACAACAATGCTGCCTGGAGCATGTGAGCAGCAGCCCAGCACCAACAGGATGGCATAGCTCTGACTGCAGGTCTCCTGCCATGTCCTTAACTTCTCTCTGCCTCTGACATCTCACATGTATTGAGGGATGGATGGGAACAATCTTGCCTTTCTGGAGTTTTCTGGGAGGCAGCAAATAAAATAATATATTTGAAGAGTTTAGCAAAATGACTAACACAGAAAAAAAACTCTTGTTTTTAGATATTATTGCTATTAAGCCAATTAAAGTAACTCTTCAGTGGATAGGTAATAGAACTGCTCCCCTGTATCGTCAGGGGAAGGAGGTACAGGTGAACACAAAGGACAGAAGAAGAGAGCTAAGTGTCTCTTAATGTAATGATTATTTTAGATCAGTATTGTCCTTCTCTAAGTCATAATCAATAGGCTATCACAGGAGCCAAAATAATGATACAGCTAACTGTCATAACAAGATGCCCATCCCAGAGATGGCTGAAGTTACACCCACTTCTACAAAGACGATGTGGAACAAACCAATATTTAGTTTATTAAAGCAAAATAGGAAGAACAAGCTCCAATCCACTTGTTGTCATGTAAATCTAATAGGTAAGGCAGATTATTTCAGTATTTTCATACTTGCTCTTTAAGATGGATATATTTTTACCTAGTTAAACTATCTTTATTAGTCTTGTCCCTTCAGTAGCCACTACAGTAGCCACCGTAGACATGAAAGAGAACACCCTTGATTCTAACATCCATTCCACATTTCCAACACACCATTTTCACTCATGGATTCATTTACTCTGTGAATATTTATGGACTGCTGTCTCTGCCTCTCATCCACCATTCTTTGGAAGCTAAGCTCAGAGTAGGGAGAAGTGGGGAAGGCAGACAGTAGGGAGCACATGCCAGGAGCCTGCAGAGCTGTGGAAAAGGCCCTCTTGTCCATGCTCTTGCCCTACACCATGCATAAGAACAGAAAGATGCCAAGAGGTAGGAAAGCTACCTAAAGGCCCCGCGGTCCCACTGCTGGACATGGCAGTGTGAGAAACTAGACTTCTAGTCTAGGTTTTTTTGTTCTTCATCAAGAACTTGGAACCAGTCATCTTGGAAGCAAAGCAATGGGCTCGAAAGATCCACTCAGGTCTTGGTTAGCCCCATGTTTATTGTTGTTACCACCCAGTGTCTCTCGGCTGGGTATTTCCTAGCTCCCGATCTCATCCAATTCTTAAAGAAGAACCTCTCCACAAGCCACGCTCCTCTTGGTGATGTCACAGCCGCCCAGACACGCATAACTCCATGCTGCAGGAGTCTTCCCACTAACTCTGAAAGTGCTTCCTTATCACTATGCTTCTGGAAGTCTGTGTTCAAAGGATCCAAAGTGCTCCTTGTTGGGAAAAGCTGACAATGGCAAAGCAACATGAGAGCATGTGCCAGAGAGGACAGGTACCCAGGCACTTCTGGAAGGTCATGCTGCTCCTGAACAAGAACAAAGCACCCCCAGGGAAAGGTATCCAAAGGGACCAGGGGAAACAGGAGGTTTCAATCTGCATGTGGGCTCAGAGCATGCCAGACCAGGAATATACACTTTCCCCTGTGAAGAGGTCAAGAGAGCCATGCCTGATGCTCAGGGTATGAAACAAGCGTTAAAAGATAAATAATGTGTGTTGGTTTATAATTTTGTAAAAAGAAAGAGCTACACAGGAACAGATGTTGAACTTGAAGATTCCTTTTTTGGAAAACCATTGTAAGTGGGATATGATTTGAGAGGAGCTTCAAAGGCTCCAGCAAATTAACTGTTTACCGTATCCAGTAGCACCATCTAGAATGGGTGTTTACTGATCGGATAGAAGCCTCCCAAGATGAGGGCCCAATGCCACCACATCAGAGACTCTCCCAGTTTGCTGAGTCTCTAATTAGTCACAACTGTCACTGATGACGGAAAATAATTACAAGTTATTGCCATGGTTAACTAACAAATTTTTTTCTACTAGAATTCCTGGGGCAAAGCGGAGAAGAGTCTATTGTGGTGTGACTTTCAGATTCAAACCTCAGCTAAGTTAAGTCATTTTACAGCTTCCTCTGATTATAATATTTCACAGGAAACACATTAAGGAAACCGAGAATGCCTGATAACAGTCTTTTACATATTTTACGGCAGCTAAATATTATTCAGTTGTGGCTACTGGCATTTGAAGTATGCAGTTTCCTCCAGGTACAGATAACACACAACTTTCCCTGATCGGCGTCCCCTAGACCATCATGTGCAAGTGCCATGTGTATATTGGTTAGGAAGCAAGGCCTGTGGGCTCTTGTGTACCATGGAAGTGACTTTCATGCCAAACCTGTGGGCAGTTTCATAGTCACAATCTGTTAACCAAGACCGTCCAGGAGTGGGTTAGCCTCTAGACCAGAAGGCTTACCAGGAGGTAAATGGCTTAAAAAGGGGAAAATGCCAAGTCTTTAGAGTCACTCAGTGAATGGTTTGTGAAGAGAGAACATATTTTGGGCACAAGGTCAGGACCCCTGGCCTGGAAACTGTCCTCATCCATAGCCCCTGATGCAGACAAATTCCCAGCATCCATGTCTGTCCATTTCCTCTCCACAGCCCGCCTTCTACCCCTTTTTTGTCCCCCTGCCCTCAATACAAGGCTGATATGCCACTGGCTGCCCAGCAACACTGATTCTTTTCTACAAAAACTTAAACTAAGACACAGATGGAAGTTAGCAGTAAACTCAGAGGTTAAACCCTCACAGAGGATAAGGGAAAGATAAAAGTTACCCTGAGCCCAAGTGACTGTTAGGGAAGAGGCTGCCCAGCAGAAGGGGATGCATAAGAACAGAGAGATGCCAAGAGGTAAGGAGGGACAAAGACTGAATGGGTCTCCCCTCTGCAGACTGTCTAGAGAGACATCAATGAACAGACAGACCCGTCCTGGCTTCCAGCACTGTCGCTCTCACATCTGATGAGGTCTGGGCAGTCTTCCTTCATTTCCTGTCCATGGATGGTTCCTGAGATTTCCTGTCCTACCTATCCTTACAACAACCCCTGCCTTTCCATTTAGGTGGGTACCAGTTTCTGCCACCCCCAGCATCTACAAAGGAGGAAAGCTTTTTCACTAGGAACTGTTCAGCCCACCAAAAGTCTTGCTGGGTCTATGGCAGTTACTTTCTCCTTGTTTGTTCCCTGCTATAAAAGGGCAGAAGCCACTGACACTGCCACCTCGAAGCCAACACTCTTCCTCTTCACAATGGAACCTTCTCACACTAGTCCCACCCTTCTCCTCTTCCAAGGTTCTGAAAGACTCGTCCCTTGTACACATTGTCTGGGCTTATGAGTGCAAGGGTTGATTCAGAGGAATTATTTAAGGAATGAACATTCACTAAATGAAAATTCTTTAATAGGAATTAGTCAAGTCAAAGATGACTTAGATATGGTATCAGCCTTCAGGAAGCTGACAGTTTTGAAGACCAAGAGAAAATGTTGGAAGAATTCAAAGGAGAGGGTGACTTCCATGACAGCAACCTGAAGCCATTAAACTGGTAAGATGGGGTTTCCAGTATGAGATTGGGTGGAAAGGGAATGGGGCCTGCATGGTGACCCTGTGTATCTGGCATCCCATCAACAGGAGGCCACAGGAGAGGCAGGTTGGCTGAGCTTATGTGGCCTGCAGGGCCTGCTACAGGGCTGGGCAACGCAGGGAGCAGAGCCAGGCGGGCCCTGTGCTATGCAGCAGTTACACGACAGGGGCCCAGAGCTCATCTTCTGTGCCTTCCAGCCATAAGATGAATGGTCCCACACATTAATACTTAGTTGAGGAAAACAGTTCTCTCATTAATTTGGATAAACTATGTACAAATGAGAATTGATTCTTGGTCCTATCTTCACTACTTGAGCCTAAGAACTTTTGGGAAAGTTCACATATCCCTGCACCTCTCTTCACATCTGAATCGTCACTTCTTTACCATCTTGGATGCTCACTATTACTTGATCTAATAATAGCAAAATCTCCTAAGCATAGTGTCTTTAGCAAGGTAGGTAACAAGTATTCCATATGTTTGAAAATCCTGCCAAAAGAAGCCCCAGACGAAGGACACCACCTTCCTTTATGGCCCTTAACAATGTCCCCAGAAAAGCAGTATTACATATGTCATCTAAAGTAGGTATGAGAGGATGTACTCCTTCTACAACTCCCCAGGCCTGCAAGGGACAAGGAAATGAGAAAACAGTCCAGCACAGGGCAGCTATAAAAGGGGCTCACAGAATTGAGGCCCCTTTCAAACTTGGCCAGACCTAGTCACCAGGCGTCTGGCAGCCCAGAGCCTGTGGCTAAGCTGGGCTCCCTCCACTGTTGCCCTGAGTGGCCCTGGACAAGCCATTGACATTCTCTGGGCTTCATGTTATTCTGTAAAAATTACCAGTGTGCCTATGTCTCTACCACCTGCCAGCACAGAACAAACTGATCTCTTCCATCTAGCCTTCCAAACTACAGCCTTCACCTTGCCCAGGAAATTGGCAGTGTACTGAGGACCAGCCCAAGGTGTCCACCTGAGAAACAGCATTAGAGGAGCCCTCAGGACTCCCCAGTCACCCTGCTGGCTTGGAGTTAGATGGCCATCCTGGTTCCAAGTGCCCCCAAACCTGGAGACCAGCCCAGCAGGGGCTACTGTGTGAGAGAGGATAGGCAGCCAGACTACAGCTGCAATTGTCAAGCGATCAAAGGCTGTGAGCTGGCAGAACACCATTTATTCACTCAGATTCAGAATTCACATAAGCCATGGCATGGTTGTTTTGTCTTGTTTTTGGTTTTGTTTTTATGTTTTTTAAGCTTTTAACTATTTTTAACTTTTATGTATTTATTTCTTCCTAAAGCATGTTAACCCAGGAAGCCTTGCAATCAGTCTCTGAGGATCTGGATATTGGAATAGAGTTTTGAAAATATGTAAGCTTTTCTCTTTCTGCTTTTTAAGTCAACCTGAAGCCATCACACACCTCCCAAGTTAATCAGTAAACCTCAGAAACATGGAGAAAGAGACCAGATTTATGGAGAACTTAGTCAACAACCCACTGCCACACAAAAACACTTATTTGAGCACTTCACTCGTGACAGAAAGAAATACTGCTTATGGGTCTGATTATGCTACCCACCTAACTCTGGGCAGGTGGGTCCTGAGGGTTCCCAGGTTACCATGCAAGGGTTAGAAAGTCCTGAGCAAGCTGCGCCTGAGCTCGGGGGCCACACTACACACAGAGAATTCTAAAGGGGATTCTATTACCTCCTATTCTGAAACCCAATTCTGATCTGATCTAACTGACACAGCCCATCTGTATGGATTCCACGGCCCTGTCTTTACCTCATACAGAATTGAGTCTTCTGTTTTTCAAAAGTTCCCACAATGGCAGGAAGAATAAGTTGAACCCATCAGCATATATTACATAATATATCATTTACTGTGTGCCTAAAGCTGTAATGAGCTCTGCAGGAAGTACAAAAGAAACAGGAGATAAAGTACAAGCGTAATATCTTCAATCCACATTGGAAGATGGATATACTCAGTAAAAACTAGAAAGAACAGAAAGCAGGAGAAAATCAAGCACATGTTTTTCTGATCGTAATTAAGGTTGCCTTCACCTTCAGCCAACTTGTCCATTAGAGTCCTCATCCAAATTCCATGGCAGGGAACATGGCTTCCAAGAGAGTTAAGCCCAAGAAAGTAGTGGAGAGAGGTGTGGATGGTGGAGGGCAAGGTCAAAGAACCACAGCCTCCTGTCCTCTTTCATGCTACCTTTCATGAATAACCTAGTTCCCACCAATGAGAACTGACTGGGTAGCACAGAACTGCATTGACTACACTGTGCAAGAGGCGCTCTTGCTTCTACCCAGTAACCAGTGTTGACTGCTCTGACTGCAGAAATGAAATCTCTCCCATTTTTTGCCTGAAAGATGTCAAACAATGAGGAAGAAATTTTATGGGTCAAGGTGTCCTGTAACCCCAAAAGGCCGGATGATTCCCATCAGACTTAATTCACATTTCGGTGTGCTTTTCTTAAAGATACACCCCTGCCTCCACTTGTTGCCTTTGTCCATTCTGGCTGGTTGCAACCAGCTGCATGAAGCAACTGTATACTGAGAGCTCTTCTTCTCCAATCTGTACTAGGTCCCAATGCTGTATTAACGACAAAACAGTTTTATGAAGGGGTGACAATGGTTTTCTCCAAGTTGAAAGTATTTGGGAGAGAGTTAGTTTCAGGGCTCCTATCTCATGCTGGCTTTGTGGTAAGTTCTAGAAACTCCCTTTTGTTAACCATCCCATTCTTCCAACCAACCAATGCTATCTATCTGTTTATGTCATAGTGAACACCCACAGATGCAGCTGTGTTCAGATGGGATACCCAGATGAAGTACAGTGCAAATAGAAAGGGCAGATGGGTCCGAAGCCAAGGGAATTATATCAGTACACAAGAAAGGTTCTCTTTGTGACAAATGGAGGGGAATACAACCTCCTGTAACCTACAAAATATCGAAATGTATTAATAAGAAAGTCAAATGTACCATGAATGTGTGCGTGGTCATGAATTAGCTTTTCCAAAGTTCCAAAATGATTCCTACCTGAAGCAAGTGAACAAAAAAGAGAACAGAGACACACACAGCTTTAAAACACATTTAGCACAGTACTCACCATTGTTTACTGAAGGACTACTATAGCCAGCCCCTGGGCTAAGTGCTGCTGGAACACCCCAAATACCACAAAGGAAAGAAATGTTCTTATCTGAGACTCTTCTTTTCCTCATGGTCCCATCCAAATATAAAAAAATTACTAAGATGCAACGCAACGCCAAACTTTTAAGTTAAAGGAATATGGCAGGTCAACAGGGAACCTTACCCGGCCTCAGCAGCTCTAGAAGCAGAAGTGCTTGGGCGCTCCCCGTGGCCCCTCGGAGTGCCGCGGCGGCTTTCAGAGTCACTCACATGTCCTGTCCCTGGGGATGATTTACTGTGTTCAAAGGCTACAGGGCCATCTTCATACCCATTCATCAGGCCACGGGCACCTCTGGTCCTTGTCCTTGCTCGCTGGCGCCCTTCAGGGTTCTCTTCACATGGTTCTCTTGACGGTTTGTATCCATGAGAAATCAGAAGATCTTCCACGCTGTACATGATGCACTGGCTTCAAAGCTCAACCACTGAAACCATCATGGTGGCCAGACCCATCACTAAGGGGAAACAGAGAGAGGCAGTTTGTGACCTGTCCTCCCTGAAGAACTGCAGTTCCCTGTATCCACACCAAACCTGACCAGGGTACACCTACACCTAAGTGGAGAAATGTGGCTTTGTCTACCAGAAATCAACCCCAGTGGGCTCATGCAGGAGAGATGCAGGCCACACTGGCTCCACAGGATGTGTGGGCAGGTATGGGGCTCTCATGCTCTGATGACTACTGCTAGGAGCCACAAACAAAATATAAATGGCACCTTTGGTTGTAAAGCGACGCCAACTAGCCACTGAGGTATTATTATGCTAAGATTTACATTCATATGTAAATTGGGCTCCTGCTGTTCACCTTGGCTTGCTACAGGACTCAAGTTACCGGACTGCTGGAGAGTTCCCATTGGTTGGGGAAAGATAGTAGGAGGAAATTCCGGGGAAGGTCCGGGACCCTGGCTCCGGGAGGCGCGCGGTTCCGGCAGACGCCCGCGTGGGAGGACCGGGTTTGGCTTGCCTGCGGCGGCTTTTTCAAAATAAAGTTTTGTTCCTGCTTGACTGGCTCGTGATTCTGTGCCCAGCCAAGACTGCGGCATTTGGTGGCCCGTACGGGGAACGCCTGAAACTTAGAGGTGAGTAAAACTGCTCGCCCCTGAGGGAAGGCGACAGAATGGGTGAACATTTAGAAAAACAATGTGTTCTTGTTTTGATTTATTTTGTTTTTATTTCAAGCTCCCTAGCCCTAGAATTTTCTCAGGCGAACTGGGAAAAATGGTTGGCTCAAGGTTTGAAGTTATTCGGCCCTGAGAAAGAGAAAATTGATACAACCATTGTCTGTTCCGTTTTTGTTTCATTCTGTTTTGGCTTTGTTTTATCCTATCTTATTGGGTTACGTTACCTTTATAGTAGATTAGAATCCAGTAAAAAACAAACCGAAAAACTACTAAGTAAATTGTTAGAGGTCCAGACTATGGTAGAAAAAACGCTAGGTCAAGCAAAAGAGAAGGTCTCTCAAGCTAGTCAGACAGAGGAAAATTTAAAGAAACCAAGCTTAGAGGAAAAGCAGCCATCAGGTGGAGAATTACAACAGGAGGTTGCTACTAACTCCGTTCTATCACCAGAGGGCGTAACTCAACCAACAGCTCCATCTACCGCTGAGCGGCCCTCAACTCCCGTAGTTGATGGACGGAATTCTGAGGCAGGACCCCAAAGATTAGCATGCCCTGTACTTGAGCAGGCAGGAGGGCAACGAATTCACCGTGCTTTAGATTTCAAAACAATAAAGCAATTAAAGGAGGCTGTAACGACCTATGGGCCGCAAGCTCCCTTCACAATAAGCATGGTCGAATCTGTTACCAACTTGGACATGACACCAACAGATTGGGCTAACATGTGTCGATCTGTGCTAAACGGAGGACAATATTTATTATGGAAAGTTGCCAATGAGGAATTTTGCATGAAGACAGCTAAGCGAAATGCAGAAGCTGGTTATCCTCAAAGAAATATAGAAATGCTTTTGGGGAAGGGACCTTATGAGGGTCAAAGACAGCAAATTGAATATGACCCTGGCGTATACGCACAGATTGCTGTAGATGCAGTTAGGGCATGGAAAACTTTACAGGGGCATGGAGACTTACAAGGTCAATTATCTAAGGTAATACAAGGAACTAATGAACCTTACGCTGAATTTGTAGATAGACTTATTCAGTCAGCCTCTAGGATATTTGGTAATACAGAACAGGTAATGCCATTTATAAAACAACTGGCTTATGACCAAGCAAATCGTTGCTGCAGAGAGGTCATTAGACCATGGAGACATGAAGATTTAAACACATATATTAAATTATGTAGAGACATTAATGAACAAGGACAAATCTTAGCAGCAGTACAACAGGCTTTAGATGCCAGGCCAAAAACATGCTATAATTGTAATCAAACAGGACATTTTAAAAGGAGTTGCCCCATAAGAGGAGGGTTTAACAAAGCGGGGTATCAAAGGAATAGAATACCGGGTATTTGCCCACGATGCCATAGAGGGAAACATTGGGCTAATGAATGCCGTTCTCAAACCACCATAGAGGGTATTCCGTTATCAAAAAACGGACAAAGACCAAGTGTTTACCCACGATATCATGGAGAAAGGTATCAGGCTCCGTTGCCAAAAAACGGACTAGAGGGCCCAATGCCCCGGGGCCCAAAACCACAAATATATGGGGCAATGGAGGAACCCAACAGCACCATCAAGGTAGTGCCCAGGACGCATTATCCATTAAATCCCTCATCAGACAAACTAGAGGGAACGCAGGGCTGGACATCTGCTCCTCTGCCAGAGCAGTACTAACTCCAGAGATGGGAGTTCAAATCATTCCCACAGGAGTAAAAGGACCTCTTCCCCAGGGAACAGTAGGCTTATTATTGGGACGCAGTTCTTCTACACTAAAAGGACTTACGATAAGTCCTGGGGTAATTGATCCCGATTATGAGGGTGAAATAAAAATTATAGCTAGTTCTCCAAGAGGTATATCAGTAATTTCACCAGGAGATAGAATAGCACAGTTATTAATAATACCCAGCCTGCATGATAAATTTTCCAGTCGTAATGTAGAAAGAGGTTCCAAGGGATTAGGCTCCACAGGTGTAGATTGGGCTATGCTGTCTTTGAATTTAGATTCTCGCCCAATGCTAAAATTAAATATACAAGGACATAACTTTAATGGGCTGCTGGACACAGGAGCTGACCTTAGTGTCATCTCTCGTCAAGAATGGCCAAAACATTGGCCATTACAACAAGCCACTCAAACGCTTCGAGGCCTAGGAGTGGCGACTAATCCCCATAGAAGTGCTATGGTATTAGATTGGAGGGATCCTGAAGGATGTGAAGGAACTATACAGCCCTATGTATTGGATCATCTTCCCGTAAATTTATGGGGACGAGATGTCCTAGATCAATTAGGATTGACATTAACAAATAACATCAATCCTAATGCGCCCACTACTAGGGCTAAACAAGGCTTTAGGAAAGAAAAAAGATTAAAAGAACAAGAACAAGGTATAACAGCACCTATTCAAATAGATCAAGAAATAAATAGACACGAATTGGGTTTTCAGAAAGGGCCACTGAGACAATCAAAATTACTTGGAAATCAGAAAGACCAGTGTGGGTTCCTCAGTGGCCCCTGACTAAAGAAAAGATACAAGTAGCCCATGACTTGGTCAGACAACAATTAGCGGAAGGACATATACAACCTTCCGTATCTCCCCATAATACTCCCATTTTTGTCATTAAAAAGAAATCTGGTAAATGGAGATTATTACAAGATTTAAGAGCCATTAATAATGAGATGGTTATTATGGGACCTGCTCAATCAGGGATTCCTCAATTGTCTGCTTTACCAAAAACCTGGCATGTTTTAGCTATAGATATTAAAGATTGTTTCTTTTCAATTCCAATTCATCCCGAGGATAGTCCACATTTTGCATTTACTATCCCTGCACTGAATCATGAAGGTCCTGATCAGAGATATGAATGGAAAGTACTCCCTCAAGGGATGGCTAACAGCCCAACTATGTGTCAAATTTATGTTAATAAAACAATCCAGCCACTTAGAAACCAAAATCCTGAACTACAAATATTTCACTATATGGATGATGTGTTATTGGCACATAAAGATAAAAACACATTACTAGAATGTTATGCCACACTTACAAACTTATTGAAAAATTATAATCTAGAGATAGCAATAGATAAAGTACAATTAAATCTTCCAATTAATTATTTAGGAGTTCTATTATCCTCAACCATGGTCCGTCCACCAAAAATTCAAATACGAGTAGATCAACTCAAATCACTTAATGACTTTCAAAAGTTATTGGGAGACATAAATTGGATAAGGCCTTATCTAGGCATACCAACAGGAGAGTTAGGACCTTTATTTGATATTCTAAAAGGTCCATCAGATCCAAATTCACCCCGCATGTTAACGCCTGAAGCAAGAAAAACATTAAAAATCATTGAAACGTATATGGAAAATATGCATTTGGATAGAATTGATATAAGTTTGCCTTTATTATTTATTGTACTACCAACAAAAAATATTCCTACAGGAGTATTTTGGCAAGAAGGTCCATTATTGTGGATACATTTATCTTATTCTCCTAACACTATTCTTACTAGATATCCTGAGGCTGTAAGACAATTAATACTCAAAGGAATAAAAGCAGCTAAGGGAGTATTTGGGATTTCTCCCAATAAAATTATCACTCCATATACTATGGATCAAATTGATGAGTTAGCTAATGAGTTAAATACTTGGGCAATAATCATGTGTAAAACTAGTGTTTCATTTGATAATCACTTACCATCTAATCCTTTGTTGTCTTTTTGGTCTAAGCATCCTGTAGTTTTTCCAAAAATGACAAGAAAAACCCCTATCATAAATGCTCCAAATATATTCACTGATGGGTCAAACAATGGTACAACAGCAGTAGTTACTCCTGATCAAACTTTTACATTTTTAGTTCCCAAACAATCAGCTCAAAAGGTAGAGCTTAATGCAGTATTACAAGCTTTTATGATGTTTAAAGATTCTGTATTTAATTTATTTTCTGATAGTCAGTATGTAGTTAATGCTATAATATCCCTTGAAGATGCTGGTAGGATTTCACCTTCTTCTACTGTTTTCTCTTTGTTTTCTGCTATACAAAGTCTAATCTGGGACCGAAAAGATCCATTCTTTATAGGTCATATCAGGGCACATACAGGATTGCCTGGAGCCCTTAGTATGGGCAATGAACTAGCAGATAAATCTACACATGACATACATATTTTCTCCACAATAGAAGAAGCTATAAATTTTCATAAAAGGTTCCATGTCAATGCTAATACTTTACAAAAACGTTTTAAAATAACTAAAGAACAAGCCAGACATATAATAAAACAATGTCAAAATTGTGTGACATTTTTACCACAAGTTAATCTTGGAGTCAATCCTAGAGGACTGATACCTAACCATATTTGGCAGATGGACGTCACACACTTGCCAGAATTTGGAAAATTAAAATATTTACATGTTACAGTTGATACCTCTTCCGGATTTTTGATGGGCTCCCTTCATGCCGGAGAAAAAACTAAAGATGTTATAGCTCATTGCTTACAAAATTTTGCCACTGTGGGTGTTCCAAAACAGTTAAAAACGGACAACAGTCCTGGTTATACTTCCACCTCTTTTAAACAATTTTGCTCATCATTTGGTATTACTCACATAACAGGAATTCCATACAATCCACAAGGACAAGGCATAGTTGAAAGAGCTCATCAAACTATTAAAATGTACTTATTAAAACAAAAGGAGGAAATTGGAAAGGGGTATATATCCCCCAAAGATAAACTTAAAATAACCCTTTTTACTCTAAACTTTTTAAATTTAGATTCATCGGGACTTAGTGCTGCGGAAAGACACTTGTACCCCAAAAATGTACATAAGCCTAAGGTACTTTGGAAAGATATTCTAACAGGACAATGGAAAGGCCCCGATCCAGTCATAGTATGGAATCGGGGTGCTGTCTGTGTTTTCCCACAGGATGAACAACAACCGATTTGGATTCCAGAGAGATTAACTAAAACAATTTCTACAGAAAAAGAAGATGATTTGACTCAAATTCATAACAGCTGACATCCAGAGCTCCAGCTTGGCTATTCTTACATCTGCGGCAGTGATTAACCAAGGTGTTTTTTTTTTTTTTCAATATCTATTTTATTATTGCATTTTTCCCACACCATAAAGTTCTATTTTATTTTATTTTATTTATTTATTTATTTTTTGAGCTCATACAAACCTAGGTTAATGTTTTTCTGATCAGTTTTATTTTTTGACTGTGTTTTATTTTTTGACTGTGGAGTTTTTAAACATTGCAATGGAGATTTCACCTAGGTATAGTTACAAGGCCTTTATTTACTATTGTCTTATGTGTTGTATGTTGTGTGCACACTTCTGTTTTGTGTTGTATGTCTGTATGTATGTATGTCCATATTTCTTATATGAGGAGCGCTCATGAAAAAATGGATCCAAATTTTTTCTTTATTCACGTGATTTATATGGTTTAATTTAAATTAGGTGAACAGCTGTTAATGATTGTTTTTAAAGATGGTTAACAGATTTGTTTGTTTGCTAATTTAAATTTGGTAAACAGCTGTTAAGGATTGTTTTTAAAGGAGTTTAACAGATCTGTTTGTTTACTTTCACCTTTCCTTTTTATTATATTTAATAATTCTGTTCAGGATAATGTCTCTTTAGCATCATTGCCAGAATTCCCATCTCCATCCCAGTGCCGGTGAAGACTAAGATAAAACCAAACTACAGCTTCTATGATAGCAATCACAGTAAACTGTATAAACTGATGCATCAATGAATATAACTCAACAAGTAATGCTATCAAGGACTTGATTTACTTTGGGAGGAAATGGACACATTGATAGACTCCTCCAATTTGAACTGCTTCCAGAACTTGCCTGGACTATATATCAGTTGCATACATTGTGAAATATCATCTGGTGCACCGAATTGTGGTACTGCTGGCATATCTTTGCTGATGGTGTCACCAGTGATGCAATTTCCTTGCCAGCTCACCCCATGTTTATTGTGGTAATACTGGCATATCTTTGCTGATGGTGTCACCAGTGACGCAATTTTTCCAAGGAGCCATCAATTGGCTTAATGTCGTGGCATTTCTGTATCCTCCTCCCTTCTACTAGTGATGGTCTAAAATTTGGGGGCCAACAGAGGTGAGGCAAAGAACCTCACCCCCCCACTGGCACCAAGGCAAAATTTGGGGGCCAACAGAGGTGAGGCAAGAACCTCACCCCCCCCACTGGTGCATAGGCCTATCCACAAGCATGGCTGAATGCTGGACCGGTAGTCAGTGACGGGTTGATCTGATTACAATGGATTCAACCTAAGACAGGAAGCTGACGCCTAAAGGTCAGTTCTCCCATGACGGGTAAGAACCATATGTTAAATTGGACAACCTACCAGGCACGGTCCATAGCCACATTGCTTGTTGCTTAATTAAACAGAAGGGGGCAAATGCTAGGAGCCACAAACAAAATATAAATGGCACCTTTGGTTGTAAAGCGACGCCAACTAGCCACTGAGGTATTATTATGCTAAGATTTACATTCATATGCAAATTGGGCTCCTGCTGTTCACCTTGGCTTGCTACAGGACTCAAGTTACCGGACTGCTGGAGAGTTCCCATTGGTTGGGGAAAGATAGTAGGAGGAAATTCCGGGGAAGGTCCGGGACCCTGGCTCCGGGAGGCGCGCGGTTCCGGCAGACGCCCGCGTGGGAGGACCGGGTTTGGCTTGCCTGCGGCGGCTTTTTCAAAATAAAGTTTTGTTCCTGCTTGACTGGCTCGTGATTCTGTGCCCAGCCAAGACTGCGGCAGACTACCTCTTGGAGAAGAGTCCAAAACAGTGTTTAAGTGAAGAAATGATCAAAACTGCCCAAGGACCTCTAGCCCCACTCATCTAAAAAGAAGCGCACCAAAGGAGTCAGGGCAGAGCAAACACAGACACAGAAGCTGCAATTACTACTTCATGCTTCTAAAATGAGAAACTACCAAGACCCAGCCTAATCTTATTATATGTGCCTGTTTTCATCTTGAAGGCATACCTTTTGCTCTGAAGGGCAGAGGGAGTCTTTAATCAACACGTAGCCATGATACACTCCAGTGCAAGCAATCGGAAAAGCCACTGCCAGGGCAGCTCCCCAGGGAGGCTAACTAGCAGCTGGAAATAGATTTGAAGTGCTTAGGCTCATAATGAGAAAACAAACAACGTGCTGATCCAGCTCACACACTCTACCTGCTGGGCAATATGAAAGTTTCCACGTGAGACTTTAAAGAACAGAATTTTTCCTCAACAACTTTTGGGGGAAAGTGCTGCATCTCTTGGTCAAGGGTGTCCACACTCAAATTCTGCCATCTTAATTGGCAGCAGCTGACCCCAGTATAAGCTGCCCAAAGGCAAGCGGACCAAGAAAGAAGAAAACAGCAAACAGGCAGGGCTGCCATGTTGATTCACCAGGTGGGAGACAGGTTGTGGTCAGATGGATAGATGGATTCACCACTGCTTCAGCCTCTGCAGAGGCTGGTTGAAGCTCTGGCCTGGTGATAGCATAAAAAAAGCTGGCTTGGTCAGAGCTTGGCCAGCTCCAGCCCCACTTTGCTGGTGCTTAGAAATAGAGTCACTGTGGCCACCACAAACAATGGCCAGGAAATGCCTGCTGGCCCATGTGCAGGTGTGAGGAAGACGCCTGTGCTTCCTGTCAGCAGGAATTCTCCCTGGGGTCCCTCGTGTTATTCTGCTGACTGTGCATGTCCTGGCTTTGCATTGCCCACTAGACCACAGGAGCAGGACAGTCCCTGTTGTCAGCCTGGGGAGGTCTGCACAGTGTAGGTCTATAATTTTCCATCACATCCCTCCATTCTATGGCAGCTACTGCACTCACAGGAACATCTCTATGGCAACTTCACCATTCCTGACACTCCTCTGGAATGACACTCCCAGGGCTGCCTGACTTGGGTCATTCACTTAGAAAAGGAAGGACCAAGAGAAGCAGCATTTGTTCTCTGACTCAACTGAGCAAATCACTAGGCTAGGAACTATAGTCAAATGAGATGTTATTGTAAAATCAGAGGTATGGGGACACAGGCTCAAGGCTCTGAGGACAAGGTCTTTGCTTTGTTCCATGCCTACTTTCCAGTAGTATCTAGTATTTAGTATCTTCTTAATACATAAATACCCGTTGAATTAAGGCACAAAAGAGAAAGGGGCATTTGAATTAGGTTTTGAAGAATAATTAGGAGTTCACTAGATAAGCTGCATGTGAATACATATGAGAAGGGAACCTGGCACATAAAGTACACTGTGGGTACAGTGATTCCAAGAGTAAAGAAATGGCTTAGTAACAAAATCTTGGGGGCCTAGAACAGAGTCCCAGACCCTCTGACTCACATCCGAGTCAGCTCCAGAGCTGACTGGCATATGTTCCACACAGAGCTGGTTGTACTGCAGCTCAATTATCAGAATGGTGAAGAAGCAATAACCATCCCAAAATGTATATGTGGGTCATTTTCCTACTAGGGATGGGGAAGTTGGTCCAATATGACTATATGTTTGGAATTATACTTAGCAAAACCTTAAATGGCATGACAACCCATACCAAGCCATAAAAATTTTTTGAAAAAGATGTATAGGTATACAAGTCATAACCCGACCTTAAAGATCTGAGGTGAAAAGTATTCCGAATGCTAGAAACTACAAACTCATTTCCATCCCTCAGAGGTAGGCAGACCCCGGGGAGCAGGAGCACAGAGCACACAGACTTCAACACTCAGGACTTACAGCCACGTGAGGAGCCCAAGAGGCCAGGGGAGACCACAAGCCCAGCAGTAACCGACGTTGCTGCCCCCATCTAAACTTGTGGAAAACTTCCACTCCCAAGGCTAATGCTTTTTGCCTTGTCAATCCCAGCTCAACCTGGCTCCTATTGCATTTCCACATTCACAATGATCACTACCCTCTCCCCTCAGAGGTTTCTGAACAGTGTCATATTATTTCTAACCTTTGTCATATTCAGCTTACCTTCTCTAGCACCCTTATCTATGCAATGGGCTGCCTCAAGAGGTGGCAGGCTTCTCCTCACAAACATGTCAATTACAGTGGCCACTAGGACGATCTGCTGAGGTATAGGAAACTCAGGTATCTACCAAGTTGCTGCACTGGAAAGATGGCCCTTTAACATTTCTTTCCAGCATTCTAAATCAACAACTTTGATTCTATCACTCAGACACCAACTCAAAAGGTGGCTATAAAGACAAATATACAATAATAAATAGATAGATAGATAGATAGATATAGTAGGAAGGAGGAGACAGCATGGTGGTGCACACTTATAATCCCAGAGACTTGTAAGGCTGAGGCAAGAGGATCCCAACTTCCAAGGTATCTGGGAAAGTCAGACCCTGTCTCAAAATAAAAAATAAAAAGGGCTGGGGTAAAGCTCAGTGGTAAAGCACCCCTGGATTCAATCTCCAGTAGCCCTCCTCCAAAAAAGAGGTGGTGGAGGGGAGAATTTCTCAAAATCTATCAAATTTTGCTAGGTTTATGTACAAATATCCTGCAATGAATCCCATAAGAACATGTATAAAATAATAATAATAATAATAATAATAATAATAATAATAATAATGTCAGAGGGATCAGTAAAACAGAGCAAGTGGATTGGGGGAGGGAGGAAGAGAGGGAAAGGGAAGATATTGAGAAAGGATATTGAGCAAATTATGTTATGTGTACATATGAATACAGCATAATGAATCCCACTAGTATGTGTAATTATAATGCACCAACTTAAAAAAAAGACAAATGCATAATGAAATATGACATCAACCTAACTTATTACCATCATTATTGTTAACAACACATTTCACAACCTGGAACTGTCTGTGTACAGGTACACTGGCACAGGATCAGGTGTGATGGCAGCCCTTTGCCGATACTCGGATTCCTGGAGCCAGTGAGTAACCACACCAAGGTTCAGTTCTGTCATGTGCAAAATGGCAATGTTACTATCTTTCCATCTCACCTGACTGCTTAGTGGGCCCAATGAGAACATGCAGAAGTGTAAATCACCATACACATATAACATTATAGATTTATTGTGCTATAATGTTTCTAGTTTATCTCTGAGGTTACTTGCTTATGGAAAGATTTCAAACAGTTGCTAATTTTACCATGGAGTTCAGACCATTTCCTGATTTCTTTTGTATCATTTGCTATGTTACTCTTGTTTGATTTCCAAAGCCATTCCTGCCTTATATCACCCACATATCTAGTCTTCTCTGAGTGTACATTTCAACTTCCAGCCAAGTAACTAAGAAAAAAAGTATTATTTTATATAGTCGAAACACATTTGCTGAGTGCCTATAATGTGCCAGGAATTATAATTATAACAGTGAACAAGACACATTCTTTGCCCTTGAGGATCTGACTGTCTAGCTGTAAAGATAGCTAGAAAAGAGGCAATTACAATACAGCATATGCATACATTAGTGAAGGGAGCTTGCCACCTATGCCATCCTGGAGAGGGAGCAGGGCACAGTATGAAGAGTGTGGGCTTTGACATCAGAAAGACCTACATTTCCACCCTGGCAGCCTTTATCTAAGGATACTTATCTTCTAAGCCTATTTTCTCATCTGTAAAATAGATGTATCCATCACTTTTTCCAAAGAAGAATATGTGGTGCCTAGGAACTTTCAGGCTGTTAAGACAGTCACTTCTATTGGGCTTCATAGCACTGGAAAGATTTTCTCTTTTAATTAAGAGAAATCAGGGCAGACCAGCAACCTGGCTCTCAGGGACCTTCTCACTCTCTTGGGCCTTCAACCATATGATATACTCTTTCCTAGTTTGGTTCTGTATAGCTTGGGTTATGTCAAACAAGGCTTTTGATCAAAACAAACTTTGTAGAACAGCACATACAAAGAAGAAAAATCAGACTGATGAAAATAACCTTTTTGTAAAAGAAAGATTTTGTGCTGAGTATGCAAAAAAAGGAAAAAAAATAGATGCAATCTTTCAAGTTTTTTTCCCCTGTCTTGTTTTTAAAATGAAAAATAAAATGTTAAAACTTAAGTTTCAATGGAAGAAACAGTGATGGAAACAAGACACAAGAACACTGAGGTAGGTGCCACTGAGTTTAGTCCCAGTCTCTCTGTTACTTTCATGACGTGGAACCAAAAAAGAAATATTTATTAGCATGTAGTCTCTAATTTAGGTAGAGGAATAACAAGGCTGGAGAGCCAAGTTTTTCTGGGTGAGGTTTTTGACCAATCCATGACATCTCTAGATTTATATTCTATTCTTTTCAGCCCTTAGGAAATGCCTGTGACAGGTTGTAAAGTGCTCAAAATACTGTCCCAACGATATACAAGTTCACCAAGAATTCCCTTCAATTCAGGGTTAATTTACTTTCTGTGCCTCTCACCCCATGGCCCCAATAAACTCTCTCTACCAACCAGGAGGAAGAACGTACAATAGGAGCCCACAATCACAGGACACATGAACAATCAAATCCACATCCATGAGGATCTGCCATGAGCCAGACACTGTGTCAGTTCCTTGGCACTTTGCTTTCTTTTGTATTCCCATCAACTTCCCGATGCAGCTGTGGATATCTCCATTTCACAGATGAGAATACTGAGGCTGCAAGCCCAAGGCGACACAGCTTCTAAGTGGCAGATCCAAGGTCTGCCTAGCTTTGAAGTCCATGTGTTGAGATTTAACACTCCTGGGAAGGTGCTGATAGTTCCTGGAGGTGAGTAAAGAAGGGCTTGCAAGAGCATGGGTGAGAAGGGGAATGGGCCACTTTGTATCTCCAGGCTTTAGGAAGGCATCAAAACAGAACAACTGTGATGGAGAAGTGAAGGCATGGACTAACTAAACACCTGAAAGAATGCACCTGCAGAGTGGGCACGCAATCTATCCTATAGATTCCCCTGCTCTTAAGCAGGTGCAGCCCTCCATATTCTCCCCCACCCACTGCCACCTAGAAGTGAGCGAGTAATAAAATGTCCAAAACCTTTCCACTGAGTCCTTCTTTGGGGTCTTTATGTTTAGGCTTTTTCAGCCTTGGGATTGAACACCAGGCTACTATTTAAGACTTATTCATTTTATACTTCCTTCCTCATCATCAAGTTCCCTAATTTACCAAATAATATATAAACAAGAAAAATCAAAAAGATATGGTAGCATTAAACTTAAAAACTATATACTTTAAAAGAAAAACAATTCTCCCTTATTCTCTTGAATTAGATGGTTCTTGTGGATGACTCTACACACACACACACACACACACACACACACACACACACACTCACAAGTCAGTGCCTCCCTTATCCATATGTCTTGATGGCCACACTGATATTAATTTTTAAATATCCAGCAATATGCTTCATTCACAAATATATCATTGACTGTACGTCACAAGCCTCTTTGGTCATTTTAAGTCATGGGCTCTTTCTAAGTAATGTTGAGCTATCATAAAACCTGCTGGGTAAAACCAAAAAACAGGCAAATCACATCTAGGACAAATGAGAGAGGAGTAACAGCAACAACAAAACCCTAAATTAAAAAAAAAAAAAAGACAAAAACAAAAAACCCTACATAGAAATGGCCACTCTTATCGGCAACATCAACAGAATTTGGACCTCAAGTAGGTAATGGAAACCACAACTGGATCCAGGCAAAGAAAAGACTGCTCAATGGTGAATCTGGCAAGAAAGGGAATAGGAAAGTGGAGAGAGGGATGACAGAGGGGGGACAAGTAGTTAGATGTCCCCTCAACTACAACTCGCAGGCATGTGAGTAGAGGGGATAAGAAGAAAAGGAGTAATTTTCAGGAGGGGAAGTACAATGGATTTTAGGTTTGGTATGACTAGGATAATGGTCATTTCTTTTACAGAAATGGGAAATAATTATTGGTTCAACAGTATGACAGGTAATTTGACTTTGATTCAACCCAACTCTTCCCACAAAATTCTTTTTTTTCTCTTTTAATTGATTTTATTTTTTTTAAATACAACAGCGGAATGTATTACAATTCTTATTACACATATAGAGCACAATTTTTCATATCTTTGTATAAAGTATATTCATGCCAATTCATGTCTTTATTCATGTACTTTGGGTTTTTTGCATTAAATTCTTATTACACATATATATCACAATTTTTCATAATGCTGTTTGTATATAAAGTAGGTTGACACCCAATTCGAGTCTTCATACATGTACTTTGGATAATGATGTCCATCACATTCCACCATCCTTGCTAATCCCCTGCCTTCTCCCTTTCCCACCCTCTCATCTTTCTTATCTAGAGTTCCTCTATTCCTCCCATGCTTCCCCTCCCTACCCCACTCTGACTCAACTTCCTTATATCAGAGAAAACATTGGCATTTGGGGGGGGGGGGGATTGGCTAACTTCACTTACCATTATCTTCTCCAATGCCATCCATTTACCTGCAAATGCCATGATTTTATTCTCTTTTATTGCTGAGTAAAATTCCATTGTGTATATATGCCACTTTTTTTTTATCCATTCATCCACTGAAGGGCATCTAGGTTGGCTCCACAGTTTAGCTATTGTGAATTGTGCTCTATAAACATTGATGTGGCTTCTCACAAAATTTTCTTTTTCCCCAAACAATGCAAATGGATTTTCAAAGACTAATTATCTGTCCCTTCCCAAAGACCACCAAAGAGACCACATAAAGCAATTTCTCTGTATTGCTGATTTCTGAGGTAAGTATTAGCTCTATCATTTATATTCAAATGGTCAGGATTATAAAATCAGGAAGCTGTTGTTAACACTTATCTGATACTAAAGGGTGGAGCTGAATTGCTTCCCTCTTCTTGTTTGGATGCCTATTTTACCATGTTGAGGTGTGTGTGTCCAGTTAGATAGAGCCTGGGACTGCAGGGAGAAAAAACAACCTCTGGGTCTCAGTCTTCCCCTGCAAGAGAATAACCGGAAGCCTGAACTAGAGGTTCATTAGGCTCCTTCTAGCTCTTAAAAATCTGCTGGGATCTCCAGACTGTGCTCCCTTGTGATGAATAGCATGCATTTCTAAGTCAGCTGGCCACAGGAGAAAGAGAGAGAGGAGGAAAAAAAAAAAAAAAAAAAAGGAAGAGTACAACTAGTGGCCATGGCACAGAGCAAAGCTAAGTAGGTCATATGCAGATAGACCCTCTGACCTTGGCCTCATTAGCACCAGGGCAGAGGCCACTCATGAAAGCAGAGGTAAATGGCCACACATTGAGAAGAGGAGGACCAGTGAGTTAAACATCTAGCTATTCTCCATCCCAGAGAGCAGGTGTTGCGCACTTAACTCCAATCTAAATTCATTAAAACACTTTTTTTTTTTTTTTTTTTTTTTGCACTGGACAAGCCAGATACTATATTCTGCACTAGAGAATGTAAAGACAGACCAGACCTGGTCAACCCCCTCCCTGGCGGATGTTACAATCCAGGTGGTGTTTATTCTCATCACTAGCGTGGAGAGCAGCAAATAAATGCCATTTAACATGTATCATTTCCTCCTCCTTTTCCATTTATTAAAAAAAAACAATATTTTTATTCCCATAATTACAGTTATAGGGCTCCCTAAGACATGGAGAGGAAACAAAATACTAATAAACTCATTGCAACCAGAACTTTCTTTCCTTTTTAAAATTTGCTTAGAACATGAACTGAAAATTAAAACACACAAATACCCAATCAAAAATATAAAAAAGAAAGCTCACTCTTACCTGTAATCAGAGAAATGCAAATTACACCAAAATGCCATTATTCACATACCAGATTACTGAAGCTTTAAAAAAGCTGTGTTTGTTGTTATGAGGGCATGGTAACTTATCAGGCCTCTTCTACCTATGGGTGTAAGTGTGTATGCAAGGGGCTGTGCACAAATGCATATTCCTTTCTTGAAAAGTGATTAGCTGATGTAATCCCAGAGGCTCAGGAGGCTGAGGCAGGAGGATTGTGAGTTCAAAGCCAGTCTCAGCAAAAGCAAGGCTCTAAGTAACTCAGTAAGACCCTGTCTCTAAATAAAATACAAAATAGGACTGAGGATGTGGCTCAGTGGTCAAGTGCTCCTGAGTTCAATCCCCAGTACAAAAAAAAGGGGTGGAGGCGGGGTGGGGTGGGGGGAATAGGTGATATGTAATGAAATCTTTAAACATGTGAAGCCCTATGAAGTACTAATGTCACTTCTTAGGATCTATCCTAATGAAATATTCAGAGGTATATACACGTAGAAGTGTAAGGCTATATATCCAAGTTTTATTTGTGATAAAACATTGAAATAAATGTTCATTAGGGGATGGCTAAAAAAAATTGATGCATCTATATGGCAGACTATAATATGAATACACATGTATAAAATTATGTTTTCAGGTATCTTATAGCACAGAGAAATGCTCATACTACTACGTTAAATAACAAAGACATGATTCAAATGCTAGATTAATGTGATATCAATTTTATTTATACACCTGTACACACAGAAGGGGAAAAACACCAAAAGGAAACATAACAAAATTCAATAATGATACCGGACTCTGGGTTTTTAAAAAAAATTTCCTTATTTGTACTTAATGTATTTAATGATGTCTATCATGAAATATATTATGTTGATGATACGAAGTTGCTAACAGGTCAAAAATAGTCAAATATTGGCAATTTCATATTCTTCACATACTTAATTTCATTAATACTAACTTAAGTATATATAACTTACTATTGTGTATATGTTATAATTAACTTAAGCTATATTAGTATAACATTTCATCATCAGTAATTTGTCATAATCACTCATAATTCGTATATTAAGTTTTTAACTTAATTAAGTTATAGTAACAATGATTAATAACATAATGATTATTATTATTAAAAAATAATAATATAGCTAATCATGCATATTTGTCTCTTATATTAATTTTTAGTTCATGTTGCAGGCTCCCCTCCAAAGAAAACTTTTTAAAAAAACAAAGAGTTGCCTAGGTATGATTAATAAAATGTATCTTTGAAAATATATTGCATATTTGGAAGACTCTAAACCATAAAAGAAAGAGTGAAGAAAAGAATAGATGAAAAGAATAAATTACATAAGGATCTAGAATTTGGCACACATATTTTATCTGCCATAGATATGCTTAACGTGTTTTGGGTAAGCCTAAGATCATGTGTTCTGAAGAAACCCAATACAAGATTACAATTTGCATTCTAAAGGTCTTGATTAGACATAGTTACTCCTCTAAAAAACCTAAAATATCTCAGTTATATTCACTGACATTCCATACTTAAGATGTAATCAGTCCCTCAAATTGTTGGCAATTCAGTGTAAATATTTCTTCAACTGACAACTTTCAGGTCTAATGTTATGATTAATATAGAGCAAAACACTTTCTTTAAACAAGAGGTAAATAGCTCTTTTACAGACAGAACAAATCAGGATGGAGTATACTGCTATACTCAGGATGGAGTATATTGGTGTAATACATGAATTGTGAATGCTTTCTGCAGCTTTTTTTGGTAATTGTAGAATTATGCTTTTTATAATGACAATAGGATTTCCATTTCCCTTGCAAGTCTTAATTATTAAATAAATAACTCCAAAGTTCTATTTTAAGTTCTGGGACAAGTTCTCACAGACTGTTGTTACCATACCACACAGTGTGAGGACCAGCTCTGCCACAGCCCTCATGTCATTAAAAACTCATAAGGCATGAAAAGCAGATCTAATCTGTGAAATAATCGTTTTGGCAGAAGAACCACCACTGAGTTTGCTTTCCTTAAGGTGATAAAAAGAAAAAAAATAAAGGGATGGAAAACTTGGGGTCCAAGATAAAAAGAATCTTGAAATATTAATTGCTGGATTAATGAGAATGAGAGATAAATTACTTTTCTAATTCTTCTATGTCTCCACAACTTGGGAACACACTCCTGTCTTCTTTCACTTCTAAATTCTGTGTCACACAATTCATGCTCTGGCTACTTCACCTCTTTTTTTATAAAAGACCCCAAGTACCTGATTAACATTTTTTAAAGATTACAAATCATTAAGAAAGGACTGAAATTAGGTATGATTTTTGACAATCATCTGGAATTTGGGGTTATTTGTAAAAATAACTATAAAACTTACACTAGGTTAGAATTTTATTCCATTATCATCATCATAACACATAAAGCCTGCCATGTAATGATTTCTATTAAACTTTTAACATACTAGTTTTATTTCATACTTTTTAAATATCTTTAGGATAAAAATGTTAAAGTTCAAATTATTTCGTATAATTTTTACATTTTTATTTATTTTCGAATTACAAGGGTCATGTAAAGTTATTTCAAAAGTAAACATTGCAAAATTCAGAGCTTAAGTAAAAAAAAAAAAAAAAAAAAAAAATTCCTAATAACCCTACTGTGCCAAGAGATAACCAGAAGAAATAGTTGCTTCTATTTCTCCAACTATGCATAGAGGTGCTTTCATTTTTTTTGTTGTTGTTACTGTTTTCTTTCTTTTGCCTATTTGAAATACATGGCAGTATCTCCTCATAACAGTTACGTAAATTCTTTCATTTACACATGCAGAGACAAGCTTTATTAGGTAAGCTATAAAGAGATAACCAATAAGCAGAAAATTCTAAAGATAGTGGATTGATCATAAATGTTTGCCAGTTTGAGCAAGCTGTTCCTAAACATATTATCTATAGAAAGTTGTTGAGAAATACAATTATAAAAAGTCAAGGTAATAAATTTCAAATAAAACACCCTAAATTCAAATCAAGATTACTGAGGTTTTAATATGGGTGTGGGTCCTGGATTTCCTAAAGCAAAGCATAGGAAGACAGATCTTCCCTTCCCTGGGCTGCTGGCTTTAGCAAGTGAGTTCTCTCAGTATTCTTCAAGCCACAGGCCTTTGGAGTAAAGCACAAGGCAAAAGGTTTTCACAAGGATGATAATCCTAAAGGTAAAAAAGCAACATCTTCAAACAACTAGAAGAAACTGCAATAAGGGGCTCTGCAACAGGCCCAGAAGATTCCAGAGATATAGTCTTTGCTTATCAAAATGAAAGTCACAACAGAACAATTGTTTCAATCCAAGGCTCTATGTTCTAAACTCTCTCCAGATTAATTACTGTGGAGTCTGGCCAAGCTCATTAAAAGGGAAACTCTGGCCTCCTACCATGATTGGTGTTTACTGTTCGTCTAAACCAGGGGGCTCTCCCAGCAAGGACAAGGAGGACTTGGAGGAGCCACCAACTCCTGGGCTTTCTTTACTGATGGTAATGAAAGAATTTATCTTTGAATACCATTTTAAAAGCAGACTTCAAGAATCTTCATATTTACCTTATTTTTTAATTGAAAAATTGGTTCCTTTCTATTTTCCTTGTGTATCTTGGATCACCAGTTGTATTTTATAACTACTGAACAATACATTGCAGGCCTCTGGAATCTGTGATCTCTCAGATGAGTTATCAGATAACTCTGATGAGCTCCTCTAGCACTCCAGAGCATGTGGTCACTCAGGCATTTTATGTTCCAAGAGGGTGGAAAGACAATTTTTTTTTTTCTCCCCCTGAAGCAGGCTTCCTCCACCCACCCTATCCCTCGTGGGCCTGCCAAGGGCCTGACCTCCCAGTCTCTGCAGCAGAGGGTGAAATTTTGCAGGAGGAAGGCCCAACAGATTAAAGGCCTCTGTTCAACAAATATTTGCTCACCCACTCCAGCAAGAGTAAAAGTTTGCTACATGTTGCCTGTCTGGAGTAAAAGGGAGAGACAGTCAGGAAGCTTGTTCAGCTGGTGACAGAATTAGACACCTAATATCAAGGTAAATAATGAAGTCCAAGCACTCAGAACACTAGGAAAAACCAAAGGAATTTACCAAACTCATGATTTCATATGAAAACCAACACAACTCCCATCAAACAGAATCTCTATGTGATTTCCATAGATCTTTCTTCAAGATTGCTTTGTTGGATGGTCTCAATCCAACTATTTTAAACTCTAGAACTACCTTACATAAGGCACAGTTTTCCTAAAGTTTGACCTTTACTGTTACACTATGTCTGCTTTAAAAAAAACAAAACAAAACAAAAAAAAAAAAAAAAAAAAAAAACAGAGCATTTCTGACCACCAAAATCCCACCTCTCACTTCCCTCCCAAGAATCTCCCCATCTTTCCACCCTCACCCCAAATCCCTGGGATGTTCATTCTTTAAGTCTGAAAAGACAAAAGGCCAGAGTAGGAAAACATGAAGCTGTGGGAGAAATATCACATTAAACTGTCACCGACAGGAAAAACCTGGGAATTGTGTGGTCCCCACTGCCCAGACCTCTCTGGAAGACAAGGCCTGACACCCAGACTTTGGGAGAGGTGAGAGGGAACTAATTCCTTAAAGTCCTCTGCTTCTAGAGATCCAGGATGAGCAATGACTAGGGCATGGCCAGGTAGTGGCTGGCGTAAAGTTCCCGTTTTTAATTAATTAACTTATTTTCTTCACCAGTAAAATCACAGCTTCTTTTTCAACCCCCCAGAAGAATCAGCGACAAGCGCTAGGTTTCTTTAACCACTGACAAGAAGCGAGAGTGGAGCTTTCAGCAGTGGGTGCTGAGCAACACTGTGGTCACAGCATCTAGTCAAACGCTGGCATTTGGGGATGAACTGACTGCGACTGGGGGTGAGGAACCACAGGGAACTCGCTGAGATCTGGGCACGGAGACCCATGGCGGCCAGGCTCCAGATCCCATAAACGAACTGATTTACAGCACCCCCAAGCGGGGTTCTTTCCCGAACCCCACAAGCAGCCGGGATCCGCAGCTGCTCTATCTGGGAAGCAGCAGCGAGTAGTGTCCTAATCCCTAGTCCCGACCGCGCAGCGCGGTGGGCGCGTAAGGCCCGGGCTGAGACACCAGCAGGGAGCGGGGGTGCGGCGGTGGCGGGCTCCTAACGTCCCGCCCGCAGGTCCCGACTGCTAGGGGTGCCGTGGGAACCGGGACCTCGGGGACTCCGAGCCGAGACTCAGTTTCTAGGGTGGAGAGGTCCGTGAAGTCAGGCGCGCAGGTGAGGGAGGGGGTTAATTGGACCCCCCCCCCGCTGTGTAGGGAGATGTACAGAGGGCAACGAGCGACCCCCGCCCTCCCGAGCCCTCCCGAGCCCTCCCCGCGCCCACTGGAGACGCGAGCGCTAACGCCAGCCACGGCCCTCGGAGCCCGCCCGGGGATTTCGGCGTCTCGTGCCCGGGACTGGCACCTCGGGGACTCGGACCCCTCCCAGACTTGCAGGCGCTTCCCCACCCTTGGGCTGCGGGCAAGGGGCCCGCCGCGGCTCGGCTGCCGGACTGAGCACCGCGCGGGGGGCTCCAGGCGGGGCTGCCACCCGGGGTTCGGACATCCCCTAACGCTGGGGAAGCTCGGACAGGAGCAACGTCCGGGCTGGAGAAGTTGGGGGGCGAGCGCGAGAGGCTGCCGGCAAGGCCCGCGAAAGCGCCGTGGGAGCTAGCCAAATGGACGGTGGGACTCAAGAGCGCGAGACACGCCAGGACTTACCGAGCGGCTCCCTCATGCTGGCCCGCGCCGCCGCCGCCGCCGCCGCAGCTCCGGCCGGCCGGGCACCAGCGCGACCCGCCCCGCCAGCAGCCGCCGCGGCCGAGCATGCCCGGAGCGCCGCCGCCCGCCCCGCCCACCGCCCGGGATAGCCCCGCCCATAGCTGGGGATAGCCCCGCCCACCGCCCTTGCCGCCTCGGGGCTCAGGCCCTTGGCGCTGGAGGGCAGCACCTGGGCACAGAGCCGGATGCGCGCGCTTCCAGGCCTGAAGTGGTAAGTAGCGCGGAAGGCACAGGTGGGCTGGCCACCCTTGCCTCTCTTTTCCTGTCACTTGTGTTTGGGCAGCGTCAATCTTCTGCCAATGTCCACATACAGAGATGCTCAAGAACATACACAGATACACACAAAACCCCTTCTCTACAGTCATAGAGTGATGCACACAAACACATTCGAATAGAGTCACACACAGGTACACAAACATATTTCACATACATACCCAAAAACTCACACAGCACAAACAGAACACACACACATATACAGTGAGGGCATGCTCAGCAGAAAACGGCGATGGTGACAACAGCTTGTTTAGGATTTACTTCTTAAGTAACATCTTAGCCTCTTAGCTACAGCCTGGAAAGGACCTTAGAGGTCAACTAGTGTCTATCCTTTCTTATGGCAGATGAGGAAACTGAAATCTGGGTTAGGATTTGCCTACAGACTGGGAGTAGGGAGAATAGGAGGAGGTCAGTGAGTTCAGACCACATTGAGCACTTCCTGACCCCAGACCCACTTCATGTTTCTCTTCAAGCAGCAGAGGGGAAGAAAGATTAGACTGCTAATCTGCTCAGGAGCAAGTTGTTACACTTTGAAGGGCAGAGAAAGACAAAGTGTTAAACTTTTCTTATGAATGGAGAGAGGCAAGGAGTGGGGCTAAGTCCATCCAACAAAAGTGGATGACAAGCAGGCTGATGTCCCCATAAAACTGAGTTTTTGTAAACCATTTAGCCACACTGTGGTTTTAGGAATGTGCTTGCTGATAATAACTAAAGTTTTGTTTTTGTTTTTTTCACTCTCCCCATATCTGCTCAGATTTTTCACTCTCCCCATATCTGCTCAAATTTTTTTTTAAGTAAAATGAAACATAGAAGACTTTTCCCAGGAGTTGGTCAATAACATTTGTATCATTACTTCTTGTCATCAAAGCATCTTTCAAGGTAGGTTGCTTCAATGACATATACAATTCCTTTTTCTCCTCATTTTTCCAACTCATTGAAATAAACTTTTATTATTTCTTTATTGGTTGTTCAAAACATTACAAAGCTCTTGACATATCATATTTCATACATTAGATTCAAGTGGGTTATGAACTCCCATTTTTACCCCGTATGCAGATTGCAGAATCACATCGGTTACACATCCACATTTTTACATAATGCCATATTAGTAACTGTTGTATTCTGCTACCTTTCCTATCCTCTACTATCCTCCCTCCCCTCCCCTCCCATCTTGTTGTTGTGTGACACCTATATGTGTCCAAGACTGTATGGACACTTATGGAGCCAAATGTTTCTGTGAGAACCATTTATTGGCTAGTGAATTAAGATTAGGACTTGTTTCCCCATAGAACAATGTCATATTGTTGGGTTTCTAGGTCAACCCCACACAAGTTTTATAATGTAGCTAAAATGCTGAAGAGTTACAGTGGAGAGCAACAGTGACCAAATAAGATAAAGTCTAATAGGGAATGTATTTTAGCAAAGGCAGATTCAATTAGGGTAAAGTAATCAGATTGAAATACTGGACATTCAAAAGAAGATGACTGCATAATTTCAAAGATGTTTGTGGTTTCTAGATCCTGGCTCATTATCATGTCCACCTCATCCTTCTTTGCTCCATACAGATATATCACTAGCCCTGCTCTAAAGCTTTCCAGTCATGACTAAGGCCATTTCAAAAAAGAAAAGGAATAAACCTCAGTCCATCCCACACCCCCCAAAAATAAAAGAGAGAGAGAAGATGCTATATGGGGTGGTCAAGGGCAAAGGTAGAAGATTTTTCTGAATATCTGGGACTAGAACTATAAAGAGGATGCAGAGAAAAGTTGAAAAGATACATGAATATGGGTGGGTAATTATCTGAATTATAAATGTAAAAAGACAAACTAAGATGGAAAGTGATGAGAAAAATTCATTTGGTTAGTTTCCACACTGGTCACTGGTCACTGGTACACAGATATGGGATATATATATATATACATACATACACAAACATATGTGTGTGTGTGTGTGTGTATGATTATGTTTTTAGAAAAGAGGACATTTCTTCTTAAGTCTTTGTAACTCAGAAAACACCTACATTCATTTTATTTTGATCATAAAAAGAATTGCATTTCTTATTCCATCCTCCTAGTCTCCCAGTGGCCACCTACTTTCCTGCAACTTCAGTCCCTTTCCCCCACCTACTTGAGGTTGGGAGATTTAAACTCAGGGGAATATACCTAGCATTTACCAGGCCCACTAACACACACTTATAATCCCAGCAAAAAAAAAAAAAAAAAAAAAAGGCTGGGGATGTAGTTCAGTGGTAGAGCTCTCCTGGGTTTAATGTCTGGTACTGTAAAATCAAGCAAGCAAACAAAAAAAAACCTATAATTTATATGATGTAAATTATAATTGCAAACAACATTTCACACAATGATGTTAGATATCTAGCATAGCCTGGGAACATGTGCTAGGATCCAGCCCCGGATGCCCCAATGTCCCCTCCTTCCTCTGAGTCCTGGAGAAGGGATTTCACAGACTCAGGAAGGAACTTGGATTATTGAGTCATCATGGCAGATGTGCAATGACCAGAGAAAGAATGCTTAAGATCCTGCTTAAGGAGGAAAAAAAAATAAAAAAAATCTGTTTCTTTAACTTACTACATTTTCAAGGACCTAGAACTATATGTTAGGGTCCTTTACCGGTGACTATAAAGTTTCTTCTAGCTGATTTAGTTGTTCTTTGATTCTTAATATATGAAAACACCACCAGTTCTCAAATTTTTAAAAAATGATTAGTGTTCTTGACTAAAACCTTGAAGTCCATCTTGATTAGTTCTGAAAAGTCAAACAATGATGATTATACAAAAACTAGAAAGAATTTTACAGCAGAAGTGCTAATAAAATTTGTTTTTAGATATTGGCATTCTTTCTATTAATTCAGAGGCTATACTGCATAAAATTATCTTTAACTAACACACACTTACAATCCCAACGACTAACCATGGACTAGAAATCTGTTTCCCAAAGTATACTCCATAGACCACCTATGTCAGGATCAAATGAGGGGATTTGATGGATAGATATCTAGACCTCATCAATAATGGACACAATCAGAATTTCTAATTCCTGTGGGTGATATTTTGAAATGTGAACTTTAAGTAAATGCCCAGATGATTCTTACACACAGTAAATTTTAAGAAGTAAGGATAGAGCAGGAGAAATGGAAATAACATACGTCAGGATTATAAGAGAATGATTGGCACATAACACACACTCAAAGCACAGACGCCATCAATATCACTGTATGATGATAAAGAGTAGCACAGCAATGTCCTTCACAAATCAAGTGTATTAGGTGTTTATTAACTTAGAAGATTTGACACTAACTGAAACAAAATTTATAACCCTGGGGACTAAGAAAGATAAACATTTTTCAATCATACACCTTCACTCTAGGGAGATTGAATCTGTATTGTTATTATATGAGAAAAACCACTTTTAATTATTGGCTACCTTTGTGTCAGCTTTGTCCCACATATGGCTGCCCATTAATGGAAAACAGCTTCTCTGTCTCTCTCCCAAGCCCTGTCACCACTCACAGCAAAGGTTTGCTGTTTACCAGTGGTCGAATATTCCAGGCACCCCCAGCCTGCACTCTATAATTCTTTGCCAGATTCCCAAAGAAAACCCTGGAATGGCAGTGTCCTCTAGGGAATGGCAGTGCCTCTCTGGGATTCCATAGGGATAGAGAGATGCCAATGTGGCTTCTAGCAGACTGAGATGTGGCCAGCACCAGAGGGGTCCAGACATGGGCATCCCTGGGCTGTCTCTCCCCTGTTACATGCCCGCTAATCAAGAATTAATCAAAATTAATTCAGGTATTTCAAAAAAAATCCCACAACAAGGCTGGGGGTGTAACTCAGAGGTGGAGCACTTGCCTATCATGTGCAAGGCCCTGGATTTGATCTACAGCACTGCCCCCGACAAAAGAAAACCCATGAGCAATTATGAGTTGTTCCAAGTTGGTTATCAACATTAAAAGGAATGCTTCCATTTAGGAATGGACCAATATATCAGGTCTTTATTAAATCAGTGACGACTACCAACAAAAAATTATATCAAGTAGTTGGAGAGAAAGGTGAGATACACCTCTCACTTAACTTTTCTATGGGCCAGACTCTGGACTAGGCTCCAATTTACATATTTCCATGTGCATAAACATAGCATTTATTAACAGAGTTGTATGCCTTTGAAGTACTTATTCTAGGTAAAGATTGAAGAGGATATAAAAATTCCCTAAATAAAACTCTCCATCATATTTTATTGAAGTTGTTTTTTAACAACTGAACAGCTTGTCAGCTTTCCATCACTGTGACAACATACCGGAGACAATCAACTTGTAATGAGGAAAGATTTATTTTGGTTCCCAGTTTCAGAGGCTTCACTTCATCATTGGTTAGCTCTTGGGCTTTTGGGCCTGAGATAAGGCAGCACATCATGGCAAGAAGCACATAAGTGGGCAAAGCTGTTCACCTTATGGCAGCAAAAAGAGAGAGAGAAGCAGGCAGAGGTCTCAATATCCCCATCAAGGGTACACCCCCCAATGACCTAACTTTCTCCCACTAAGCCCCACCTCCTAAAGGTTCCACACCTCCCACTAGTGTCACATCCTGGTGACCAAGCTTTTAACACATGAACCTCTGGAGGACATTTAAGATCCTAGCCATGACAAACTTCCCGAATAGCATGTACCATAGATACTTTGGATTTACTTTATTGGCATACATACCTGGTTTGGCAACTAGATTCTGAGTGCGTGGAGGAATGGACTGTTTATTCCTATCCTGTTTTCTTGGGTTCTATATTTGTCTATTTGGCATTCATTAGTCACAGGGCCAAACTAACAGCCAAAGTTGTTTATACCTCCTGTGATCAGAACTCAAACTCAGAACTACCTCCTTATTGAAGTCACATACCACGCCAAAATTTTCCCTGCACTAAATCAATGCAGGGACTGCTACCAGACATTGAAGGAGAATTGTGTCCCAAAGATCCCAGAAATTATGTGCGAGCCAACACTCTGCTAACTCCCTGATCTGGCCTTGACTTTCCTGCAGAAACCCCACTAAGGGCTGAGGGTTGGGCCTTTGCCTCTCTCCTTCTGCCTCCTGACCAACTCTGGTGCTTCCTGGAGGGTCCTGTGTGACATGGCATGCTGTATTTCTCACTTTAATCTTTTCTTTCAATGGCATTGACCTCTCAGGAATTGTCACTCCATCATACCTTTGTTAATGAAGATCCAGGGCCGAGGGTGTAGCTTTGTGGTAGAACTCATGCCCTGGGTTCAATCCCCAGCACCAAAAAGAGGATATAAATTAAAAACCTCCATAAATTAGTGTCTGAGTAGGCACTAATTTCTTCCACTGAGTACCTAACACCATTCCTTTGGACAGACAGATGAAACAAACAACTGTAGAACTGGTTAATTGAATATTTATGAAGTAAAAAATGGTCACCTAAACCCAGATTATGGGGTCCTATGAGCTAGTTGAGGGCTGAAAGATTTCCAAAGGAAAAGACAAAATACTTTTAGGAGATATCTAGATTTTGATTTCTTTGCCAATTTACTTTAACTCGGTTTAGAATGTTATTTTTGCTCCTTCTGTGTTCTACTTTAAACTCAACTTACTGTCCTAAAACTCTATTTGTTAGCCTCTTATGTGCCTGGATGATCTGTATATCAAGTAAATATGGTCTCTTTAAACTAGCAAAACTCAGATTATTCTGAAAGCTTGTGATATCAAAACATGCAAATAAGGGAGGCCAAAGAGGGTGACTAGTGATTTGCAGAAAGGCAACTAGTAGACACGAAATGTGTCTGAGCGAAGGTAATAAATCAAATGAAAGTTAGCTTTCATCATCAATAGTTGAAAAATAACAGTGTCAGTCCAAACCCAGTGTCTTATCTAGCTGGAACAATTAAGTAGTGTCTCCAGATTTCTGGGTAACTAGGCAATGTTTCCTTTATCATATTTCCTCCTATCTTCCCTTGATAAGTTAGTGCATTTTCCCCAATTATCACTGATAAGGTCCTGCAGAATGTCCCGTTTCTGTTACATCATCACTAGTGTCCCCATCTGTGGATGGATATCTGTAGCTCCTTCCTCGTGAAAGGATACATTGAATGGAACTCTTAGATCAGCAGGAAACTGCATGTGCTTTTGCTTTTATCAAAGTAGTGAATGTAATAATTATTTGTCTATGTAGTTTTGCAGTCTTCCCTATAGTTCTTGATGCCTACAATATGCATTGGAACTTTTGCTGCAACCATCAAATACCTGGAGGTTACCATAACTAACTAGTCACAGAGGTAGTACTAAATCCAGCCCTATTTTGTTTTTCCCTCTCTATATAGCATACACTGGCACTGTAACATTGTATGTCTTGAAGTAATGCCATTCATAAACAAAATGTGCATACTTCTAGGATGACCATACTTATTCATGGTCAGGGGCCACCTGTTTATCAATAGATCCATCAAAATATGGAGCTATAATAGATTATACATTTTAAAGGATTAATAAAAAAATGTAGAACATTTCTCAGTTACCAATTCTTTGTTGCTTCCTCCCAACACACTATGCCAATATTATTTTTTATTATTTTATTTATTTATTTGTTTGTTTATTTATTTATTTCGGTGTTCCCATCTTTCCTGTAAGAACAGGGCAGTGTCACAGGGGAGAACTCCAGAAATGATGACACACTAAGGGCTATAAGGACACAATCTTTTAATGCTGAAGCAATTGCAGGATGGCAAAGAGGGGGTTTTCAGCCATTTAAGGTTTTTTTTTCCTTTTTTTTTTCCTAATGCTGGGGATTGAATTCAGGGCATCATGCATTTCTAAGTCAAGCACTTTACTACTGAGCAACGTCCCCTATCCCTCAATTTTAAGATCTTAATAATTAGGTTTAAGGGTAAATATATTTAAAACTCAAGACAACATTCTTACATGTAGATTTTAAACACTGACATAAAAGTAATGAAAGAAATCCCACAGACACCAAGATACCATTGCTTTGAGAAAACAGGATATTCTCCTCTTCTTTATGAAGGCAAATGACCTGAGGCTAGTATTGTACACACTCGCCTGGCATTCAAATTAAAGGCCTTGAAACAACTTTAGTTCACATCTAATACCCATTGATATTCAGTAATGTACATTTACTTAACATTCCCATTTTCCAGGTTACATGATTTATTTTGTGTTCCTTGCTCTCTTAGACACTTTTTCTTTGTACTAATATCTCCATACAGGTACATGTCTTCCTACAACATCCCTCAATGCACAAAGATCTCTTTTTTATCACATCAGATTGTCAGTTTCCTAATGGCATGATGCCTTGGTGACACCTGCCATTCATAAGATAAACCATTAAGATTAGAAATGTCATAGTCTGTTTCTGATAAAGATTAATCAGTAAATTTATGGATTATTTAGGGGAAAACTAGTGGTTAATGGTTATTGAGTAGGAATCCAAAAGTGAAGCCCAGAAATCTGCTGTTTTAAACAAGTTCATTGATTTCAATGCATTGCAAAGTTTGAGAGCCACAGCTTATGACCACTCCCAACAATAACTCATCATTGAAAGTTTCTCTTAATAATACCCATTCACGGGCTGGGGATGTGGCTCAAGCAGTAGCGCTCTCCTGGCATGCGCGGGGCCCTGGGTTGGATCCTCAGCATCACATAAAAATAATAAAAAAAATAAAGATGTTGTGTCAACTGAAAATTAAAAAATAAATATTAAAAAATTCTCTCTCTCTCTCTCTCTCTCTCTCTCTCTCTCTCTCTCTCTATCTCCCTCTCTCTCTCTCTCTTTAAAAAAATAATAATACCCATTCACATTGTAGTTCTCATTAACCATTAAGGGCACTGGCTGCCCCATTTGGGGAGCTGAATATATATTCAGAGGAAAGTGCTTCCCAGTTTCCGTGCTTGTCAGGAGGTGACATAACCTCAAGGGAGAAATATACAGGCTTTGGAGTCAGATTGAGGTTGGATCTCAGTGCTGCCACTTATTGTGTGACTTTAGGTAAAACAATTCAGTACTCCAAGCCTCAGTCTCCTTATATAACAAACCACAGTCTGACTATGATGCTTAAATGAGATATTATATAAAAGCATTCAGAAAAAAAGTCAATATTCCTTAAATATTAGCTGTTCTTCTTCCAGAAGCTTATGTAAAAATGAGTGAGAGCAATGCAGAGCACCTGGCACATCAGAGCATCCTGCAAACAGGAGGTAGCTTCAGTTTCCGGGGACTAAATATAACTTAAGAGCACAGTTCTCTCATTTGTTGAGAACCAAGGGAGAAAACTATTTCTATATTCATTTGCTTTTTGAGGAAAAAAATGTTATAGAGATAGCATGATGAACACATTTTTGGAAGGATCCTTCCACTGAGTCTTTTCTTTGGAAGCAAGAATGTAACTTTCCCCCTCCCTCCCCACCTTCCTTCTTCCTTTCCTTTCTATAGGAAAATAGTATTACAAATAGCATGTGCATTTTCAGATTGAAACAAAGCATTGGAGTTCCTTAAAGCTACTGAAATACCAGCAAATGTTTAGTCAATACATACCCTGAAAGGCAGATATTTAGAGGTACCTTCATTCTTCCAGGAACCCAGACAGTCCAAGAATCCAAGAGAACATTGTAAAGAAAAGATTCTTACTTAATGTGAAGTGTGACTTCTCTGAGCTTCATCTGAGCATATGGCTCTGTGTGTGTGACACCTGCACATGAAGACAGCAGTGAAAACTAGCTTTTGGAATTTACAGGACTAGTTTTAGCCCAGTGGTGAGGGGATGAACAAATGTGTTAGGAATCTTGACCAAAATACTATGGACAAAATAGCCATCTGATCGTCAATGAAGAGCATACTCTGAGGCATACAGGAACATGATAAATCCATAACAGTACTTCCTTTGGACATTGAACACATTGTACCTATGGCTAGGACAGTGCTTTGTTGACTTCCACCCTTCCAAATTTAATTGGAACACTGCCAAGTGGGGCAAGTTGAAAGTAATTTCAAGTTCAAGTACTCTGTGTACTTTGAGTCAAATTCTCTGGGCTGAACATTCAGAAGAGGCAACCTGGCTCTCTGGACTTGGCTTCCCTTTGTTCTCAGGCTGATAACATCTCCCCACACGGGGGGGGGGGTGGGGGTGGGGGGGGGTGGGGGGGTGGGGGGGTGGGGATGGTGTCTTTCAAGGGTAGTACTGATGTGCACAGCTCTCCATCCATCCCAAAGTACAATGGCGACAATTTCCAGGAAAAGGCAACAGTATCTGCAGCTATGCTCACATCTAGCTGCTGCTGGTGATGTCTGCAAGGAAGGAGAATCCAGGAAGGTTGTAAAGGTGTTCTTTAGATTCTTAAAGGAGGCTGCTGGTGGGAGAGATCATGTGGCATCTGTCACCTATGCATGCCCACCACCCCCTTTTACTTCAGGCATGACAGTCTCACAAATGACTGCTTTCTCATATAAGAAACAACACCTCCTTTTCATTCCCCAGGTCAGACTATCTTTTAAAGGGCTTAAGTCTTTTTATTTTAATTTCTGATTGCACAAACTAGAAATCCATATAGATTTCTAGGAACCCTTATATTCTTCCATAAGGAAACATTTTTGGAATCTAGAGTGGAATGGGTTGGAGCATCCTAATCTCTGAAGGGAGTAAATATGCTTTGATAATGGAAGATATGACACAATCAGAGTTTTACCTCCTAAGACAACAAAGAAGCTCATGGTATGCAAGCTGATAACAGACTTAGTTACAAGCTGCTTTTAATGTTTCTAGTTGAGTCCTGTAGGAATAATATGCTCTTCCATTTAAACCTATAGTTCTGATGACAATTCACACAGCTTTATCCCAATTCCATATAATGGCCTAAGTGATTTAATGTTCATATCAGCACCCAATGACCAGGATGATTGTTATTTAAGGAGTGGGATGAAGGTTGGCTAAGAAGACAGAATGCTCATGGTTTGCTCTGACCTTAGCATTAATTAATTAATTAATTAATTAATTAATTAATTTTGTACCCAGGGATTGAACCCAGGGGCACTTAACCATTGAGCCACATCCCCAGCCCTTTTTTTTGTATTTTATTTAGAGACAGGGTCTCACTGAGTTGCTTAGGGCCTCACTAAGTTATTGATGCTGGCTTTGAACTCACCATCCTCCTGCCTCAGCCTCCGAGCCACTGGAAAAACAGGGGTACACCACCACACCCAGCTGACCATTATCTTTTGATCGAAAATTGTACCTTTAACCCACCCTAGGAACCTACAGTCTTTCTGCATAAAACTTCCTCCATAAAGTGAGGCCTGTGTCACATCAGAAATGCCAAACCCTAAACATAGGCAGATGCCAACCTGTCAGCATCATACTGTCAGATTATAGAGCAGCACACTGGAAAATCCAAAGTGAGTAGGAAGAGCAAAGATGCATTGGAAATTAGGCCAGCTTGTCTTTGTTGTACTAACATCCGTGGAAGGGGAAGGAAGTCCCTCGGAAGAATTAGGGTACAAAGCGGAGGAGCTGCCATGCTCTGTGTCTGTTCTGTTTTCCACAGTTGCCACTGCGGTATCCTCATTATATTATAACACTTATTTCCAAGCACTGTCACTTGTTCTGAATCATCTAAACTGAGATGACAAATGGAGTTAGCTTGATGCCTCCTGGGGCATGCATATTTTCACTTCTAATTTATAAATATGGTTCAAATGGGGACTTTTTGAGTTTTGATACCTGCTATAGTTTGAATCTTTAATGTCCCCCAAAGATTCATGTGTGAAAGGCTTGGTCTCTAAGGTGGGGTTATTGGGAGGTGGGACCTACATCATTTGGGGTATAGCCTCAAACAGGATCATGGAAGAAACCTCTTCCTCCTGCTCTCTTTTGCTCCCTGGCTCATGATGTGAGAAGTTTTACTCTGCCACACATTCCTACCATGTTATGTTGTCTCTGCCTAAGGCCCAAAGCAACAGGACTAATCATGGACTAAAACCCCTAAAACCAAGAACCAAAATTAACTTTTTTCCTTTACAAGTTAATTATCTCAGGTATTCCATTATAGTGATGGAAAGCTGACTAACACAGTTCCTACACAGGAGCCTGTCAATTATTTCTTTCTAGCCTGAGAACAGCAGCATTTTTATTCTATCACTATATTTAAAATGTGCATGCATTGGTTGACTGCACAGCTAAAGGTGAACTTTAACATTTTAGTCTTCTAAGGCTGTAGGTCACTCACAGAGATACAGAAAGAGGGCTTCCCATTTCAGCAAGGGATAGATGGCAGACCAGGGCTGTTCAGTTCTCCTTTCCTAATTTTGCAATGATGTTGGGAAGGGTCATCCGTGTGTAGCTGGGATGATGTAAAGACACACGTGTAGCCCTGGGTGTGCTTAGCATGGCACTGTTAATCATTAGCATCTAAAGCTCTAGTGAGATAGGACTGACAGCCTGTTATCCTCAACTTCACAGGAATCAAAGTCAGCATGTGAGCAAAGCCATCATGCTTCTCAAGGGTAGGAGGAAACAAAAGACACAATATATGCTGGGGTGAGCCAGCAGGGCATGCTGCACTGCTTACACCCATGTTTTATTCATTTTAAAAGGTTTCTCAGGGAGAGAAGAAGCACATTCCCCAGCAGAGTTGACTTGCCCGGGAGGACAGGCAGAAAAATGGTCATGTATTGGACAAAATGTGGAAAAATATATGAAGACATTTGGAATTACAGAGTATCTTAATGAGGCCACAGCCAGAGAGCCTGAATGGCCCAGGGAAACCCATCTTCCAGATTCTGCATATCATTTTCACTGTACCATAACAACATATTTACACCCCCCTAGCAGAAGATGGTAGGTAGAATTGAGCTGCCTAAGCCCTTGGCAAAGAACTGAGCAAATGGAACTGACCTTTCCACTTAAAAAAGAAATTAAGTATACATTTCAGTGGATCCAAGAACATTCACAGTGTTGATAACCATCACCTTTGTCCATTTGCGGAAATATTTCAACATCTCAAACAGAAACTCTATTCATTAACCAATAACTTCCAAGTACCCCTCCCATTCAGCTCCTAATTTTCTGTAAATTTTCATATTCTAGGTACCTCATAACTAGAATAACATTTCTTGTTTTGTATCTGACTTATTTCAGTTAACATAATATCTTTGTTTTATCTATGTTGCAGCATGTACCAGAATTTTGTTCATTTTTAAGGCTGAATCATATATATATATGATTCAGCCTTAAAAATATATATAAAATCATATACATATAATTTATATAAATATAAATCATATATATATATTTATAGAAAATTAGCTAGGATAATATAAGGACACATGTGTAGTCCATGTACATATATATGGACACAAATATATATAATTCAGCCTTTAAAAAGGAAAAATATGCCATATATATTAAGAAAAAAATATATATATGCCTCTTTTGTTGTGTTTTGTTTTTGGACAGTCATCCTAAGGAGTATGAAGCTGTATATATATATTATATGTGTATTATATATACACATACACACATGTATGTGCATTACATACAATATCACATATGCATACATACATATTTACACACACACACGTCTTGGTTGTCCATTCATCTGTTGATAGACATGAATTTTTTTTCCATTTTTTGGCTATTGTGAATAATCCTGTTGTGAATAGTATGTCAAATATCTGTTTTGAGTCCATACTTTCAATATATGCCCAGAAGTGGAATTGCTGGATCATATGGTATTGCTTTATCTAATTTTTTGAGGGTGTGCCCAAACTGTTTTCCACAGGGGCTTCACTATTTTACATTTTCACCAGCAATGAACAAGGATTCAGATTTCTCCACATTCTTGCCAGCACTTGTTGTTTTGTTGTGTGTGTGATTTTTAAGTGATCCTAAGGAGCGTAAAGCAATGTCTCATAGTTTTGATTTGCACGCCATGCTTTTTCCAATTTAGTCATTAAGGACAAGTGTCTTTTCCTCTGAAATTCTGGTAGCTCCCCCTGATCGAGCACACAACGTGATCGAGCATACAATATACCCGTGAAGCCTGTTTTCTGACAAATCTCAGAGTGTCTCGGCAGGGATTTCACCTTGTCGCTGCCGCCAAGCTACACACAGAGACTGATTGGAATTGTAGAAAGGCAAACTCCTGAACCGGGAGTGCACTTTGCACTTCCTATGGAGCAGGATGAAGGGTTTTTTTTTCTTTCTGTCTTTAAATACAGCAGCATCAGAGACTTCCATTCAGTGAAAACCAGGCAATTCACCCATCAAGCCTGTGAAGATGGTTGAAGCAGACGCTCTAATGGCTGAATGGCTAGACAAAGGCAGCCATGATGGGGTCTGCTCCTTTTGGCAGAAAAGCTCATTGCTCTGACCTGACATAAAGATCAGTAAATTACACCTGGGATAATTGGAAGAAACTGGACCTTGAACCACCAGAGGAGTTGTTCCTCTCGTCAGTCAATGACAACAGGCCCCCCTTATGCAACCGTACAAAAAAGCCACAGACAACAACATGTTTCCTTTTGGGACTTGCTGTATCAGAGCTGGCATTTCTCTTTGATGACACTCAGGAGGTTGGTGCCTGTGATTCTAGGACTGACACTGACAACTTTAGGCGAGAACGGTCATAACCAGTGGCTTTTTTTTAAAATGATTTTAAAATTGTCAATGGAACTTTATTTTATTTATTAATTTTTATTTATATGCGGTGCTGAGAACCGCATCTAGTGCCTCACACATGCTAGGCAAGGCTCTACCACTGAGCCACAATCCCAGCCCACGGCCAGTGTTTTTAAATACACTCAGTAAAGGATGGTCAGATGTTATAGTCATTTTCTTTTGTGTGACCTTGAAGATGGGAACTTTATATGATGTTATGGGGATGGAGGTCATAAGAGTAGTAGAGGTAAGGGTCCCACAAATCTGGCTCTAGGCTCTAGTGCACATTCTCTGGTGAAACTATCCAGGTCAATAGCAGTGAAGCTCACCTTTGCTGCTGATGCTGGCAAAGAGATCTTACCTTATTAGTAGGTCAAAAGGAGTAAGAATCAGAGGAAGCTTCTCTTTAACCAGCCACAGATATATATTCAAACTTTGGAGTCATGGAAATATTAATTTCAATTAACTTTGAGTTTCTATGGAGCAAAATTCCCAAGAGAAAGAATCTTATTGGTCTACTTAATTACCATTATCTCTGTCCCCACATAACTTCTTTGCAAACCTCTTCCTGGTTACTGGCCATGAACTGGCTACCCTTGGGTCACATGACATATAATATGGCCACTCGGAGAAAATAGAGAGTAGCAGGTAAGAGAATGCCTTGGAGTTTGGACTAGGTATCACATCAATGATGGATGCATCCAATCTATTCATTCTTAACTCTGAACTTATGAAAACCAGAAAGCTGGACTTTGCATTTGTCTCCCTTGCTTAAAACTTAGAACAGTTTCTATAGATTATGAGGATTACTTATAAAAAAGAATCTAGGTCAGGTCCTACTTGCATATGATTATTCCTAATTATTATTAATTAATTATTTAATTTTTAAATAAACCCTCCCCACCTTAAAGAGAGATTATCCATATAAATCATATATATGATTTATATATATATATATATATATATATATATATATATATCTTTAATGAGTTACATGAATTGAGTAACTATTTCCTAGATTACGCCCAGGTGGAATTAATTTTCTTACTCTTCAGTGGTTTGGTCTAATAGTTAATAAGTGAAGGAAAAAGAAATTTTTACTCCTTTAGAATTCTCGTCTTAAAAGAACTACCAAGTTTCAAAGCATCACTTTTCCCTCCCTTCTAAAAGACTCATGGTTTATCTGCTGCCTTTGCTCTCCTTGCCATCTTCAAACAGTTGTATTAAGAACAGTCCTCTCTCCAAGCTTGGCACAGTAACAGGCACCTGTGGCTTTAGCTACTCAGGGGGCTGAGGCAGGAGAGCTTGAGCCCAGGGGATCAAGGCTAGCCTGAGCAACATAGCAAGACCCCAGGTACAAAAACAACTTCCTAGTCACATGTTTTACAGATGACCAACCCACCCCTACTCAGTAGGAAAGCTCTACCTCCCACCACTCTGCCATCCATGCCAGGCCCACTCCCCCATCAATCAATCCTTTACAGGTCACTGCCCCAACAGAATGCTCCTCCTCACCACCCTCCAGGGTTCCATTCAATCCCATATCAGCCGCAGTCACCCAGCATGAACCCATAGGTCTGCAGATGCTGCGGGCTTTCCTTCAACTGCCCTCCTATGGCTCAACCAGACTCTTGTTCTAGGTGCCTGCTGCTCAGTTGGCTTCCTAAACTCCTCTCGCATATGACACTAGGAGTCTTCCAAGATTTGTTCTCAGCTTAGAGAAAGAGGAAAACAAATTCTCATTTCCACCAGAGCAGCCCTATTTTATTAGAGTTGCACCAGACCTGCATTTATATACCAAAGTCACTGAAAAACAATGGATTATACCCTCACAGTGGATTATACTCTTACTCTGGCCCAAATCTCCTTACTAGTCACTACTCTTGACTCCACAGATGAAGTCGAATGTTTTCTGAGATCAAGCTTAAAGGGCATCTACGCTGCTTGTGAGGGATAAGCCATTATTGGCACCTACTAAATCCATACTATGACTAAATTACCAGATTAGCTAGAGAAAAAAGAATAAAGGAATAGAACAGAAGGCTACTGTATTTTGATATTGTACATGTCGGTAAGGAGCCCAGTGAGTTGGCACATGCCTGTAATCCCAGCAACTCTGGAAGCTGAAGCAGAAGGATCACAAGTTCAAGGCCAACCTCAGCAACTTAGTGAGACCCTCAGCAATTTAGCAAGATTATGTCTCAAAGTAAAAAAAATAAAATAAAAAGGTCTAGAGGTAGCTCCATGGTAAAGCACCCCTGGGTTCAAGTCCCAGTACCAAAAATATACATCTCAGTAAGAAATATGATTTGTTACAAATGACAAAAAACAAATTTGAATTATCTTGGTTAGTTCAATCTTGAAGATTTAATTGGATCGAATATTTGGAGAAAGAATGAAACAAACAGGTTGGGTAACTTAAGGCACAGAGCTGAATCAGAGTCGCAGATTCAAAGACCACAGGTCCCAGCAACAGCAGCAGCATGCCTCTGATTAAAAAAGAAATCATTGTCCTGCCCCAAAGAGATCATGCACATCTGAGTATAGTCATTCCTAGAATTAGTAGATGTGTATTTAGAAGTTATGTGTAGTACTATCAACTCCAGAATCACCTACAACTCTGCTACAGTAAGAAGTTTCTTTTGTTTTTAAAGATAGCAAACGAACAGCTGGAAGGTCAATGGATATATGAATTTCTAAATTTGCTGAAATTTAAACTCAGTTACATTGTTTAAGAATTATATCTTTTATGTCTAAGTCTAATTGTGCTTTTACCTTTTTTTCCTTGGAAATGAATAATTATGAATACATATTTATACATCTCATACAGAATGAAGATGATAGAAACCTTAAAAAGTGCCTTGGAGCAGATGGTAGTTTTAGAACAAAACAGATCCATTAGCTGTCAAATCCAGCTTCCCGTAGGATGAAAAATAGTTCTCAGGTGGTGCTAAGAAAAGCTCTCACTTATTCTAATACCTTAGGACATGGATTCTTTTGTAAAAATTTTGGCATGGAAAGACTATGACAACCTACAATTAATGAATGTCACAAAAATAAAATAATAAATGCAAAAAAATTGAAAAGACTTCACTGATCAAATATGAAACCCAATTTAAACTGTATTTTCAAAGATAATGCACTTGATATAGGATCGAATGGTGCAAATTTCCAGGGTTTTCCAGGTATGCATAGTTTTCCTGTGCCCGTTTGTGGAATCTTTTGATCTTTTGTATTTAACTATGATGAGGAAGAAATAATCTCTGATTTTATAAAAGTAGAGATTTTTACAACTAGTAAAACGTTAGAAGTCATTATAGATTAAGCAAATGATTTGTTCAAGGTCACATGACTATCTTGAGCCAGTGCTGGAACTGGGAGTCAAGTCCCATCTCCTATGTCCTTCCTATCATCCCTACCAATGCTAAGTGACCATTTTCCAAAGGAATGTTTCTACAAATAGCCACTCATTTAAGATTTTATGTACAAATAGATTCATGTGGATCTACTAAGTCTTGTGGATAAGCAATTTTTTAAAACATTTTACCTGTCCACAAATTGTGTTCAAGGTAAACAAATAAAATTATAGGTTTCTTGCTCTACTCAGTGGAAAAACCAGAGTCCTATGTGTACCCTGCAATACAGGTCCCATCTAGGAGCACTTTAATTAAATAGTGAAGCTTAAATTCCTATCTAGTAAGTCATCAAATCTGTATTTAAATAACTCAATCCATGATTTTCATGGGAATGAAATAAAACTTCTGTCCATCAGCATTAGCATAAGTCAGGAATAAATGAGAAATAGAGAGAGTTAAGCCATAGCAAAGAATCCAGGCAAAAGGGCAAAGCAAATTTGAGAATCTGGAAACATTATTCATGAGCTGGGAGAGGTAAATGAATTTACTTAATATAAAATCAGTATGATGATTAATTTTGTGTGTGAACTTGACTGGGTCATGAGGTGCCCAGATATTTGGTCAAACAGTTTTCTGTATTTTTATGAGGGTTTATTTATTTATTTATTTATGTGGTGTGTGTGTGTGTGTGTGTGTGTGTGTGTGTGTGTCTGGATATTGACCCCAGGGCTTCATGTATACTAGGCAAGTGCTCTACCACTGAGTCACATTCCCAACCCTGAGAGGGTTTTAGTATGCTTTCAGATTTAAATTGGTAGGCTAAGTGTGTTTGTCAACCTTACATTGCTATGACAAAAATGCCTGACAAGAACAACTTAGAGAAGGAAAACAGAGGTTTCATTTCATGGCCAGCTAACTCCCTTGTTCTGAGCCTGAGATGAGGTTGAACATCATGATGATGAGAGTGTATGGCTCAGGAGACTACTCAGTTCATGGCAGCCTGGAAGCAGAGAGTGAAAGAAGTGGGAAGGAGCCAGGGACAAGAGAGAGTCCCCAAGGGCACACCCTTAATGACCTACTTCCTTCAACCATGCCCCACTGGCCTATAGTTACCACCAGAAGTCCATTCAGATTATTAATTCATCAAATGGATTAATCCACTGATGAGGTTAAATTCCTCACAACACAATAATTTCCTAATGGTCCTACTTGTGGACATTGCTGCATTGCCTTCATATGAGTTTTGGGGGCACATTCCTAGATCCAAACCATAACATTAAGTAAAGCACATTGTCCTCCTTAATGTGATGGGTCTCATCTAATCAGTTGTAGGCCTAAATAGAACAAAAAATTGATCCTTCCCCTGAGTAAGGTAGTTCCTCCTACCTGACTCCCTTTGAACTGGGTCATTGGTTTTTGTTTCGTTTTGTTTTTCTTTTGTTTGTTTGTTTTTTTCCCCAACCATCAAATTCAAACTGAAACATTGGCTCTTCTGGGTCTCTGAGTCTGTTGGGCATTGGACTTGAACTTACACCATCCACTTTCCTGGGTCTCCAGCTTGCAAATCACACTGAAGATCTTTGGTCCTGTCCGTCTCCATAATGACAAGAGTCGATTACTATTAATGCATCATATCTATCCATCTGAACACATCTTATTAGTTTTGTTTTTCTGAAGAACTCTTAAATATAGAGAGCAATCATTTTCACTCTGGAAGTAATCATAGTCACCCAGTCAATGTCCATTCTGTTTGTACTTTCACATAATTTTCAAATTGGTTTGTCTTCATAGTCTCCATAGACAGAGATAAAGTAACAAAACCTGCCACTCACTGGTTTCTTTTCTTGCAGTAATGTAACCAATCTTGTTTTAATTTTTTGCCTTCTTTGTGAACTCAGGATAAATTTAAAAATTTTCCCTGTTTCTGAAGAGCAAAATGATTCTCTTTTTGGTGTGATCTATACACTTGGTAAGATGGACCATCTGGTTTATCTGCCACTATGTGTATGCAAACTTGTATTGGCCTTGGCATTTCCAAAGCATTTTTACCATTTTTTTTTTTTTTTGCCAGTGAGTCCTTACCATAAGATTCCTTTTAGCTAAGAAAATTCTGCAATGAATTGAAGGCATGGTTTCCTTCTCTTAATGAGTCAATCATCAAGTTAGAAGATGTGCTAGATTATAAAATCAGAAAGAAACTTTCAGAAGCTCTGAGAAGAAAGAGGCCCAGGAATGTTGTGCAGTCATGAGAGGTTACTTAAAGTGGTAGGGGGAATGTCCTCATGTGAAGGAAAGAAAAGCAGTATTTCCCAATGGGGAGCAATATGAGTTATAAGTCAAAGAAATGGGAACAAGTTTCAAGAACTGAAGATGTACGCTGGGAATTGTGTGTGTTTTTGGAGTCAGGGGCGTACAGGGGTGGTGAGAGATGAGTTGAGGTGGAAAATTCCCTCCAGACACTTTGCAACTGGGCCAACAGCCCTAATGTTTAATATCAACCATGACTCAGTTTACCTATTCTATTTAAGGGTACCCATGGACTGAAGGCGATGTTGTCCAGTCCATGAAATTCTACCTGCGTGCCCTGCACATCTGCATAGCAGGAACCCATGACATCAAAAAGAGTTTTGTTCAGCCAATTACTCACAATCCAGTCTTCCTTCTAGAAAGTCTACTTAATTAAATGAATGCCTTTGAAATGTTGAAAATTGAAATGACATGACAAATTGGATGGGTTGTAGATAAAACTGATCAAACTTTACATATATTTACCAACTCTTTAGAAAGGTGGGAAATTTCAAATTTTTTTAATGAAAAACTGTTATAAAAATAAAAGTGGTTTTTTGTTTGTTTGTTACCGGGAATTAGACCCAGAGATGCTTTACCACTGAGCCACATCCTCAGCCCTTTTTATATTTTTATTTAGAGACAAGTTCTCACTAAGTTTCTTAGGGCCTCATTAAGTTGCTGAGGCTGGCTTTGAACCCATGATCCTCCTGCCTTGGCCTCCTGACACACTGGAATACAGTTGTGCGCCACTGCACCTGGCCATATTAAAATTTTTAAGAAATAATCTAAGAAAAATGAACATATACAAAAAAATTAAGAAGTAACTACTTAGGAAAACAGCTAGAAATGAAGTCTACTTATTGTCTGCCTCTTTTTGTGTACTGAATTCTTCCTTTCTATAACCTTGGTGGACAAATCGGTGTAAATGGTATGTCAGTTGGGCAAGAACATTATTTCAAAGGGAGATTTTACTGGAGAGTGGAAAACAGTCTATTACTGAGTTTGAAGTGCACTGAATTAGACAATCCGATGGAGAGCTCACTTCTTTTTATTTGTAACTGTCTCCAGGATGATGTCAATGGGCCTGAGGTGGGAAATTCTATGTTTGGAATGTGCCATTATTCTTAGCTTTGGATTTTCAACAGTGAATTTTGCATGCCGAGAGCCAAAAACCCAAATTCTGACTATTAATTACTACCTTAGCCTGGGTGGGAATCCAATCCCACTTTTGAAGAAAGTTGTCCAGTGCTTTGTTCCAATGACCTCATTTTTGTTTTAGCCATGACATTTCCCATCACTCGTACACTAGAGAAAGAGAGATGGTGGGAATCGCTTCCAACTGTTTTCAAACCAGTCGATCTGAAATCTTTCTAATGTGATACATGTGACTGGAAAATGATTGCATACTCCTCATAAACAAAGAAATTAGATTAGCCTGTGAATCAGAAATGGTTTTCCAAAAGGGTTATAGATATTTATCTCTGTTTTTTTAAAGCATACAGCAAATTTATTGGTTTCAGTGGGTTTTAATTTCTTGCTAAACAACTTCTGTTATCTATGGGAACAGCAGAATAAGAATAATAGAGTGGGGGCTGGGGATGTGGCTCAAGCGGTAGCGCGCTCGCCTGGCATGCCTGCGGCCTGGGTTCGATCCTCAGCACCACATACCAACAAAGATGTTGTGTCCGCCGAGAACTAAAAAATAAATATTAAAAAAAAAATTCTCTCTCTCTCTCTCTCTCTCTCTCCCCTCTCTCACTCTCTCTTTAAAAAAAAAATAATAGAGTGGACCTCAAACTTGGGGTCCTCAGCTGGTATGATTTGGATATAGTCTGAGTGTGCCCCAAGACTTTATGGGTTGAAATGTAGTCCCTTGTGAGTTATTAAGAATATGGAAGTATAACCTGACTACGAGTGTCTAGGGCTGGATTCTGGGAATTGGTTAGGATTAGATAAGGTCATCAGTTATCATCCATGATGGAATCCTATTGGCTGGAAGAGGGAGACCAAGCAGGCACACATACACATTCATACGTCCTGGCTCTTGCCATATGATGTCCTGTGCTGCTTCAGGTTTGTGTTAATCAGTTTTACATTACTATGACCAAAAACACCTAACAAGAACAACTTAGAGGAGGAAGAGTTTATTTGGGTCTCATGGTTTCAGAAGTTCAGCTGGGGGTGAGCCAGCTCCCTTGATTTGGACCCGAGGTGAGGCAGACCATCACAGCAGTAGGGCATGAGGGAAGAAAACTTCTCAGCATGTGGCAACCAAGAATCAGGGAGAAGCCAGGGACAAAATATGATCCCCATGGCATGCGCCCAGTGACCTACTTCCTTTAGCCGTAACTTTCCTGTCCACAGTTGCCACCCAATAGAGTTGTCCTTTCAAATTATTAATCCATCAAATGAACTCATCTACTGGTTAGATTATGGCTTTCATAATCTTTTGCCTCTGAACATTGCTACATTCTCTATCACATGTGCTTATTGGGGGTATCTCATATCCAAACCATAGGAAGGACTCTGGCAGAAAGCAGGCAATCACCAGATGTGAGCCCTTGAACCTCCAAAACTGTGAGCTAAGTAAATTTCTCTCTCTCTCTCTCTCTCTCTCTCTCTCTCTCTCTCTCTCTCTCTCTCTCTCTTTGTATGAAGTTTGCCTGCCTCAGCTATTTTGTTGTAGGGATAAGAAGTTGACAGGCGCCTTGGATGGGAATCTTGGTTCTTTTAAGAATGCAAAGTGAGGAAAAGCCTATTCCCTGCAGGTGGAGTAGAGTTCTGCCCAGACTCCTTCCTGCTCCTTCACATATTCCACCGGGTGAGGAGGCCAAGTGGTATCTGATTGTCTAGTCTGAGAAGTTGCTGGCCATAGTTGGCCTAGCATCTTGCTCCTCTCTCCCTTTGAATCTACCAGTGAGCACATTCTCTTGGTCAGTTTTCAAGGATTGTTCAGCAGTAATGCCGTTAATGGCTGGGAAAATATTTCTAATTTAGGAGCATGGTATTAGCAAGTCTGCTTGGCCTGTAGACTGAAGCATCATTCTCCAGGATCCTTTTATCAGTAATACAATTGCCTAACTCATCTGATTCTGAATGTGGGAAGGGAAAATGGGATTGAAGTGGGTAGGGGGGTTGTTATTTATTCATCCCCATTGGGGGATGAATGAAAGGTAGAGAGTGGATCTAGTGAAAAAAATCAAGTCTCCTGGGTGTGAAAATTACAAACAGGAAGTCTATTTGAGGGTTGATTCAGCTGCAACTCACCTGAGAGATCATTAGCATTAGAATAGAACAGGGCAATGATTCTCCCCCTGGGAAATTCAGGGGAAACTGTCACTGTCCTCAGAGTCTGCAGCCTCAGCCAGAGCTGGATGAATCCTCATGGCAGGCCTCTGGATTCGTTTGTTTACTTAGAGCAAGTGAAGAGGTCAGCCAGCCTAGTGTTCAGGTTCTAAACCAAATAGTGGGGGAGATAGCAAGATAAAGGCCCCAATTCAATTTCCATTTCTTTCTCTTTTAAGAATAATAAGATTCAGAAACACAGTGACCCAAGGGCAGGAACTGGGACAGAGACAAGCACAGATAACAAATTTCTATGCTAAGAAGGGAGGCAACGTACAAAAAGAATGCTCATTAACCAAAATGGAGCTTTATTTTCGCTCTCCAGGGAAAATCTGAGAAGCTATTGATGGCAGAAGGACTTAAACTCAACTCTCTTTTAGGTTTCATAGGGAACGTGATGCATTGGGTGGTGTGATGGATTGAGCACTGGTTGCAACTGGAATTCCAGGCCAGACCCTCCTATGATGCCTTCTATGTCATTAATGAAGTCATTTGCCAAGTGTGGATCAAGCCTTCATCCTCTGCAAAATAAGGGGCTGGACAGCCGTTTCCGCTGGTTACCAGGATAGGTCTCCTGCTCCAATTGTTTCTTTCTGGCGAGGGGAACTGAAATACCTTGTGTTAGTGAATGTTTCTGTGAGAGAAAGCAGAGCCTCAGAGAAGAGTATCCGTCCTCCAGTATCCTGAACAACACCTCTTTTCTCCCTGCTTGGTCTGGCTTGCCCCATTTGGCAGCCGCTTGTAAAACTACTGCTGTGTTCCCATCTGCCCAATCTCGGCAGAACATCAGGGATAAAGGGTGTGAAATGTGAATGCTTCTTCATTTTTTTTTTAAGTTGCTACTAATGGCTGTCTAGGGACAGAAATGTTGGCAGACCTTTTAGGCAGTCCCTTCTGAAATACATAAAAATATCCAGAGTTCACCAGATTGTTGTTTCATAGAATGTAGGGTGGCTGCTACCATTCTTCTAGCCAGTGATGCTGTCTGATTTATTCGAAGGGGAAAGAAGTCACTGTCGATGAGTTAATCACTTGGAATAGAGCAGTAGATGCCAGATGTCTAGTGAACAGCAAGGCTTTTCTGTATTTTAAGGTTTTTAAAGCACACACACACACATGCATACATACACGTTATCTCTGCTGTATAAAAGTTTATTCACAATGCATGGAAACACAATTGTCTCAAAGTAAATTCAGAATGGCTGGTTGTTTTGTTTATAATTGCACTTATGAAAATGGTCAAAAAGAATGTATGTGTCCAAGATTAAGAAGAAGAAGAAGAGGAAGAAGTAGCAGCAGCAGAAGCTGCTGCTGCTTAACTTTCACCAACAACTGGAGAATATGTTGATGTTTTCCTTCTAAACCTATTTGGTGTTTACTTAACTAATTGTTATCATCCTTAGTTTTGAAATATTATTACCAAAAAAAAGCTGCATAGCCCAGCAACATCATAAATGGTATTCTATATATTTGTTTGTTTCCAAACCTAATGGCACCAGAAATTCCTTAAGATTATGTGAAAGTCAAAAATTCATTGTAAACACTATCTACTTACTTATTGATTGCTTGAGAAACTTTTTAGGAGAAAATATTTGCAGAACTGATAAACAGCTACAGGATGGGTAGAAGCGGCTAAAAGAAAAAAAATGAACATTTCTACATCTTTATCTAATCGCTTTCTAAATCCCTTTCCACGTTCAGTCAAAGGCCCAATAAGATCAGGATCCTAAAAACTGAAGATCACCAAGTTACACGCCTATAATCTCTGCTACTCTGGAGATTGAGGCAGGAGGATCACAAGTTCGAGGTCAGTCTGGACAACACAGAAGGACTCTTGTCTTTAATTTAAAAGATGAAGAAAGGAAAAGGGAGGAAGAAGAAGGAGGAGGAAGGAAAGAAGGGAAAGAGTGGAAAAGAAGGAAGGAAGAGAAAGAGAGAGACAGAGACAGAGGGAGAAAGAGAAAGAGAGAGACAGGGAGACAGAGAGAGAGAGAGAGAGAAATTTGTACATCCAGGCCTTTGGGACATAGCTGTACTCACAAGGTGCAAGGACAGGTCATTGTCTGTTGGATTCTGCTCTAATTCACATGCTATTGATAAATAAGATGGGGGACAAGGGAGGGAATTGGAGCCAAACCCCATGGCAAGTTTGGAAAATCCAGCCTGGGAGCACACAGTGCACAGGGTCCAGGCTGCGCACAGCCAGGCTGGGACAAGCCCATTAATTTCCTTTCAGGCCCACTGACTTATGCAGACCACAGGTGCACAGGCTTGTCATCATCCTCGTGGCTAAATAAAACCATTAAAACTCCGGAGGAGTAACAATATGGTGACTTAAAGACGACCGACTGGTACATTTGTGAGAAGCTTTGCAATATGATTTCTGACAGTTGTTTGGCATAATTAAAAGATCACTAAACAGAGCTAAGAAAAAAAATTCAAAAATAGATGTGATTCTGGATGAGATTCTAATAGCATAATGGAATTTCTGTTTAAATTTATCCTTAAAGGAAGCTCTTGTCAAAAAACAAGGCTGAGACAGTGGTTAAAGATAGGTGGTACTAACACATGGGAGCTGACGTCAGAGTTTCTCTGAGGGGTGTGGGAGGTAAGAGGGTGGAAAGACATGAAAAGATTATCAACTACTTGAATTTCCTCATGATAGCAATAATGATATTTTTAACTCTCTTCGAGTTCTTTAAAGTCAATCTACTTCAGGTCTAAAATCAAAGAGTACATTTCCTGCAACCTGTAAGTTTCCTCTGGAAGGAGAAAGAAGGGTGGAGGATGAAGACAGGATGAGCAGAGGGTGTTCAGTTGTTCCTGTGTATGGGGACCCAAGTGAGGCCATAGCAGCAGGGAGAAATGAAGATAGTTACAAGCTGGTGTGGAACTGCGTCTCCTGGCATCTAGTAGTGGGCAAAGCACAGCAGCTGGGAGATTTCATAGGTGTCAAGACCATAATAGCAACTCCCATTCCCCTATCTAACCCCCTACCCCTGCTGATAGGAGCTAGCTTACCTGGGTAAGTTAGCAGGTTTAGCTTACCAAACCTGGGGGAGCAGTGGACAAGAGCCTCACCTTGAAGCACAAAGACCAGTACTGCGTATCAGACAACCCACACAATGAGTGGCCCAGTGTCTTCCAGAAATAAATATTCTCTGCCTGTGGGTAGGATTCCTAACAGCACTGGAGCCAGCATTTTGGTTGCTTAGCATTTGAAGATATAGTATCCCTGGGTTGTTTGTGAACAATCCCCAAAGCCCGAGCCAGGTAATAATTTGCCCTTCCACTCAGGGGCAGGCCAGATGGTTGCAAGAGCAACGTTTGTGAATGAGAACAAGTCACTGAGCTAGTGAATGAACCTGTTGTGGTGCAAGGTCCCTGCTATGGTTTTGATAAGGTTTGTTTCCCAAAGGTTCATTCAGGTGCTGGAAGCCTTGTCCCCAGGGTGATGGTGTTGAAGAGTAGTGGGACCCTCCAAAGGTGAGGCCTAGTGGGAGATGATTAGGTTCTGACCTCCTTCGTGAAATCTAGGTTAGGTCTTACAGAAATGGATTCTTTCCCTCAAGCATGGGTTTTTATAAGAGTGAGCTTGCTCTCTCTTGATTTCTGTCCTACCCTGTGATCTCTCCCTCTCACATGTGCTCCTGCCATAATGCCATCCGCCATGTTGTGATGTAGCCAGAGGCTCTCACCAAAGGCTGAACTAGTGCTACCCAAACATGGACTTTCAGCCTCCAAAAACTGTAAGATGATAAATAAATCTATTTTCTATATAAAATATCCAGTATTTTGTTATAGCAATACAAAGTAGACTAAGATAGTCCCTAATGAAAGCCTATTGTGCTAATTTTGAAAGTGAGAAGATTACAAAAGGCTCTAAGTAAACCAAGGGATTATTCAGTAAAATATATATATATATATATATATATATATATATATATATATATATATATATTTTTTTTTTTTTAAATAATGAATTAACCACAATAAAATGTTGGAAAAAATAACAGATGGGCTATACTGTAGCAGTAATCCAAGATGTGCAAGTCCACCAAGGTCACAGATATTGAATCTACTATCCTTTTAAATGCTGAGGTGTGAAGAGAGCTGTGACTCCAGTGTAGAAACAAAGATCATGCAACAAAGGCATCATAAGTAAGGGATGGACTCACACTGGGAGCGATTTAAATATTGATGAACCCACAGTTGGTCTCCTAGTTTTTCCATGTAGATTTCTATGGTATCTTCATTGTTTAACAATGGGTGTTGTGCATATATTAATGTTGTTCACAAGTCTATTAGTATTAGTATTCAGTGTGCACATATTAGTGTCACTTACAAGATAACTTTCCACATCTGGCACCCACATTGGTTTGGACAGTTTGGACACTGGCATTTCAGTGGAATTGTTGGTGCATACAACTGCCTGTGGAGAAGACTGAGACAGATATAAAGCCTTAAACTGGCCCTCTTCAGCACTGCAGAGCAGAGAAAGAGGCTTGACAGCTTGCTGAATCGGTGACAAGTACCTGCTTACAGGATTGCTCAATGCCTTCCATTCGTGAGCTCTAGTACCTTGTTTGTAGCCCTCTTCCATTACCAGGGCAAGAATCTTATATTTAGGGTTTAACTCTGGCAGCAGCACCAAAGCAAAGAGAATCCTGGAGATAAAGTACAGCTTAGATATTCCACAAGTATTTGGAAGTCCAAGTTGTTTTTGCTAGAGTCGTCAAAAATCTTTGTGAAGAATATGGGCTTATTGACTATTGCTTTCAATAGGTCCTTACCTGAGAACTTGGGCATCTTGTTATAAAGGCTTTGGGGCTCTGTAATTATTGCTCAGAGCTTTGCTACGCCCATGAAGCTTTTTACTGAGTATGAGATAGTTGTTGCCATTTGAAAGGAAGAATGTGAAACTTCTTTTGGGGTTGGTTTAGGAAATCATTAGGAATTTGTCTTCCCGTTTTGGTGTTCCTCAGACCAAAGTCAGTAAGAAAATTCATTAGCTACTCTGAAATATGAGAGGTGCAAAAGAACAAGTTAGACTTCTAGGTACTATGTGGAGTTACTGTCATTGACTATAGAATGTTCACCTTCAAGAACAGAGGAACTCCATCTCCACCCATGTCTTCCTTTGTGCAGTCTTGGGGGCACTGGATGGCAGTCTGACAGGAAGAAATCAGTCTTCTTACTGCTGTTAACTAAGGCACCACTCTGGCTTTAGTCACCAGCTGCCCACTCCTACTTTCTTTTCTCCTTGCCCACACATCTCCCAGATTTAGCCTTCCCATTCTCGGTCATTTTCATTACCCAGTTTCCTGCCCGGATTTCTCTTCCCCTGATTTCACTGAGGTGTGGAGTAATTCCCCATCTTGGCCTCCTCCTACACTTTCTCTGAAACAAGCACACCAACTCCCACATTTGGGAGTATAAAGGAGAACATCTAGTTTTCACCGGAAAGTCATTCCATTCAAAGTGTCTATGTAGGTTGGTGGCCCCACGAGATTTCCATTTCAGTCCAGGGTGGATACAGAATGGTACCCCACCAGCTGTGGGATATGTGTTATGATAAGGGGTATTCTCCAAAAGTCCATGCGTGAGACAATGCAAGAATTTTCAGAGGTGAGATGATTAGATTATGAGAAGTCTGGACGGATTGGTGGATTAATCCACTGATAGGGATTAACTGGGCAGTAAATACAGGAAATAAGGGTGTGGCTGGAGGAAGTAGGACAAAAGGGGTGTGCCTTTAGGGTTTATATTTTGTCCCTGATGAGCAGAACTGTCTTTGCTCCTGGTGGCCGTGGCCTGAGCTGCTTTCCTGTTCCATGCCTTCCTGCCATGATGTTTGGCCTCACCTCTGGCCTGGAACTATGGATTTGGCTGTCCATGGACTCAGACCTCTGAAACCATGAGCCAAAATAAACTTTTCCTTCTCTATGTCGTTCTTGTCCAGTCTTTAGGTCACAGCGACAAAAAAAAAAAAAAAAAAAAAAAAAAAAATCTGACTTAAGCAGCATTATTCTGGGAGAATTTGATCAACTCATCCTTGCCCTAGCATTACCTCTGGCCCTGGGAATACTCTATGTCCATTCTCTATGTCCCAGAGCTCTGAATCATTTCATCTGAGTCCCTATTTTTCTCACCTTCCTTGAACTTGCATTCTCAATTTGGCCCCTGATGGATGAATCCATGGCTCTCAGCTCTGGAGGTTATTCTTGGATCCTTGACCCACTTCTTCACTTCTAGTTCAGTTTTGCTGATAGATATTTACCAGTCAATTTTTAAAGCTGATTCTACACCCGGGTGACTGAATCATGACTTTTTGAAGCTGTAGTTCTAAATTAATGCCAGGCCAGCCTTACCAGTGGCCCTGTAGCTTTGATAATGGATGTCACATCCCAGCTTCCTTATATGTATGGCCTCCACTCAAGCCAACAGCCTGAAGCCCACTGTCCATCTCATCTCATTTGTAAGGTTGCATCCCCATCAGACCTGCAATAACTTTGAATTTGGGGTTGAAAGCGTGCACTTCATTTTCTACAAATTTGCGCTTGATATGTCCAAGTTCTAGAGTATTTATCCTGCTGTAGTTTAATTATGTGCTTATCTGTTGGTCTCCCAGGCCAGACCACAAGCTTCTCTCAGGCAAGGTGAAGTCTTGGTTCTTGGGTGCCTGCCACATGAAAGATGCTCAGAAAATATTTCTGAGTCACTCTGGTGAGCGAGCTGAGTACTCTGGAGGAGAAACCTTGCTGCATCTTATAACCCCAGTCTTGCCCTGAATAGGATTTCATCCCTGGAACTATGGTAATGAAAAATGATCAAATTAGTACAAAACCAGCTGTTCCCGTTCACCCTGGAGGTTTCACGAAGGTTTGTTTCTATTTTCTTATATTTTTGATTTTTCAATAAAGTGGAACTTCTCTTTGAAACTCATGTCACATTGAGTCAGCTGACCACAAGTCAGTAAAAAAACGATGCTGTGCTCCATTTTCCTCTCATTGTCAGTCAAAGTCAAATTTCGATCCACTGGATTCACACACCCACCAGAGAAGTTGGTGTGTGATGGGCTGCCCCACTAGACCAGCCTTGTACTGGACTCCTGCTGAACCACAAGCTCAGGTTTGAACCTTGGTTTCCTCATCTGTGATGTGTGAAAAAGGCTACTACCTCGCAGAGTTATTACAGGGCTTAGTGCTAATGGATAAATGCTATTACTGTTATTATTATGGAAATCTCAAGGAATGGATCACATTCTCAAGCTGGCACATAATGAGAATCAAGGAATCACTAATGCATTATTCATCACACCTTGACATGACTTTTATGTGACATTCAGCTGGAATATCTTCGATCTGTTTCTTCTTCATTTGCTATTCTGAGCTCAGAGCATAACTAGCTCATCAGTTCAATGAACTGATTTTCCTTAAAAAAATGAGCATCTGTTTATGCCAAAGTCTCAGGTTCTTGCATGTACCGGTCTTCCAAGGTTGAGGAATGAATTGACAAAGACTCTGGTGCGGGGGGGCAGTGTCATGGAATTTCTCAAATAGATTAAGGCTGCATGACACGTATGCGACTTGCTTCTATTTGGAGACACTGTGGGAAGGTGAGTCAAGCAAGAGCTCAGATTTTCCAGTGAGCAAATGCAGAATTTTAATTAGCTTTGAGTCCATTTCTCTTCTGGAAATAGCAGATCTCTGAGCATTTCTTCAATAGTATTACAGTAATTATAACAATTCTGAAAGAAATAATAATTTATAGAGTGTGTTTTTGTAAGCTTATGGAACAAGAGAGGCTACATCCAGTTCTGTATTTGGTGCATGCCTAGAGATGCTTAACAGTATTAATGACAGAAATGTAAATTGTTTGTTTCATGCTCTCTACAATATGCTATGGTAGTATTGTCCAATAGGACTTTCTACAATAGTAGAAATGTGCATACCTATGCTAATATGGTGTCCTCTAGCCACATGTGGCCATCAAGCATGTGAAATGCTGCTAGCTGCAACTAAGGGCTGAATTTTTAATATCATTTAATTTTAATTAGTTGATTTTAATTATTTCAATAGCCACGTGTGACTCATAGCTATTATACTGGACATCAAGCACTGAGATACCAACTAGAACCCAACCAAGTTGCCCTACCATCTGGACACCAAAGGGAAACCCAAATGACACTGTAGGAGCCCCAAAGCTCCTTAGGTATTAAAGCTCTATAGAAGCCTGTTAGTTGGGTTCTCTCAAGTTTTACCCCACAACAGATTTTAAGCATCCAGTTCAAAAGAGAGGCAGGTACAATGAATGGCAGCCACATAAAATGAAAAAGTTTGAAAACAAACCAGGACACAAAAAGAAGAAAGAGTCTGAGATTCCTGAACATCAGGACAAGGAAAGTTTATATCTCAAAAGTGTAGTGTTAGATGCCATGGACCATCAAAAAATGTTAAACATGCTCAGAAGCATGTTTCAGGAAGGAGTGGAGAGAAAATGAACAAGTATAATCCAGACCTTTATCAATCAAAGGTGGTAAAAATTGGCATAGTTTTGGCATATAGATGGATGAATTTTGGTAATCTGGAGATTCCTGTTACAGGTTCCATCTCATTATTCCCAAAAGAAGAAGTTGTAACACCCTATGATGTCCTATTACTTTGGGGATAAAATCTCACATGACTACTATCACCCTTGAGTCTGCTCCTGCCTCATTTTATGTGGTTTCTCCTGACTCTATTTTTCGGCTCTATTTGTCTTGCTTCTTTTCCTGAAAGGTATCATGATTCCTTACTCCAAAGAACTTCTATCTAGGATTACTCTACCTCACCTCCATTCTCTCCCCTAGCTGGCTCCTGGGCATCTTCAGATCTCAGCTCCTGGAAAAGCTTTCAGACGCCTCAACTCTCTTCCCTGTATCTAGACCTGATCCCTTCATTCATCATGCTTCTGTCTCAATTCCTTTCCCTCCAATTCCTACTTGAATTTATATCTTCATTAGTGAGATTATCTCATTTGTTCATCTATAAACCCCAAGCAAGCAGAGATTGCATTTGGCTGGATTCATTCACCTTTGTATCTACCATGCTCAGATTATACTCAATAAATGCCAAGTGAGAAAACTTGGAATGGAACTACCATTTGACCCAGCTATCCCACTCCTAGCTTTATACCCACAGGACTTAAAATCAGCAAACTGTAGTGATGCAGCCACATCAATGTTTATAGCAGTTCAATTTACAGTAGCTGAACTATGGAACCAACCTAGATGCCCTTCAACATATAAATGGATAAAGAAATTGTGGAGTATATATAAACAATGAAATATTACTCAGCTTTAAAGAATAATGAAATTATGGCATTTTCAGGTAAATAAATGAAACTGGAGAATACCATGCTAAGAGAAATAAGCCAATCCCAAAGAACCAAAGGCTGAATATTTCTCTGATATATGGAAGCTAATTCATAATAAAGGTGTGTGTTGGCAGGGCGTTAGGGAAAAATAGAGGTACTTTGGATTAGGCAGAGGGGAGGAGGTGCGGGGGTAGGAATGGTAGCAGAATGACATTATTTCCTATCTGCCTATATGATTTCATGACCTATGTAACTCTACATCATGTAAAACCAGAAGAATGAGAAGTTATAGTCCATTTATGTATGACGTGTAAAAATGCATTCTACAGTCATGTATAACTAATTAGAATAAATTTTAAAAAGATGCAAAAAAATGCTGAGTGAAAGAATGAATGAATTCTAGTTTATTCCTAACACATTGGCATCTTTAAAAAAAAATCTCTTTAGTCTCTGAGATGACTCATATTCTCTTTAAGTGCCATTCCAAAGTTCTTACTATCCAATAACTTATTGTCATGAAAACTTCAACCTTAAAATTCCACCCACTTCTCCCTTATTTACTCCACTTACACATCGGCTCAAATAACTTCCTGTTTCCCTTAAATCCTTGGAGCACACACGTTGGCAAGCTGATCTGTATCTATGGTTCTTGCCTTGGCAATGTAATTGTCTTCATGTTTTCACTGTTTCCTTCATTTGAATTTCCTGAGGGCCCTTGAATTCCTGACTTACTTTCCACCAAGACAGCAGCAGCGTCTTTTAAGATTTGTAGTCTCTTTCTACAATCTCCTCCATAGTCTTCCTCTAAACTTTCAATCTATTTCTACTTTTGTCTGTGTTAAGAAAGGATTCTTAAAATGTGGAGAAATAAAACCTACCCAATATTCCCAACTCCTATGATCCCCACATTTGAAATATAAAATATCATGACAAAAGAAAGACCTCAGTTAATTATTACTAGAAAACCTTCAAGGAATTCATCCCCAACTTCACATTTTCTGTCTCTTCCATATATTTCTAAAGAAATCAGGGGTAAAAACTCCCATTAGTCCTACTTTCTTTCCCCAAATCCAATAAAATTGTGATGCTTCAGGCTATTTTCTTTAGAATGGGTTTCTTTACTGGTTAAACGTTCCTTTTCAAATAGACCTTATTTAGTACCAAATTCTTGATAAAAGGTAGAAATCTCTGTAGCAAGTATTGCTTGTGTACTTACCAGGTGTCAGGCATTGTGCTAGGAAAACAGCAATGAGTAAGAAAAACCAGAAATTCCTGTCCTCATAGACATTTCATTTTCTGGGAAGAGGTAAACAAACATGAACATATATGATTCTAGATAGTGATAGGCTATAAAATAATGATATAGGATACATGAACAAAATCTGAATTTATGCTAACATAGAGATGGGTTCATGATTCTTCATGAAAATTGTAACTTTGTTCCTCAAGCACAAAATCCTGTATTAACCTTTTTTAAAAATCTTATTTTTGCTTCAGTGAATGCGAGGATTATACACTCAAGCACATATAGGCTGTTTCTCTATTTTAGATATTGTTCATAATGCTGCAATAAACACCAGAGAGCAGATATTTCTTTGAGATCTTGATTTCAGTTCCTTGAGAGATAGACCCCAAAGTGGGATTTCTGGAGAACAGAAATGGCAATTCAATTAAAAATAGAACTACCCTATGGTCCAGCAATCCTAATTAATCTTTTGCTATCATATTTAAAAGTATATTGTAAGAGGATAAAAGTCAGTGTGTCATCTTTCTTGGCTTGGAACAAAATACATGATCATTCCTACTTAGAGTAGGAATGATTTATTTTAGCTCACATCTTTGGAGGTATTGGTCTATGGTAGGCTGGCTTCATTTTTTCTGGGCTTATGGTGAAGTAGACGTCATGGTGGAAGGGCTTGGTGGAGGAAGGTTGCTCATCTCATGGTAGCCAGAAGGAGAGAGAGAGAGAGAGAGAGAGAGAGAGAGAGAGAGAGAGAGAGAAAGGAGCCAAAGACAAGGCATCCCTTCCAGGGCACACCCCCAGTGACCTTCCAACTAGGCCCCAGCACCTACAGTCTCTACCACCTCCTAATAATGCTACAAAATTATTAATCTACCAATGGATTAATTCACTGATGAAATCAGAGCCCTCATGATCCAATCATTTCTCAAAAGCCCCACCTCTGAACATTGCTGTACTGGGAAACAAACCTTCTACACATAAACCTTTGGAAGACATTCCCCAAATTATAACAGACCATAACTCAGATTCATATGCTTATATTTAGAAGGAACTTCAAATGTGATATGTGTATTTTAGAGATGATGATTTTTGCATGCACATACACACACACACACACACACACACACACACACACACACACACTTCTAGTTCCTTTTCCCTAACAAGCCCATCCTCTGTTGAGAAAAAATATTTAGAATCAACTTTTCCATCCGGTTCAACAAAACCTTTCTGTTATTTGGCTATTCACAACATAGCTTGCAAAAATACTGGGAAGCCCAACAATGAACAAGATCTACTTTCAATTTTCAAGGAATTTGCCATATAACATAGAAGTCTTGATTCCATGTGAAAGCAATAAGTGGTATGGTAAAGCTGTGAAGAAAGTATCATAGGAATACACCAAAAGAAATTAACTCCATCTCTGATTGAAACTAGCTTATAGGCAGAGATGGGAGGAAAGGGCGTTGGGAATGAGGATATTCAGAGGCAAATTGACAGAGGCCTGGTGGTGCATGGCTCAAAAGAAAAGGGAAAGGACTCCTGGATTCCTAAGTGTAGAACTCACAGGGGCTGAGAGGGATGGGAGAGGAAAGCACCTCTTTGAGGGGCTTCACATGCTTCACTAAAGGAATTAGATTTGATTTGGCCACAGATTTCTGAACAGAGGATGAATTTCACCAGAACTGTGCTTTGTGCCTAGATCCACAGGAGAGAGAAGAGAGGCAGGTTGGTTGTTGGCTGCAAATTCATGGCTCAGTTCTGCTATTGGGCAGGTTACCTGAGATTATAAAAGTTAACATTGATTGGATGAGCTTAGAGCTTTGCACGTAGTAGTTCACAAAATTGTTGTAACATTCCCAGGGCGCTAGGGCCTTTTATTATTTTTATTTATACAGATCAGGAAACTGAGGCTTACAGAGTTTTATGCTAGAAAGAGGCAAATTACAAGACCACTCAGGTCAGTTCTGTTGCTAAATACACCCTCAAGACTGAGATTCGATGTTGCTCTGTATTGCTCAGTGCAATAGGCCTTTTTTTTTGTGGGTGGGGGGAGGGAGGTACTCATGGAGAGAGTGGAAATGACTTTTTGACATCCCTGTTGTGACTGTTATTGAAAAGGATGATGACAACCAAGGCAGAGCTTGATCGTGGTTTCCAGCCTTGCTACAGTGACAATTAACCCCAAAGGGCTCCTCTCTCCCTGTTGTCTGGTCCATATCCTCCTCTTCAGTTTCTATGTGCTGAAACAACACAATGTTTAAGAAAATTAAGACATAGGAAGGTTCGGTTATTATTTTTAAAAAATCAAATAATATTTTTCATAGCTCAATGCCAGTGGGGTGGTTGTTTTATTTTTATCATCTGTCTCTGGTAGATTAGCATTGGCATTAGTTGACATTATTGCATTTGATAAGTGTAAAATCTCAAAGGCTGATTTTACAATTTATGTGTTAAGATCCAAACTGGTGGTTTGACATCCTGTATCCTGAACTGGCTCAGACCCAGCATTAACCTAACCGTACTTAACTCTTTTAAGCATTTATTTCCTTGAGGCAACATCTAAGAAGAAACACATCACTCCCTTCAGGACAAAATGTCCTCTGGTACTAAGACCCCAACCCCTATTTCAGTTTCATTAGAATTCCAGAACAATGGGACCATTGTTACAAAAGATGCTTCAGACATCATCTGTCATTTTAAAGAGCTGTTTTACTACAAGGAAGGGCACAACAGGAAAAGACACATACACACCCTGTAGAACTTGGTCCCTGTGAAGCCTGCAGTACCACAAAAGGTTAATCCGAATGAACACTGTAGTTCTTTGAGTTCAAATACCTTGCAAAATATTTCCCCATTAGAGTTCTCAGTTCTTGTCTTCCTGGCTGGGCGTGCTAAGGTGAGGAACAACTCAAGTGGGAACCTCACAGCTACTTTTTTATGCACTTCTCTTACTGTTCCCACAGCAGTTCTGATTAATTTTAAGACTCAACAAACACTAGGAACAGAGTCTTGTATGTTCTTCCCAGTGGAACTGCCAATGGTTTTTCAGTGAGCTTACCCAAATGTTTGTTATATGAATAAGCAGAGAAATTAATTCATGACCTACCCATTAATATGTAAAATTTTGAGCTAGTGGTATAGCTCAATGTCAGAGTGCTTACCTAGCATGCACAAGACCCTGAGTTTCATCCCCAGCACTACAAAAATAAAATAAAATAAAATAAAATAAAATGTAATATTTGCACATATTAGTCATAAATTTTTAAATGATTAAAAAGTAATAATTTTATTATATGCATTTATTATATACATGTAATGACATGGTGGCATTATACTATATTATTTCTGAAATATTTTATAATTTTTAAGCTCTTTAGATTTAATTAAAATATTTTGCATTATACTTTGAATTTTTGCATGGTGTTTTTCAGAATTTCTTTGTCTTCCTAGACATAAAATTGTTATATCTCAAAAAAAGAGGGGGGCCCCAGGAGTGGTGTAGCTTAGTGATAAGAGTGCTTACCTAGCATGCACAAAGCTTTGAGTTCCATCCTGAATGTTACAAAAAATGGAGAAGGAAGAGGAGGAAGAGAAAACACACCCAAGGAATTCAGTCCTGAGGCAACATTATTTCAGAATGGAAACAAACTTATTTGCTTTTGAATTACCTAAGTCATAATCTCCTGAAAACTTTCTTATTTATTTTTGCCATACCACTTTATAAAATATGTATCCCTACCCTGAAATACCTTTCTTCTGCCTGAGACACCTTGTGCAGTAGGTCATGTTCCAAAAACGTGACAAGAGCTCTGTTTTGTGACAAGAGTGGCAGCACATCAAAGATGACTGTCATGGAGTGACAGTAAGGTCTACTTGGCTCTCAGATTTCTTTTATTCCAGCTCAGAACTGATGAAGTATAAGTATACACACATCCTTCTGATTGGAGCACACTGCTTTGCAATGGGCAGATGAAGTTTTTATTGGAGAGGAAGACTTTGGGCATGGAACAGTATTACAAACTTGTTTTAGTCAGCTTTTTCTTTGCTGAGACCAAAAGACCTGACAAGAACAATTAGAGGAGGAAAGGTTGATTTAGCTCGCAGTTTCAGAGGTCTCAGTCCATAGACCACTGACTCCACAGCTCTGGGCTTGAGGTGAGGCAGAACATCATGGTGGATGGATGTGGAAAGAGAAAGGCAACTCAGGACATGTCACCCAGGAAGCAGAGAGAGAGAGAGGACTCTATTCACCAGGGGCAAAGTGAAACCTCCAAAGGCACTCCCCCAAAAGCACTCCCTCTCTCCAACATCACACCCCATCTGCCTACAGTGAGTGGGTCTCATAACTCAATAATTTCACCTCTGAAAATTCTTAAATTGTCTTACATATGAGCTTTTGGCAGATACCACATACCCAAACCATAATGAGACTTAAAGTGGAAGCTTAGGAGGAAAAGATGTCCCACCATCCCACCATTCAGTTCCTCACACAGGAGTACCTACTGGTGTCCACAGCCAGAGAAATGATGGCAGCAGTCATCTTTTTTACTGGAATTGTCAATAAGTCTGTGGGAGGGAAATTTTAGCCACTAACTTCTCATCCTGAAGTCAAACTTCTCCAGCCTAAATAACAAATGCCTTTTTCATGAACTCATATTTCTGCCTACACCTCCAGGGAAAAGAAAATTCCCAATGAAGTATTAGGGGCTGGTCACATGGCCAGTTCCCATGAGCATATTCCATGCTTTGGGACTTGCTTTCTGTTCTGAATCTTGATGAGGCAGAGCTCAGACTCCTTTGCTCAAGCTTCCCCTTTGACATGACAGGAGCTAGAATTGTAACAGAGCTACCAAGTTTCTGTCTACTACCTACACTGGTGCTGACCATCTTCCCGCCTCCTCAAGTGCCTCCCTCCCAGGCCTCCAGGCTCATCTGTCTGGATGGAGGTCCCATCTGTGTTCACTGACACCAATCTCTACCACCAGTCCTCAAAATGGAAGAGAGAATCGTGGCTAGAAGAACAGAATTTCGCTTGATGGGACCAAGAAGCCACATAGACTTCAAAGGCAGTATATACCAAGAGCATCATTGCAAACTCTCCAGAACACATGTGCTTATCAACCATTCACATATCTCGTATTCTCAAATATAAAACAACACTTCTCTTTTCCCTATTTCTTACTTCCTGTCTAAATAATGGTACCATCATTGTTCCAACCTTCCAGATTCAAAACTTGAAATTATCTTTGTTTAACACTCTAGCCATTCTCCTAATCTTGATGACTTTTTCTTCAAAATCTCCCTCTTATCCCTTCTTCCCCCACTGTCTCCTTGTTGTTTTGTCTGCTTCTGGTTCTCATTGCCTCAAATTGATTATCCAAACAGTTACTCGGCTGCTTTAGCCTCTTTCCCACTAATCCAAGGGGTGGTGGAGGGTAGAAGGACACTATGACAAATTTATCATCAGGAAGTGGGGAATGTGGTATGGACCAGCTTATATAGGGACCAGCATTTATATGGGACATCCATGACTCTCCCTTCAAAATGATGCCCCCACTGGTCCTGCAGAATGAAGAGGTTCTAGGCTCCAGTCTTAAAGATAATGATAATTTGCTCTTAAACTGCATATTTCTTATGTACATGTGTACACACACACATATGCAATTGACCTACAATGCTGAACAGTGTCCTAGGTACTGATATACAATAATGGACAGAACAAAGTCCCTGTTCTTATGGAGCTTATGTAGTCCTAGAAAAAGTTAGATAAAAATTTATTTCTCTAAATAAAGACATAATGTGGCACAGAGTGATAAGTCATATAATTTATGTATAATGAAAAATAATCTCTAACAACAGGAATAAAATGTAATGGTCAACGAATACATGAGAAGATGCTCAACATCATCAGTCACTAGGGACATGCCATTCAAAGTCACAGTGAGATAGCACTTCACACCTACCAGGGTGACTATATTAAAAAAAAATAGAAAATAAGTGTCGGCAACAAGGATATGGAGAAATTGAACCCTCCTACATTGATGATAGGAATGTAAAATGGTGCGGCTGCTATGGAAAATGGTTTGGCAGTGTCTCAAAAAGTTAAACATAGAATTACCATATGATCCAGCAATTCCACTCCTACGTATATGCCCAAAAGAACTGAAAATACCTGCTCATGGAGAAACTTGCACACCAAAGTGTATCATAGCGTGATCACAATAGCTAGAAGGTGGAAACAACCAAAGTGACCATCAATTAGTGAATGGATAAACAAAATGTGATGTATACATACAATAGAATATCATCCAGCTGTAGAACATGATGGAGCACTGACATACACTTCATCATGGATGAATGTTGAAAACATGCTAAATAAAATCGGTCATCACAAAAGTATGTATGATAATGTATGTTTCCATACAAAGTGGAAAAATCCATAGAGTCAGAAAGCAGATTAGTGGTTTCCAGGATGGGGTCTGGGGAGGGCAACAGGAGGGACAGCTTAATGGATAGAAGGTATCCTTTGGTGGTGATGAAAATGTTCTAGAAATAGATAGTAATATGGGTGCACAACATTATGAATGTATGATATATCACTGAATTATCTGCTCTAAGCATGGTTAAAATGGTAAATTGTATGTTATATGTATTTTAGCATATTTTTAAAGGAAGTTAATGAGAATGGTTTTGGTTGTTCTTTGAATAGGAGGGTCAAGGAAAGCCTGGTGAGATCTAGGCAGAGCCCTGAGAGTATGAGACTTGGAGTGAGCTAGTTGCAGACAGAGGGTAAATAAGCAGAGAGCACTCAGGCAGCTCTGAGCAGGATTCATCAGCACTCTACTTCCTCACAATGGTGTCTCCCATGCCCAACTCCTCTGCCTCTCTTTGTCCAGAACTTCCCTTTCTGCCTCCCAATAGTGCATGTACTGCTGCACTGTCTCCCAGACACCCCAGGCCCTTCCACCTGCCCTTTGCCCACAGAAAAGCTCCTTCTGGCCATTGGATGCCTGTTGACCCCTTCTTCTTTGATGCAGTTTTTGATGCTGCCATAGCCTGAGTGTGGGCCTCACACTAAAGATTAGAACACTCAGTCTACTGCTTGTCATCAGGGTACCCCTGAGTACTCAGCCCCTCTCTAAGCTTCTATTTTCTTATGTGTAAAATGAGGGCTGTTGAGGAAAAAAATGAGATGATACAAAGTGCTAAGGATAGTACTTGATGCATAGTGAGCTCTCAACTATGGTAGCCATATGATCACTCCAGCCGTACCTATAATCTGAAGCTCGAAAGTTTGCGCTTCGTTTTGTACTCTCTAGCAATGTTTGGTAATCATTTAATGAATATAAGCGGTATTCAAAACACATTATAAAAAACAAGGTTGATAATGTGTCTTGGAAACCGTCTTCCCCTATTCCAGTGGAGAGCCTATAGAATGCTCATGAATAAATGTTTGACTGACAATTGGTGATTGATTTGGCTCTGTCATCAAATAGGAATAAAGTTTTGTTCAAATGAAAGCTGTGAAAGAAAAACAATAATCTCTTCGGAGAGAGAGAGAGAGAGTCACAGGTTGGCCAATGAATGAATGCCTGATTCAGTCACAATGAGATATATTGAAATAGTTCATAGGCACAAATGTTTACAAAAGAAAATAAGTGGGCAATTAAAGAGAAAAGGTGGCAAGTTTTCTGAAAAACAAAACAAAACAAAAACCTTACTCTGCAAGTGAGCTGTTCTTTCAGAAGACCACGGTTATTGGTATTCAAAGAAAACATTAACACATTTTACAATAGACTTCAGACACATTTTAATGAGAAAGGTGTGAGTTAAAAATATATGAAAATAGAAGATAATACAGCAATTTCACAAACATTTTCAAGTGGAGTATATAGAGAAAGACAGTAGCACTCTGTTGCTTGAAGAGAAGCAGCAAAGGAAGGATACCCAGTTTATATTTATTCAGTAGGAACATATTGAAGCCAATACAGTGCTGGGAACTGCTCCTGTGTGAGCTCTCTCCTGACCAGCCCCAGTGCTGCTGCCCCAGACAGAAAACCTCCTCCATCATCACTTCCCACCTCTCCTTAATCCAGACACCACTGAGCTCACTCTGCTTGCTTCACCCAGGCTTGTCTCCCAAGCATCCAACCCTTCTCCATAGAGAATGTCACTGTGTTTAATCTCTTTATTCCTCTTTCAGAGAAAGGCACAAGCCCTGTTTATCAGGAAAAAGCTAAAAAGTAGCTGGCTTCTTCTAATACTTCCTGACCCTAGTTTCTTAATCAGATTTGCAATAGAACCATAAAGAAAGGGAAGGAAATATTTACCTGAGGAGGTCCTTGGTTTCTTCAAGAAAGTCTGAGACACAGAATTTTTCAAGAGCAACTTGAATGCCTCTACTGAAGGTTTTCTAAATCCAAAATCTGCTTCCTCTGATAGCAGCTCTGAGTTTGAGCTCTTAATAGAGGCTGTGTGTTATTTTAACCACAAGTTTTTTAGCTGGGAGGGAGAGGAGGTGGTGATGAGGTGGTTGGCAAGCAGAAGCACCCATCCACCTCCGGTGAATGGAGCTTGCAAATCTGTTGGGAGCATTCATTCAGGACCATTTGAAGAACCCTCAAACCAACTTTCCCCAAACTAGAGGTTAAATAACTATGGGAAATTCCAAAGGAGTAAGATAAGACACTTATGGTCTTTTCTAAAAAAAGACATGTTGGTATGCCTGTTGAATAGTGTCTGATGAGAAGCTCAGGGGTGACCTAGGCTGCCTGGCCTTGGTGTCCTGGGCTTGTGGTGGGGAAAATGACACCTGTTGATAACTTTGCTCCCTAACACATGGAGTGCTTTAGTATAAAAAATAACAAAAGAGTATAACCAACTCAAACCTTTGGTGTAAAAACCAAACCTGTGTCACGAGAATCCATAGGAAGTTACAGAGCAAGGGAGTAGCTTTTCTGAGCATATAATTATGTAGAATTAACATGTGTATGTGAGTGTGTGCATGTGTGAGTGAGTATGTGAGAGTGTTCTTTGCTTCAGAAACAACTAAAAAACAAAGATCCAGCTGGGTGCGGTGATGCACGCCTATAATCCCAGTGGCTTGGGAGGCCAAGGCAGGAGGACTGCAAGTTCAAAACCAGCCTTAGCAAAAGCAAGGCACTGAGCAACTCAGTGAGACCCTGTCTCTAAATAAAATACAAAATAGGACTGGGGATGTGGCTCAGTGGTTAAGTGCCCCTGAGTTCAGTCCCCAGTATCACCCCTGCAAAAAAATAATAATAAATAATAATAATAATAATAGCAAAAATCCAGACTCAGCTTGGGCCAGTCTGAGATCTTCCTCCTAGTATTTTGGCAAAGGCAACCAGCATCTTCGGACTTGGAAGAGAATGATTTATTACACACAGAATCAACAGCAAAAACTGGGTCTGCTGAAATAGCCAAGTATCCTTTACAGCCAGCACTTCACAGATGCCGAAGGGGTTTAACTCCACTTTTGGAAAAACTCAGCTATGTTCCCATTAAGCAGGGTCATAATTCAGTTTTATATAGAGTCTTTCATCTCAAAGAAGCTAAAGGTGCTTCTGCACCAAAATATAAATTATCATGTTCATAGTCACCTCAGGGGCAAAACACAGTTCAGCTGGCCAAGGTACAGCCAGGCAGTGTGGAGCCACAGTTAGACAGCAGGACAGGCAGCCTGGAGACATGCTGAGGAAGATTGGTGACCTGTCCTTCTAACACGGGTGCTGTTCTTCCACAGAAAGAAAGGGACCCCTTCATTCTGCAACTCACTTTTCTTCCTGGATGTGCCTCTACCTTCCTCTGCTGGCCTTTCCTCCAGGTCCTACCTCTACACATAAACTCTAATTGTGCACTCAGAAAAGAGTTGGCAAACTAAGAGATAAATGATGGTTTCAAATTTGATCCTGTAGAACAAGGGTGAGCATTTGCTGGGGCCAATCACGCCCACTTTCTGTTTTTGTCTACAAGGTTTTATTGGTTTGCAGCCACACTCATTAATACTTGTTCTGGGGATTGGTTCTAAGATGCTCCAGTCCCTTATATAAAATAGCACTGTGTTTGCATATAACCTATGCAATTCTCCCTTGTAATTAAATCATCTCTAGATGACTTATAATATCAAATACAACATCAATGTTATGTTATTAGTTGACATACTTATTACTTCAGCAATAATGAAAAGAAAAGAATCTGTACATATTTAGTACAGATGCAATTTAAAAAAAAATTCTTGATCTGTAGTTGGTTGACTTCCATGAATAGGAAACCCACAGATATGGAGGTCCAGGTGTGTGCTGGCTCTGGCTGCTTTTGCATGACAATAGCAGAGTGGAGGAAAGTAACAAAAACCTAACCCATGGCTAGGGAGGCCTGACTACTATTTACCCTCTGGTCCTCTAAAGGAAAAATGTGCAAGCCCTGCTGTTGAGGGAATTTGTTTTGTTTTGCATTGTTTCTGTTTTTGTATTTTGATAGGTAGAATAAAGGAAGAAAGAGGCTCTTTCCATAATCACTGAAGAACATACCATGGAAGATACACCCACTTATAATACCAACCCCACATGCAGGTCTTCGGTTTTCAATTTAATTATTCCATCATCAGAGAAAATCTTTTACCTAGATATCCTTGTCCCACCTCGCCAGACTGACTGAGCTTGTCTGGCTTTATCCCTTTTATAGTTTAGATATTAGATGTCCCCAGAAAAGCTAATGTGTGAGACAATTCAATAAAGTTCAGAACGAAATGATTCGATTATGAGAGCCTTAACCTAATCGGAGGATTAATTCCCTCACAGGTATTAACTGGGTAGTAACTGTTGGTAGGTAGGATGTGGCTGGAAGAAGTGGGTCAATGAAGGCATATCTTTTGGGTTTATATTTTTTCCTTGGTGAGAGAAGTCTTTCTCTTTGCTTTCTGGTTTGATGTCCCCAGCTGCTCTCTTCTACCACATTCTTCTGCCATGATGTTCTGCCTCATCATGGGTCCTAAAGAATGGAGTCAACCAGCTATGGCCTAAGACCTCTGAAACTATAAACCTTCAAATAAACTTTTCCTCCCCTAATTGTCCTTGTCAGGTCATTTGGTTGTAGTAACAAAAAAGCAGTCCCCAAGCTATGTCCAACTGGTCTCTCTGGCCTTAGAGACCCTCCCCAAGGGCCCCTCACGTACTTTGAATCCCTCTGGTTCTTCCCAGACACCTTCCTCAGGCTCCCACCATATCTTGTCCATTCTTCTCTTGTAGTTCTTACCTTGGTTACATCCCCATCTACCTATTTATATGTTTGCCTCTTATTAGACTGTGGGTTTCTTCAGAGCAAGAACCATGTCTTCTTATTCATATTTGGGGGGCGGGGTTAGGTGGGTATCAGGATTAAACTCAAGGGCACTCAACCACTGAGCTGCATCCCCAGCCCTATTTTGTATTTTATTTAGAGACAGGGTCTCACTGAGTTGCTTAGCACAATGCCCTTGCTGAGATTGGCTTTGAATTCATGATCCTCCTAGGAGCCTCAGCCTCCTGAGCTGCTGGGATTATAGGCATGTGCCACCTTGCCTGGCTGTCTTATTCATCTTTTTATCCCTAGACTCTAACCCAATAGAAGATAGAGAAGGGAACCATCCATCAATGATGATTACAAAAAATAACATAATCACTCATATTACCAGAACATAATCTCAAAGGAAATGATGAAAATTTTTTCTTATAATCTCTGAAGACAAAGTTCTTCAAATAGTGTCCTGGAGTGCACCTGGCTTTATCCCTACTAATCTTATCTCTAACACTCTTATGTAAGTTGTTCATCTACTTTTGAATTTTTTCAAAGACAGCCTCATTGCAGAAATACACATCAATGGCAGTTATAAAGAATCTTTCTAACAGGTAGAGATTCAGGAGCACTTGGGTGGGAAGGAGGCTGGATGTTCTCTGAGTCCCTTTCTAACTCTAAGATTTGATGGTAGCTTAGGGTCTCTGGCATGATGCCATCAGAAGACAAAGCTATCACATGACCAAGAGATGTGGATTTGCCCCATAAGTCAAGAGCATGAATGGAACCAGCCCTCATGTGGCAAGTGGCATTGACATTGGACCATTTCCTCAGTGGTACCATCACTTCCCTTATTTGTATCCAAGGTTACAACTGCAGCAATACCTGGGAATGTTTGATAGTAAACAAAAGTTGAACATTTGTCATATGTGTGGCCACCTGGCATCTGATGAACAGTTTCCATCAATAAAGTTGCACTTCCCACATTGAGTCCCCTCTTTCCTAGCACAGAAGCCACAACTCTCTTTTGCAGGCAGGGTGCAGGCAGATATCACAGGCTTCTCAATCAGATGCACTACAAAAGCCCCAACTTGGTGAAAATCAGGAGGAGGCAGGAAAAGTGTCAAATCTTACAGGACACTGGTGACACATGGCAAGAGACATAAGCTCTCCAAGGCAGCCTCAGAGAAGGCTGGTTGCAGTATCCTGAATAGTGTCTGCCATACAAATCCAGGGTCCTGGCACTGCCTCTGCAGTGACAGACTATGCATCCTACCATTGGGTCATTTGGATTCTGCTACTGGTGCAGTAACTTTCATGTCTGAGCTACTGGTATCCTTTAATAAATCTTTTTTTTTTTTTTTTTTGGTTTAAAATTGTAAGTAGTCATGTTTGCAACTAAGAACACTGATTGTATACCTGATACAGGTACTTAAATCTCTCCCCTTTCATAATTGGGAACTGGACCCAGGACATGTTTTTGATAGGCAGGGATTCTACCGCTGAGCTACACCCTGGATATGGGTGTTTAAAATGAAACCATTCAGCTCCCTTTACTCTCTTGACCAGCTCTTTCAGCAGATTTTTATTCCTGATTTCAGTGCTATTTTGAATTATGATTTGACAATGTGATTCTGTCCTGACCCCTGGCTTGTCTGCTCTTGGGCTCATTCTTCACTCTTCCCTACTTTGTCCTGTAGGAGTTGTGGGGCTGGCCTCTGGATGCTGTGCATCACAGCCTCTCATATTTCTGGTTTCCAGCCTGGTTCCACCGACAAGAGGCACCCATGGGAGCTTAAAAGGCAGAAGCATGAAGCCAGGGTATTTCTTCAAGTGCCTTGGACTCAGTTGGTGTCCCCTCCAGGGTGATGTCCCCAGCAGGGCTGCATCCCTTCCTTCTTGACTTCAGCTTTGCTGGGACAGGCCCCCTCGGCCCAGCTTCTGCCAGTCAACTCTGGCTCTCTCCCCCACTCTAGGGGTAGTGGTGACATCCCACTATTGCTGATCTCTCAATTGCCTTACCACTCCCATTCAGCTTCTCAGCTTTCCCCTTATCTGGGTAATCAATTCACTGTGTCAGATTCCCTGTTTCAGATGCTTGAAGTGATTCTCTTTTTTTCCTGTTTGATAAAGCTCTGGGTCCCAGCACCACCGCACACCCATTGGCTGGCAATGGAATGCTCTGCACAGAGCCTTTGCCTCATGTGATAGAATTTTCCTTATTGCTTTGGACAAGATCATTTCTGCTGAGTGGACTACAATGAGGCAAGTGTTAGCAAGGCTCTCCGTAACTCTTCTGGCCTTTTCAGAGAACAAGAAACAGTGTTCAAAGAGATTTGTTGATGGGAAAAGTCATGATTAGAAACAGCAGCAAAATCCTTGCTTCACTGACCAGAAGATCCCAAGAGAATAAAGCAAGATAAAGGAAAGATGGGACAGTGAAGGCTGATAAATATTTAGCTTACTATGAGGAATTTGCAAAATGCAGTCTGGCTTTTAGAAAAAAAATTATAAATGCTCTTTTCTCTAACTCATAATGGGGAAAAGAGGCTATAAATGTAAGGTATTTGTTATGGCATTATTTATTCAATAAACCTAAGAATCCAACAGTCAGAAAATTATGATTTTCATCATGATACATTTTACTCTCAGAAAGTTTACAAGTAGCAGTTAACGATGAAGGGATGTAGCAACTTAGGAAATATTTATAGCAGTGTTAAATAAGTAAAGCTAGCAGAACTAGGTAATGTATCTGGGCTGATCACAACTATTGGAAAATCACAGATGCCAATGGTCAAACTGGAAGGAGTATGGGAAAATGAGGGGTTGGTACAGGAAGGTAATGTGATGATCAGTGGGTTATTTTTATAACGTTGCCTTTATTTTTGTAAGAGTATTTGTGCATAAAAAATATTATTCTCTTCCCTTCCTTCCCTTCCCCTGCCAAGCCCTTCCCTTCCCTTTCTTATCTAGGGTTGTATGATACTAAGTGATGACAAGAAAGGACAGTCAGGACTTAGGGACACCCAAACACCAAGCTTTGGGACACACAGAAGGGGCCGTGAGAGTCATCAAGAGTATTAAGAAGAGAAACTAAGAAATTCTAGGAACTGAATAATGTGGACTTTTAGTGATTCTTAGAACCTATGTAGAAACGAGAACAAAGAACTTTAACTTGGGGCTCAATAGTATCTTGGGGATTTCATTTTCAATCTTTGACGAACACTTGGGAGTAGATGGTAGAACTATTTCGTAGTAGATGGTAGCCTATTTCGCCACAATTAACAGACAGAAAAAAAAAAAAAGCTAGGAGAAGTTAAATGGCTACTGAAATGTACATAACTAGTAAAGGCAGAGCCAGGCCTGGAGAGGTTGTCTTCTTGGACCCCTCCTGAGCATTGGCTTCCACATCATGGTTGCTTCTAAACAACCAAGATGGTGGTTGGTGCTTCCTCTGGTTCAGGCTTGAGGCATCCACCTAAAGACTACTTGAGTTGCTTTGGTGGAACATGGCCTTGTGTGCCTGCCTGTTCCTCCCTCTAGATAAAGTTTGTCTCTGAAGTGAGATTTTCTTATCTGCTGCTAGGGAAGCTTCCTGAAGGAGGCAGCCTATTGGTGCTCTGCGGCTGGAGAACAGGCAGCTGCCATAGGAAGGAGAGCTGCCTTGTAGGGTGGGGGGATCATAGGACCTACTTTTAGAGCAGCTGTGGGGTTGCATTTTTAAAAAAATATGTGTATAGGATTTCACAGTGTCTACCATATAAAAAGTTAGCTACCCAGCAGGTAGTAAGGATTCTACTCGTTTTTAGTAGTAAAAACAGAGAGATTGGGGTTAGAAGAGCCCTGTGACAACATTTCCTTCAGAATTAAGATCAAGAGAAAGGTTTTGTCTCTTTTCTCTCCCAAACTTGCTTACGTACAAGAATGATTCTAATTAACCCCTGTGATTTCTTTTTAGCCCAAGCTCCAAGAAGACTCAATTAATCCAGCTTCTTTCAGTTTTTTTTTTAAATTTCTGCTCTAATTCTCACCCCCTTTCTATCCTACTTCTTATATTAGATTTTGTAAATGGATTAACATCAAGTCTGCTTTGGAAAGATGTGGGATATAAATTAGTTGATTGCAAAATAAATCTGGTACTTATTGTTCATGGCCAGATAATTGCATAGACAGCTCACTGGTCTCCCTGTAATATTGTGAATCAATGATTTTACACAGCAAGTACTTAATCTATATAATGAATATAAAAATATCTAGTAGGTGCGATTAATTTAGTTACTGCTAATAATTGATAACACCAATAATGCACACATGAAACCTAACAAGAGGGCATGATTATGGTTTGGGCCTGGAATTCTCCCCACAAAAGCTCATGTTTCAAAAGCATGGTCTGCAGTACAGCAAAGTTTAGAGGTAGGACTTTAGAAAAATATTAGATTATATGAGAGCTATAACTTCACCAACGGATTAATCCATTTAGTGGGTTAAAAATTTGAATGGACTATTGGGTGGCAACTGTAAGCAGGTGGAGTATGGCTGAAGGAAACAGGTCTCTGGGGCAACTATGTCTCCTGCCTGGTTCCTCTTTCTCTGCTTCTAAGCTACCAGGAGAAAAGCAGGTTTCCTCCACCATGCCCTTCTCCCATGATGTTTCTGCCTTGGAACCAGAAGACCATTGACTGAACCTCTGAAACCATGAGCCAAAATAAATCTTTCTTCCTCTAAGTTGTTCTCATTAGGTATTTTGATTATAGTGATTTTAAAAACCTTGTCTAATATGGGTGTGTTTTTCCTAAATTTCTCACCCATGTAATTCCCTGGTAAAACTGGCTTGTGCTTCCTTGATGAGTGTGAGTGTGTGTGTGTGTGTGTGTGTGTGTGTGTGTGTGTGTGTGTGTGTTTCTTCTCTGGCTAAGTTCTACCTGTTTTCAGGCCTTCACATCTTACCCTATCCAGTTGTTTGCTCATTCATTTGGCAGGTATTCAATGAACCCCTGCTGTACATCAGGCCCTGTGTTACAGTAGCTTTACCATGCTTTTCAAGCCCTCCTTGGTCAAGTAGTCTTTCAAAGGCTAATGGAAGTTAGTGACTGGCACATTCATTAGGTACTTGGTATCTGCTATCTGGCCTTGTGAATTGCTCTTTTATGAATGGTTTTCTGTCTCTCTTATCAGAGTATGATCCTCTTGAGGACAAGAATTTTATTTTATTAATCTCTGAATCCCCAGCACCTACCAATATCTCCCTACATGTATAACTTCTCAATAAATGGTTTTATTGATACTAACATCACATCATTCTGGAAATACAAAATAAAATAAGTGGATATTACATGGGAAGTGAAATTTAATGCCTTCATTTTCAGAAAAATTTGTCAGGTGGACCATATGAATGAATATCAAAGGGACAAGATTAGTGGCTGATGGGACAGTCCAAGTCACATTTGCTGCAGACAAATGTCTAAGGAAAACTGACTGCAGGAGTGCAAAGGTTGGATCCTACCAAATGAATGGACACTCAATACCACATTTCAATACACACTGCCTACAAATGCACGATGAATGCGTTAATGATAGTGACTGGGCGTTGTCCTTACTGAGAATGGAAAAGTGCATCATGAATAAAACCATCACTAAGCACTAAGCTAAACAGAATCTATCCTGTAAATGGAACCAGGAAGCATCAACTTGCATCATAGGAAGGATGGAAAATGAGAGTTGCCAATCAAAGCCTCATTTATCACGATGAAAAATTCATTAACTGGTAAGAACAGTGATAATTAATTTGGAGGTAGATATGTTATAAGACATAAACACAAACAACATATAAATATCTCTGGGGAACCAAAAGCCAATATTTCAATTTATACAGCCGCATAGCAGCCAAATGTTTTTGTGGACTCCAATAGTATGAACTTGAAGAGCACTATTTAGGAAGAAAGCCCTTTTGTATCTGTGAGACTAAATCCAAATCTCAATGGCTCTACAACTACGATGCAAGAATTCACTCAATACTAACTCCTCTCAGATCTTTTTGGTTGTTCTCAAACTTGACCTATCAACAGATTTACCTTCTTCAATCTTTTTTTTTCAAAAAAGCAGATTGTTGAGTTTCATCTCTAGAGATTTTTGACTCGAAAGATCTTTTTTTTTTTTTATCTTTCAAGGTGATTCTGGAAATTGGTAGAGCTTGGGGTCCATTAGTCTAAAGCTTTTCCCTCTATACTATACCAAGGACTGGAAAAGGAGGGTAGCCCTTGGTTTGCCTCTATGATAAGTAATTGGGAGCATAAAACTTGTACATATGAACAAAGGAAAAATAATGACAGTAAGAAAGGAGGATTGAGGGTGGATTAAATACTGCATAGAGGGACTGGGGATGTAGCTCAGCAGAAGAGGACTTGCCTAGCATGCATGAGGCCTGGGTTTGATCCTCAGCATCACACACACACACACACACACACACACACACACACACACACACATTATATAGAGCATCCCTAGATGGAGAAGACACAGAATATCCTTGTGGCATCAACAAAGCATCAGAAATGACACTAAGAAGGGAGCAAAGAGGAAGGCCAGCCAATTGGGGTGGAGGGACACATATGTGAGTTGCTGGAAATAGATCTGTCTTAGGCATATTTAGCAAGTTCCACATAATTCTCTTTTAAGAACAGTATTCACAGACAGTGGCCCTGTGGAAAATGGGACTGAAGTCAATAATCCCCAACCAAGTTGAAGTTATAGACACTGTAATTATTGGTTTGATTTCACAATGCCCCACTTTCCCCGTCCATATCTCTCCAAAGAGCTCATCAGAATGGCATCCAGGCCCTAAGCACATCCAGTTTTCCCTTTGTAAGACTTTTCAAATGTTTCTTAAGAGTTTCAAACTCTGCGATAAAAGAACAGTTGGGTTAAAAATTCGAAGAACCACATTTGCATGTGGGCATTTGAGAGAGGTCACATTCAGACACATTTCACAGCTGTGTGCATTTGGGAATATGGCAGAAAGGAAGCTTACCAAATAATGTTACCATGGGGCCTACCTACCCTAGCCTAACTATCCCTAACAGCAAATATTGTTAGGGACAATTAGAGAAACTAAAAAACGATCATAAAATTGGGAAACCGAGTGAGAAGGAGGAGAGAGTGATAGGACATGAGAGAAAATCAAGATGCATCCCTGTAATCAGCTTTTTGTTGCTGTGACAAAATACCAGAGGACATAAACTTAAAGGAGGAAAGATTTATTTTGGCTCCTGGTTTCAGAACATTATCAGCTGGCTCCACTATTTGTGGGCCTGTGGTGAGGCAGGAAAACACAGTGGAAAGGCCTGGTTGAGCAAAGCAGCTCACCTCCAAGCAGCTGGGAAACAAGAGAGCAAAAGAGAAGAAGAGGTTGGAGATGAGGTACAACCCCCAAGGACACAATCCTTCTACAGTTTCCACAACCTCGAAGAGTCCATTCAACTATGAATCCCTTGATTGGTACATTTGCTGGTGTGGTCAGAGCCCTCATGATCCAATCACTTCCCAGAAGCCCCATCTCTGAACATTGCTTCATTTGGGGAACCATACCTTCAACACACAAGCCTTTGGGGGGCATTTCAAGCCATAGCAATCCTTTCCATTGAGGCACTTATTAGTGTCTTTGATTGTGGCCATGAAAATGAGTAGGATGCCAAGATTAAAAAGAAATGGGAGGAGCAATGGATACGCAGCCATCTCCCCACCCCACCTGTGCCATCAGCGAGAATTGTCAAAATAGACTCATTTCAGTTGTGCCTTTGGTTTCTAAAAGTGGAGTTCAGCAAATAAGAATAATTCAAGTAGTTAATAGAAATGAGCCTCAGAGAAAAGTTCAATGATTCTAATTCTTTCCAGGAAAATAAAAGCCAGAAAAGGGACTTAATAGAGCATTTAAATAGAGCAGAGTTATTTTAAGGAGAAAAGCTCTTGTCTGACTTAGCATGGCTTTGATGAGAGGAATTGGCTATCATTTCCAGAAGAGGTTAATTGACTTCTAAGAAAAACTTTCTGGCTAGAAGGATTGTTACACATCGGATCACTGAGGAATTTGTGGACCCTCCTTTCTAAGAAGACTTTATGATGAGAAGAAACAGACTGTCATCTGCAGTGAGAGAATTCTGGCAGGGAAAAGAAGAGATGGGTGTGCAGTACCCTTACAAATGGAGCCGTTCAAGCTCTGCTGTTCTACCGAATGAAAAGAGGGATTTTTATAATAGTCGGGGTAGCGATCCCCATCAGCCCTCAGCCAGAGCTTACTCTGGGCCTGTACTGACTTTCACATTCTAGACACCAACTCCTTCCTTCTTCAGAACAAGCCCCGGAGCAAGGCACTGTCTGCATTTTACAGGTTAGGAAACTGAGGCACACAGAGGATAGGTCACCTGTTCAAGGTCATATGTGGGCAAAAGGCAGAACAGCTTTGGGGTCCTGCAGTTGGTCCTTGAGGGTCCCATGTGAACCTACCGTAAGAATGTCCATCTCCATTTTAGTTTTAAACAAAGAATCGATTTCCCTTCCTACCTCTAACTCCCATTCTTCAAGGAGGCAAGAATGAGGAGTTAGAGTACTTTATTTGAACAACATATTTTTTTTTCAGTTTTGTTAAGGTTTAATTGATAAATATAAATTATACATATTGTGGTATATGATAGGATGTTTCAATATATATTAAATGACTAAATCAACCCAAATGACAACCAACCTAAATGACTTCACGGAGTGTGTGTGTGTGTGTGTGTGTGTGTGTTAGGAACATTTAATATCTAATATCATCGCAATCTTCAAGTATACAATATATTACTGTTAACTATTGTCATCATTCCTAAAAATAGACCTCTTGAACTTCTATTTCTTAAATGTTGTGTCTTTTGACCAACATCTTCCCGACACCTGCTCCCAGCCCCAGGTCTCTACCCCCACAACCTCCAAACCACCATTCTGCTTTCTTCTTCTAAGTTCCACTTTTTAGGATTCCACATGTAAAAAAGAGCATACAATTTCTGTCCTCTGTGACAGGTTTATGTCACATGGCATAATGTCTTCCAGGTTCATCTACGTCATCACAAATGACTATATTCTGTTCTTTGTTGATTTTAAAACTTGTGATTGAATGAAGGAATTCTTTGAAGATGAGATTGTTTTCCAGGACCTTTTCCTGTTTCTCTACAGTTGAGAGGCAGCAGTGATGTGCCCCAGGACACATAGCTTATTGGAAGTAGGCCATCTCCTAGCCCCAGCTCAGGATCTACCTACAGTTATGAACTAGCATTTATATCTTTTATTAATTTACATCCCACTGCCTTGTTCCAATGAGGATTTAAAGCAGTTCAAGGCAAAAATCAGTTCTTAGTTTCAAACAAACCAGTAACCCCACTACTCCAGCCCACCAAAAAACATTCAGGTACATGTACCCATTACTAACAGAGAAAACTCAGCTCTCATCCTGTTTCAGGTATAATCAGACAAGGTGAGCAAAAGAACAAAAAAACCTTTTTTTTTGTAATTGTTGAGAAATGGCTTTGAGCTACTAAAGGAAGCCTGTCTTCAGGTTGGGGTGGGGATGAGAAAGGAAGAAGACATGATGAGAAAGACCTTTGCTCCCCCTGGGAATGGTGGCACACAGCTGTAATCCCAGAAACTCAGGAGGCTAAGGCAGGAGGATTGCAAGTGCAAGGAAAACCTCAGCAACTTAGCAAGACCCTCAGCCAAATCGTATCTCAAAAAATAAGAAGGACTAGCTCAGTGATAAGGCACCCCTGAGTTCCATCCCAATACCAAAAAAAAAAATAAAAAATTGCTCCCTAACTATTAGGTCCTCAACCAAAGACAAATGGAAAAACTGATGATGGTTTCATGGGTTTTTATTTTGGAGAGTTCTGGAAGAGAGATCTTGGAAGTGAATGTCCAGGTTTTAGTCAAGGCTTCTCTTAAGTTGGACCACAATAACTTGTTCCCAAGCACTTGTGATTGTCTATAACCCTGAGGGTTTCATTCCTGATGTGAGTTTTATTCAGAAGAAAACTATTTATAACTTAGGAACAGTTGGTGTTTGGGGTTTTTAGCTATGTACCCCTTATATTTTGCCTGAAGCAATGCTGCTTAGGTTAGCTCCATTTGAAAATTTATCTTCAATTCTTACTCTGGAAAATGGGTCAGAAAAACCAAGGCCCAACCTCCTTCCTTCCTTTTCTCACCTTGTATCTTCTGTAACAGGGCAGTGTTAGTCTTGCCCCTGGAGGGCCTCTCAAGTCCAGGTCCTGCCTACCACATGAGAAGAACTTTGAGTGATTTGACATGAAGCTTCCAGTAAGAGGGCAACTGTCCCAGGCCAGAACCCATAGGGCATTGGGCACACCAGCCCCTTTCCATCAGTAAATCTCATTCTCAAGCTCCATGGCCAATAAGCATTTGAGGGGCTGCAAGGAGCCACTTCCAGACTGATGCTCAATGGTCTCTCCACTTGGAGATGCTCCAGAGTCCACTGAACTTTGATGGCATGTTGGAAGGCAAGTGGCAGCCAGGCAGCTCTGCACCATGAGAGCAAGTCCATTTGCCCCACATTCTCACCCAATAGCCTAGGACCAGAGTCCCAAGAGTTTAACAAAATGGCAGAGAGTGGTGACAAATGGGTCAGCGATTGTCAAAAAAGCCTAGAAGAGAAGCAGACAAGGTAGTAAATTGATATCATCCTGCTTCACAATGTCAGGAATTTCAAACATTGTTATCGACCCCCTTAAAATTTGTTCAAGGGGTACAGAAACACACACACACACACACACACACACACACACACACACACCATCTTGTATACAGTTTCAGGGGGATTTTCATGAACACCCAGAAACCAAGCTGTAGACATAGGCACGAGGACCTGCAAAAGATCCCACTCAATATAGTCAGACACATTGTCCCAGTGAAGGCAGAGGGCCGATTTGGCCGTGTCACTACTCCATCTACCAATGTGTACTTTAGGACCTGCAGTCCCAGCAGCAAAGAGAATACTCTAGTCCTGGAGACAGATCTAGTTTGGGTTCCAGCTCAGAGCTTACTAGCTGTGTGACTTTGCCAAGTGTGTAACTTCTCTGAGCCTCAGTTCCAGCTCTGAAAAATAGGATGAATAATAGTGCCTATTTTGTGGGGTGTTTGAGAGTTAAATGGCACACTGCCTGGCACAGTGATAAACATGTAGGTGCTCAGACTATATTAGCTGGAGCAGGTTCCACCATAAATCATGCCATCACACAGTGCTATTAAATGGTCAGGGCTTGAGGTTAAGACACCATTAGCAGACCCCAGAGATAAGAGAAACCACGATACTCACTGGTCACTCCATCTGTTGCAACCTCTGCACCGTGTTTTGTGAGCAATGAGCAGGCAGAGGAGTATATTTGAGGGCAATTTTACAAGACTGAAAAAATGTAAGCAACAAAAAAAGCTCCATTACATGACAAGACATATACATGGATATGGTAGAAATCCTGAGAGCCTCCCGATAGCTCCAGTTTGCAATTTGATGGGAGAGTAAATTAAAAGGGAAAATGTGCTATAATGAGATTCTTCTCATCAAGCTAGTAACTGCATCCCTCTGAGGATGCCCTGAATCCCACACTGCCGCAGCTCCAAGGGGATCATCACAAAACCTCAGGAACTAAAGAAGTTCCAGTATAAACTTTTTTCTTTTCTTTTCTTTCTTTCTTTTTTTTTTTTTTTGTACCAGGGATTGAACCCAGGGGTGCTTAACCACTGAGCCACATCCCCAGCCCTTTTTTATTTTTTATTTTTGAGATAGGATCTTGCCAAGTTTCTCAGAGCCTCACTAAATTGCTGAGGCTGGCTTGAAATTGGGATTCTCCTGCCTCAGCCTGTAATGCTGGGATTATGTGCATGCACCAAACCAGTATAAATTCTTAAGGCTTTTTCTATAGGCACAACTCAGCAAATTCCACTTTAAAATATTTCCTGGGCAACATCTACCCAAACGAGCCACATTTCTTTTCTTCTTTATGTTTTTAAGACCACCACCAGTCAGGGTGTTTAGAGCAGGAAATGGAGGGAATGGAAGCTGGGGTGCATATCAGTGATACAGTGTCTGCTTAAGCATATCCCAGGTTCTGAGTTCCATCCCAGCACCAAAAAAAAAAAAAAAAGTTTTCTACACAGGGAAACAGGAAAAATGCCCACTTGAACTCTACATGGTCTTGCTTGGAATATATGTTTATGAGTTTCGGGGTAGTTCTGATTTTGTACCTGTGGTTTTCTAGCTCCAGATCCAGCAGTAATATCCTTGGAGTATAAGCACCTATAAAACAACTTTAGCTTGGAATCTAATTAATCTATCTGTGAGTGAGCAAAATCATCACTCCCCACTGACATCAGGAACGCGATGAGGCCAAACTCCATTGGGTGGAAAACTTGGAGCTTCAGTCTACATCTGGCAGCTTATACATGCAGGTCACTTGTAGACAGAGGCATAAAGCATATGGCTTAGAATTAATAGAGGAGCAGGGCAATCATTCATCAGAAACGTGCATTTAGTTCTGGAGTCTTCACTTTAAATCTGCTATAGGCAATCCATTTTTTTTTTCCTCAAAAACAAACAGATTAAAATCCAGCAAGGCTAAGAAAAAAGAGGCACCTGGCTGCTGAGTTGGTCTACTCATAAGCCTTTGTACTGGTGTTGAAAACTCATTTGGCCAGGGCAGCATTGTCATGCTGGTTGCTTCTCAAGAGAAAATCTCATACTGAATAACACTCTAGCTGTTAGTCCCTAGCTGGTGCTCTACACTGTAAATTAACTCTGTGGATAAATCATTCAGGAAAGACTCAGCTGATTCAAGACAGACCTGGGGAGGTTTACCCAGGAGATCCTTTAGTGGGGAGCAGGACAGGCAAGAACAGAGCCAAGTTCAACTGCAGACCTTCCCACTGCTTGCATGGAGCCTATGGAGCCTGGGAGAAGTGACGGTGGGGGAGGCCTCAGACCCAGATATCCATGTGACCCAAGCAGCTGCTAAAGAGGTTTAAGTGGGAGAGCTCAAATGCAGTCTCTGGATGCTGGAGAAAAAGGAGTCCAGGCTCAGGCCAGGAAAAGGGTGGGGCTTTGTATTGTGGAGCTCAGGAAATGTTGCTTTGCTTTGAAGCAAAGAATCCAGATGGAATCTTCCTATCTCAGGGCAAAGTCTCACTTCCCTCTTAGATGCTGACCTAACTCCAAGAGGCACAGGTGGGTGCCAGGGACTAAAGCAAGGCTCATTGAGGCCTGGGCAGGGTGGACTGCTGTATACAGGCATGCACGAAGAAACTCAGGGACTGCCCCTTCTTTACAAAGCCAGAATAACACACACACATGTGCATATCCACATTCATGTATACAAGAACACAACACAAGTACACCACACACATGCATCATACATGTCACATGTACATACACACATGCACACACTCATCACACATAAAACACCACATACAGGCATATATGTACCATATATGCAAAGCACATCTATCCCATATACACTACACCACACCATACCACACACCCCACACACCACACAACATACATAGATACACATCACACCACTTACCACACACACATAAATATACATATCTATCATATACACTACACACACACACATCACACACATACCTCAGACACATGTGCCACCATACATCATACACATACACACCACACCACTGATACCACACTCCAGATATACCACATGCCACACATATATATGCAATACCCACTCACCACCCCCCACACACATACACACACACAATCCAAGACTGGCTGGCTTTAGAAAAGCAAGGTGATCCATGTTGGAGCTGGGGACCCTTGACTCATTTTGGGCCAGGTTCAGCCCAGTGAGCAGTAACATGGATTCCTCAGAGAGGACGCATTTCACAGGAGAATCTTCAGGGCCTGAGCTCCCAGGCTGAGCACACGGCTGTCACCTGGTCCCTTGGGGGTAAGTACCATAGGAGACTGAAAGTATGGAATGATGACGTCAATGATTAATATTTATTTCCCAGTGTTTTGTTTTTGTTTTTGTTTTTGTTTTTGTTTTTATCTGTTGAACCCCTCCTGTGGGTCAGGCTCTATGCCGGTATAGTACAGAGTTGAACACCAATTCTGTCTGCTCTGGAACTTCTGTACTCATCTTCAAATGGGGAAATAGAGGCAGGACTTTGTCAGGCAGCTTACCTAAGATGTGGCATATACAGCAAAAGCAAGTCTTTAACTGGTCTATCTAGCTGTAGAGCCCACATTTTCTACTTCTGAGCTCCACTTCCATTGTGTTGAGAAACTGTAGATGCCCTTGATAAAAAGATATATGATAAAATATGTACCAGTGGAAGTCTAGGAGGTGAGATCAAGCATGTGGAATAAACTTGTTTTTAATTAAATCTGCCACAAAATTTTAAAAATATATTACTGTCTACTGAGTTGCAAAACAAACAAACAAAAATGTTCTCAGTGCCAGCCACAACCACCAGGTTATCAGAGGATTATAAAAATATAAGCCGCCTTTGTAGACATCTGATTGTAGAAGCTCCACCACAGAACTGAATGGCCTTGGAGCTCTTAACTGCTCTAGGCAGTAACTGAAGAGAGATCACTCTCCCCTTGTGAAGGCCCCTTACCCGAGAAATATCTGTTTGCTGTAGGATCCAACAAATGGTTTTCAATTAACTCAGAAAGCTGTCAACAAAATGGTTTGGCACTTAACTTTATACTCTGTGTTATTGGGGTGATCACCCAAAGATATTGACTTCAACAGCATTCACAGGTGGGGCAAGTTTCCAAAGCCACTGTAGCATCAGTTCCTGTCACTTGGGTGGCTCCATCTCTCCACCCCCATCTTGAGGCTAAGGATCATGTGGGAACAATACTCTGGTCTGCTGCAATCAGATGACAGAGGCAGAGACTTTGGTCAATGACACGTGCAAATTCAGTAGACACCATGTCCCCATGGGTCTTCAGTTCATGACAAACTGTAAGAAGTAACAGGGACAAGCCAGTCAAGGACAACGGCAGAGAGAAACTCTTTCTTAACATTAAAAAAAAAGGTCTGAATCAATGAAGTAAGAATTCCCAAGGGGAACAACTGAACCCTTGGAAGCCTGACACCTGCCTTCCTGAAAATCACCTTCCTTTGACAACTATTTTGGGGTTGTCTATCACCCTGCTATAGTTTGAATGTCTCTATTAAAACTCATGCTGAAATTTAATCCCCATCGTGAGGTATTAAGAGGCAGGACCAGAAAGAACAATTAAGAGGTTAGGAGCAGAGATCTATAAGTGGCCCACTTATAGATTAATGGGTTAGTGGGTTATTCAGAGAATAGCTCTGCTATAAAAGAGAGTCTCTTTCTGGCTATCTTTCTCTGTCTTGCCCTGCAATGTTCTCTGCCATGTTATAATGTAGCAAGAAGGCCCTCACCAGATGTGACCACTTGGTCTTGAATTCCCAGCCTTCAGAACCACAAGGTGCATAAACCTTTATTTTTTATAAATTACTAAGTGCGTGCTATTCAATTATAGCAACAGAAAACAAATTGAGACAGATCAGTTCTTTTTTAAAGCTCTGGTCCAAATGTGGAGATGAACTCCTTCCAGTCATTCCCTATAACACAGTTATGAAAATACTGGAATATTACACTAAAGGTTTATGAATAATAAAAGAGAGAGGAACAAAGAAACTAGCCTTCAATCAGATACTCTGGCATTAAAATACCATTATCTCATCCTTCCTAGGATGGCTCTTCTTTACCCTGACCTCTGCCTGACTTCAAGTGGCCAACGTCATCTTCAATACCTGGAAGCATCAACAATTATGTTTAGATAGTTGCCCAAACCCATGGGCAGACAATGGAGAATGAAAGTTTCTCCCTCAAGTTCAAGGTCCCTTTACTGTTCTTCAGATAATACATTGATTCCTTCTTTTACTTTCTAGGTATTTATTGAGCACTTACTATATGCTAGACATTCCAATAGGGCTGAAGATGAAGTGATAGAAAAACTCTCTCTCTGCCTCCACGGAGTTAACGGTTGTTGATTCTCTGGGGTTCATGTCACTGGAGGATCATGCTTCTGTCATGAATAATTTTTATGATTTTATAAAAGATCACCTTCTGCTCACTTCAGCTCCAACCCAACAGCTCAAACAATAAGCTTCATTCCAGAAAAGACTCAGAGGCCACTTGTGCTTTGGTTGAGGTGGGGTTGATGGGCAGCTGCCTTGGATGGCCAGAGTATCCTTAGTTCTGAGTATCAACAGCACAGACTTTGAGAGGCTAGTTTTCTTTTAAAGGATGTTTTGTGGTTCCTTATAGCAGTGCGTTCGGCATCATGGCCACACCTATACCATGGTCAAATCGCTGGCTATCTCAAGTCTTCAGAGGAACTCCTTTGGCCCTGGGAATTTGTTATTGGATGTACTCCATCCTTGGATATTGATGGGACATCTCTACCAATCCGTCAAGTCCTGGAAGTCTCATTAAGGCCAACTTGGGTCAAGGAAGCACTGGATCTCAATTCGAGTGGGAGGTCAAGGGGCAAGGCTCTGCTGATCTTTTGAGTCTTGGATGGCCAGCCTCGGCTCAGGAGGTGCATTAGGGGACTAGAGAGGAGCGCGTGACAGAGGGAGTGCCTAAACGGGAGTGAGAGAGGTCTGGGCTTCTTCCATCTGAGCCGTCCTTACACCACTCCTTCTTAGAGATGCTCCCCAGAGTCCCAGCTCTGTACCCAGTCCCCTCTCTCTTTTGACTCCCTATCACACAGACTTCCAGAGGTCCCAGGGATTGCCCACTACTCCCACCAAACAGAACAACAAAATATGGACACCATTGGATTCTAATTTTTTTAAAAGTGTCTCATAATAGTTCCTATCACCTTATAGCAAGTTTGATCCTATATTTTTCTGTGTATCCTAGAAGTGTGCTACATTTTACAATCTGAATGCCAGGCGGGTAACTCCCCATTGGGCTACTAATTACTATTTTCATTACATTTAAGAGACTTTGTAAAAAAAAAAAATCTTGCTAATTTGTTTTGCCTTGTAATTAGATATTGTGAATAAAAAAGAGAAGTTTTAATGTGATCTTGGGATTTTCTTGAACAATCACATTGACGTCTGAAAGGATCAAAAAAAGCAACAAGAAGCTGGGTGCAGTCCCAGCTACTTGGGAGGCTGAAGCAAGAGGATTGTTTGAATTCAGGAGTTCAGGGACAGCCTGGGCAATGTAGCAAGATTCCATCTCAAAAAACATACAAACAAGAAAAAAAAAAAAAAAACAGGAGCCAAAACATCCTGGAACAGGAATTTGAGGCTCAAATGATGTACATTTCCAGCACCTTGACAATACCAAGGTCGCTCTGAATGGTGGGAACTGTTCTATAACATTCTTGGAGCCACGTTTCCTAAGTTTTACTTAATGCCAACAATGACTGGGCCTACAATTTCTCCTGATGTGCTTTGGTCCACAGTAGAAAGTTTCTACCAACTTCTGCTCTGGATGGAGATATCATCAGAGGCAGGAGTATGTTGCAGAGAGTCAAGTAAAATACTTGACTTCCTTTCTTCCAAACTAACCTTTGCTTATAAATGTTGGGCCCAAGGAAGGACTTCCATAGGTTTGTAAATTAGGTACTAAAGCAAACCAAGAGTGTTAGCAACCAGGAGGTATCATGAGGGTCCATGTTTTGCCTCACATTCCACATCAACTGTGTGTCAGTCAGTTTTCTGTTACTGTGACAAATACCTGAGATAACCAACTTATAAAGAGGATAGGTTTATTTGGAGTCGTAGTTTCATAAGTTTCATTCCATAGTTGCCTGGCCCTGTTGCCTTGGGCCTGTAAGGGCACAGTACAAAATGGCAGAAGCACATGGTGGAGGAGGCTGCTTATCCCTAAATATAGAACTCAGAAGCATTGCCCAGATGCTGACTTTCCCCCTTGCCATGTATCCCCGATAACTACTACTAAGTTTCACTTCTTTTGTGGTTGAATCTATTTTTATAAGTGTTTAACTTTAATTTCTCTTTAGCTCCTACAATATAGAAACCTTCCCTACTGGGCAAGGGAGACTCACCTTTGCCCTACTTTCTCCTGTTCAATGTTAGAGCCAAAGTCACTAGACACATCCCTTCACACTCATTTCTTAGAGCACCACGAAAAAAGGAGTCTGGTGGCCACGTTGGAATCCCAAGGCTGGCACCACACTGTCAACACCTGCCCAGTGCTTCTGGGGCTAATTCATCTTCCTAGCTAGGACTGGTAAGCCTGGCCAGCGGCATCGAAAAAAAAAATGTCCAACCAGTCAAATTTATTTCTTCTACTAGAAAAATAATTCCTATTTGGGAATCTCCTATTGAGGATTCAGAAATCTAATTCCTTCTGGAAGCACAGCATCTACTTAGAGAGCCAAAAGCAAAGCATACATTTTCTCCTTACCCTTTCCCACACAACACCACAGAACATAGTGAGGGCTATTCTGCGAATGTCCCGACACCTGCATTCATGGCCAATCTTCCTGCACTGATGGATTTTTGTGGGTCCAAGTCACCAATGGCACTAAGGAAGATTCAACTTGAGAGACTGGCAGATACAAATCTTTCTTCTGTCGTGGGCCACTGATTGTTACTCTGGTTCAGTGTTTGTTTCCTTTAAGGCACACAAATGTAATGGATTATCTAGGATAATTTTATCAGCAGAAGCACCATTTTAAATGCTAAATAAATACACATACACACCTCAACCCCTCCTTCCAGGTTGCATGCCTGCTTATCACTAAAATCACTGCCAAGAAAAAAATATGTATTGATATATGTGATTTTGGGGAGTGGGCCCCAAACCTTGCTAGGAGATGTTGAAATAGAATTGAAAGGGAATATAACTTAAAACACATTAAAACAATCTGGCTTTACCCCCATTTGTCCCTTCAGGGGTAAACCATCAGATGGAGACCATTGGGCACATAGACTGTTGTATTCTTACTCCACACTCTCCTGTTGAACTTCTGCAGCACACACAAGTCACCAAATCCTGAGGAGGAGGAATTTGTCAAAGGCTCCATTTATTTTTTTAAATTAATTAATTTATTCTAATTTGTTGTATATGACAGCAGAACACATTTCAATTCATAGTACACAGAGCACTATTTTTCATGTCTCTGGTTGTACACAAAATCACACCATACATGTACTTGGGTTAATGATCTCCGTTTCATTCCACCATCTTTCCTACGCCCCTACTTCCTCCCTTTTTCCTCCCTCCCCTTTGCCCTATGTAAAATTCCTCCATTCCTGCCCTGATTCTCCCCACCCCATCCAGATTATGGATCAGCATCCTCATATCAGAGAAAACATTTGGCATTTGGTTTTTTGGGATTGGCCTACTTCACTTAGCATGATATTCTCCATCCATTTACCTGAAAATGCCATGATTTTATTCTCTTTTAATGCTGATTAATAGTCCATTATATAAATATACCACAGTTTCTTTATCCATTCATCTGTTGAAGGGCATCTAGGTTGGTTCCACAATGTGGCTTTTGTGAATTGATGTGCTATAAACATTGATGTGGCTGTATGCCTGTAGTATACTGTTTTTAAGTCCTTTTGGTATAGACCAAGGGGTGGGATAGCTGGATCAAATGGTGGTTCCATTCCAAGTTTTCCAAGAAATCCACACTGCTTTCCAGAGTGTTTGCACCAATTTGCAGTCCCACCAGCAATGCATGAGTGTGCCTGTTTCCCCACATCCTCACCAACAATTCTTGTTGTTTGTATTCTTGATAGCTGCCATTCTGACTGGAGTGAGATGAAATCTTAGTTTTGATTTGTATTTCTCTAATTGCTAGAGATGTTGAACATTTGTTCATATATTTGTTGATTGATTGTATATCATCTTCTGAGAAGTGTCTGTTCAGTTCCTTGACCCATTTATTGATTGGGTTATTTGGCTTTTTTTTTTTAATGTTAAGATTTTTGAGTTCTTTACATATCCTAGAGTTTAGAGCTCTATCTGATGTGTGTGTGGTAAAAATTTACTTCCATTCTGTAGGCTTTGTATTCACCTACCTGATTGTTTATTTTGCTGAGAAGAAGCCTTTTGTTTGAATCCATCCCATTTATTGATTCTTGCACTTTATTTCTTGCACTATAGGAGTCTTAGTAAGGAAGTTGGAAAGGCCCCAACTATTAAGCCACTACCTTTTGACAGGATCACCTGTGTCAGATCCAACATGATTATCTTTTTTTCTTTTCTTTTATTTCTTTTTGCTGATACTAGGGATCTGGAGATCAAACCCAAAGGTACTGAGCTACCTCCCCAGTCCTTTTTTTAATCTTTTCATTTTTAAACAAGGTCTCACTAAGTTGCCCAGGCTGGCCTCAAACTGGGGATCCTCCTGCCTCAGCCTCCTGAATAGCTAGGATTACAGATGTAATCCTAGCAGCTACCACCAGCTATCATCATGTTCATAAAGGTCTCTATAGAATTATTCCATTCCTCATCTCTTTCCTTTAATGACATAAAAGAGGATAATCTGGAGAAAGTTTTTCAGATTCTCCTCTCCATGTGATACCACTCTTTTGGGTTGATTATTTGTTTTTCCCCGCCTCTGTACTCCAAATTCATATGTTGAAGCCCTCCCACCCTTGACTTGTATTTGTGTAAACGACCTATAAAGAAGTAATTAAGGTTAAATTAGGTCATTAAGTTGGGACTCTAACCAATAAGGCAATAGGGTATTATCCAAGGAGATACTGAAGAGCTCTTATTCTGCCCTCTCCTTCCTGTCTGCCCCTCCCATCACATATGTGGATAAAGGAAGTCACATGAGCATATAGCAAGATGGTGGCTGTGTACAAGCCAGAAGAGAGCCCTCACTAGAAAATAAACCCTGCCAGATCCTGATTTTGGAGTTTCCAGTCTCGAAAGCAATGAGAAAATAAATGTATGCTATTTAAGTAACCCAGTCTGTGATACTTTGTTATAGCAGTCTTAGTAGACTAAAACAACTACTCATTGCATATGAGATGCTGTTTAATGAGCCAGGGCTTGGCCAGGTGCAGTGGTACACACCTGTAATCCTAGTGGCTCGGGAGGCTGAGGCAGGAGGATTGCAAGACCAAAGCCAGAGTCTGCAAATTAGCAAGGCCCAAAGCAACTGAGGGAGACCCTGACTCTAAATAAAATATCAAAAAAGGACTGGGGATGTGGCTCAGTGGTTAAGCATTCCTGGGCTCAATTCCTGGTACCCTCCCCCCCAAAAAAAGAGAGAGAGACAGAGAGAGTGAGCTCCAGGCCTCTTAGTAATAAGTAATAAAAAATTGGTACTTGCTTTTTGAAACAATAAGAAATTGTTTTAAAAGGATGTAGTTTGGGGCTCTCAAAACTGGTATAAAGCTGCAAAACATATTTGGTATAGCAAGAACCATAAAAGACCTAGAGGGAAGAGATGTCGTGCATCAAACAAAGCATCAGCATTGCTTCAGGCTCAGCATGATCAAGACTTCACTGTGGCGAAGACTGGAACTACCATGATCAATTTAACCTCTGAAAATCCCCTGCATCACACGCATAGAATTCTCTATGTCACATGTCCAGAACTGAAAGTCCCCAAGAGTAAGCATCTGATTGGTCAAGTTCAGGTTATAACCCAGCCAATCTGGCTGTACAAGAGGCCTCCACAGTGGAGAGAGGCAGAGGGAGGTAGGAACCAGGATGCCTTCCTGCCCAGACAAGACTCAACAGGAGGATATTAGCCCCACTAAGGAAATTACATATTTATGGGGAAGGAAAATGAGCACACTATGGCTCATAACAGTAAGGTATCAGTGTGCTTCCAAAAGGATGTAGGTATTAAATATTGTGGTTCTATACTCAAGTCATGGCACATACATGTGGCATGTGAGCTGTTGAGAGGACCCAGGTAAAATTCTACTCTACTCGTGGAGAGTAGCTGTGGTCCTACTAAGCTTGACTTCCATGAGCTTTGATTTCAACATATTCTTGAACCACCCTTTTCTCATATTTCTCAAGGCAATGAACAGCTTGATATCCCTGTGAACATCCTCCATGCTTGAACTTGGCATACGTGTTGTACTGGACAGGTTTTTCACTATCCCGTTTCTGAGCTTGGCTTTTTACAAGGCTCAGTGATTTTTATAAGCATTTATCAACCTAGATCTTAGTGTAGGTGGCTTCTACGAGTGTCCTGAGATAAGAAAGTAATGTTCTGTGGCCACAGATGACTCAGTCCACCAAAGCAGAAAGAAACTGATTCATCCCTCGTGAATCTCTCTGGACTGACTCCACATCATATTGGGAGGACCAGTGGACAACACACCAGAGGACATCATGTCTTCTACTTCTCAATGACCAAGTGACACATATTTCATGAGAGCCATTTTTCTATAAGATGTACCATTTCTCAGAAAGAACAGACACTGTGAAGTAATAGGACAATACTTTCTTGTCATGTAGACTTTTTTATCTTATGTATATTGAAAGATCTGTTTTAGTCTTATTTAGGCATGAGTTTTATAATGTATCCCTTTCATGCAGATCTAAAAAGGAAAACATAAGCGAAACAAATTGCAAACTTCTTCACATGCATGCTCTGACTCTTCTGAGTTGTTTTTTTTTGACTCAGATTCACTGATAACTGTTTTGCTACAAAACCTGTCCTATGTGCCATGAAGCATTTTAATGATACAGCATTTCTTAAAAGAATCCATCAAAGAGCTAAAAGCCATTGGTGGGCTGGGGATGTGGCTCAAGCTGTAGCGCGCTCGCCTGGCGTGCGTGCGGCCCGGGTTCAATCCTCAGCACCACATACAAAGATGTTGTGTCCCCCGAAAACTAAAAAATAAATATTAAAATTCTCTCTCTCTCTCTCTCTCTTAAAAAATAAAAATTAAATAAAAGCCATTGGTGCTGCGTACTTAAGCTAGCTCTGACATTATTTAGAGTTTCTTTCAAATTCCAGGTTAGGAATTGCTAACCCCATCGGATTCACCAATTTTCTCTTTCCTCTTCCCCACGAGATAATTTGTACTTGAGGAATTATGAGTGCTCCACGATTGTCCCTGGGACTTTTCTCAGCTGCTACTTATTCCATAGATTTGGATGCTGACCTTGTTAAAGATTAGGGGATAGCAACTGAGTAACCATTGATGGCTGACTGACAGCGATCATAAAACACTGAATGTAAGATATATGTAAATTTCAGAAGCACTAAAACTTTAGAAAATGGGATTATAGAGTCAATTAAAAATAAAAGGTAAAGGTCCTTTTGAAACTTAGCAGTAATGCAAAATGAGTGAAGAAATATTGTGTCTTATAACAGTTGGTGCCACACAGAACATGGGCAGGAAGAGTAGTTCCATGATAATGAGTTGATTTTGAATCCACATTTCTTTCATAGGCCTCATCACACCATTAAATGTTAGAGTGATCCATCTGTATTCTGTCCCTCTCACTGTTCTGGGGTCTAATCTTATCCTTCACACCAAGACTTTCCTGAGCTTGAGCTTGGCGGAGGTAAAGGTACTTTGATTTGAAAAGTTGATATCAGTGAGCAGGCAGGTTTGGGGGTATCCTTGGATACTAGGATAGGAGAGGACCAGACTGGGGTCTGGGTTCTAAAGGATTTTTTTTTAATAGGCCAGAGCATAGGTGGTTGAACCAAGTTTAAGGGCAAAACAGTTAGCATTAGCCAAGGACACATGGGGAGTCCAGAGAGATTTGCAAATTAAGCCACAGGCAACAATATCTGAGCACATCAGCAAGTCTTTGTTACTGATTTCATCTATGCTTCCTGGCAGCGCAAAGGCTGGGTAGGGCCTGTGTTGGCCTATGTCTAAAGAAATGGCCAGTGGTGAAGGGGACTGAACCAGGTGTAGAGTTTGACAGGTCCTGAGGCACATGTGGAGTTAACAGCATCTACTAGTCTTTGAACATATGGTACAATAGAGGGTTCTTTCTCTGGCTCTCAAAAGTATTTCCTGATCATGTTCCATGGTCACACTGGATCACCCTGTCTGGTCTCAGGGGACAGCTTAATTCCACATGTAGAAACAACCATGGATGTATTTTCTTCTAATGTTGTTGAACCCAATCAAAGATTATGACAACTTGAAACAAAAAAATGAACCTTTCTTCAAGGCATGGCCACCCCACCTCCACACACACACAGCTGGAGTTTCCTGCTAACAGGATCCTTGAGTATTTGGAGGTCCTGGCCAACTGACAAAACAATTTGCTCATGATGGTGGCTTAATGACAAAGAGGAAATCTCTTATGGACTGCTGGGGTAGCAAAACCTGTCCAAAGAACACAGCTTTGTGTTGCTGTAGCCACAGGGAACAACTGGGCTAGGGATTCTTTTTATTTTCCACTGTGAATGTTCCAAAGATGACAAGCTCTGCAGGAAATCCTGGGTCCTACATAGACACATATATCCCTGCTGCTGGTGTCATTCAGTCCTAATCAAGTCCTACATCACCAAAGGGCTTATCCGCAATGGAAAGGAAGAAAAACAAAACTCAGGTTGCAAATAAATCCCCGCCTACAACTTGCTTTTGACAGCATTTCCCAGCGCTCTCCAGGAGAGAGGAAGCGTTGAAAATGTTCAGTGTAAGCAGCAGCAGGACAGAGAGCTTGCAGGGAAGTGAGCTTGTATTTAAAGGATTGTTTTATTTTCATAACTTAAGTTTAGTTCATTTTGGTAAGCCTTATGGATTGGATCAAAAAATTAAGTTTTTGACCTGGAAGTCAATCTTTTCTAGAAGTTGAAGAAAAAGGACACTGTGTACTGGTATGAATATTAAATAAGGTGATGGGAGGCCATTCTTTTGGACTAAGCTTCTGTACTAGGCCCCCAAACCAGACCAAACCAAAATGAAGTCACTCATGCTAAATGCTACATCATCAAACTGAAACTTTAAAGAAGCAGGTAGATTGCCCAAACTAGTTTTTCCTAAAAAAACAGGAGATTTTGATCTACCTGATTCAATGCAATAAAAATGTCCCCCTGACTTAATCCTTACCCCCCCAAAAAAAAATCTTATTTTAACCATGTTAATCATCTTTCTGTCACTATGACAAAATACCTGACAATAAGCTTATAAAGAGTAAAGGTTTATTTTGACTCATAGCTGTGGAGGTTTCAGTCCATGACCAATTGGCCACATTGCTTTGGAACTACTGTGAGGCAGCACATCATGGCAGGAAGCATATGATGGAGCAAACTGCACATGGTGGCAGCCAGGAAGCCAACAGAGAGAAAGGACAAGACCAGAGTCCCACAGTCCCTTTCAAGAGAATGCCTCCAATAACCTAAAGATCTCCCATTAGGCTCCACTTCTTAAAGGTTCCACAACCTCCCCATAGCATCATGGGTTGGTGACCAAGCTGGTGACACATAAGTCGTTGGGGGACACTTATCCAAATCAGGTTTTCTTTCCCGTGTGTCCTGTTTCTTTGTTCCCGTATTACAAAATCCACTGTTTGGCTATTGCCCTTGGAGAACACTCATTCCATTTTGCAGAACGGAGGCCGCTCTAATGCATGAATTACAAATAAAAGCCAATCCTATCTTTAATAAATCTGTTGTGATTTCATCTTTTAGCACAAATACGTATTTTCTAACCTCCTATGACATAAACTGAATTTGTTAGCAGAAATCATCAAAGGTTTATCTACTTTAGCAGAAATCATCAAAGGTTTATCTACTTTACACCAGGCCAGAATATCTTCCATGAATTTATTTACAATTTCCTTGGTTTTTTTCCCCCATTTTTCTTGATGGGGTGATCTCTTCCTTGAGTACATTATGTGACATAAAAGCGTCTTAGCAGACTAGAGTGAGTGCATAGAGAGAGTGCGTCTCTATTGACCTGTAAGAATGAGACATGGTGTTGGGAGAAGTCATGTGGCAGGGGACTATGGACAACTCCAGGAGTTCAGAATGTCTCCCTGTTGATAGCCATTGAGGAAATAGGGACATCAGTCCTACAACCTCAAAAAACCCAAATTCCGTGTGAGCTTGGAAAAAGACCCAGAGCTCTAGGAAGGAATAAACCCCTAGCTGATGTCTTCGTCATGTTTTTCTATCACAATGTAGCAAGGAAACACATTCTCTATGCATAAAGTTTTGAAGGACATATTATATATGGCGAATTTTGTTAATAAATGTCTCTATATTGCCCTCCAAAGCCATAACAATTCACACTCTCCTCATGATGGGTCACTGTAGAGAAGTTTCATCCCCACCACTTATTAGTGCTTGATATGAGCATGTCTCTGTTCACTAATGAAGTTGAGCATCTTATATTTTTAGGTCCTTGGTTTTCTTCTTCAATAAAATATTTTTCTGTGGTATTTTTCTCATTATTCCATTGGGTTTTTTAGGCTTTTTAAATTTGATTTATAAAAATTATTTTATAAATATTGAATATGAATCCCTTTTCTATTATATATGCAAATATATGGAATATATATACTATGTATTTTATATTTGCATCTCATATTTTTTCTAGAATTTCTTTGTTTTTCTTGTCATGCAGAAGCACTGTGAAGTAAAATTTATAATTTTTATCTGTTTTGGTTTTTTTTAAAGACCTTCCTATTTCCAGATTATTTTAAATATCCTTTTATATTTTCTCAGAATTTTTTTTATAGTTTCGTTCCTATGCTTTTTGCTTCCATCCCATCTGGAATTGAGTTTTGGGCCATCCACTCTCCACCCACCCCAGTCTGGTATTCACTCCCACCATTTACCTGATAGTGCCCTGGGCCAGGTCCCCAGCAATTTCTGTGCTGCTGAATCAAAAAGACAGTTCTACAGCCTCATCCTACTTCACATCTCAGCATCTTTTGTTGAGCTGAACACAAATTTCTTTTTTTCTTTTTCTTTTTAGACACTTCCCTCTCTTGGCCTGTAGCACAGCATCATTTCCTGACTTTCCCTCCGTCTCACTTGCCTTGTTGACCTCCTTTGTTGGATCATCTTCCTTTACACCATCTCTAAATGTTGGCATTTCTCAAAATTGGGTTCTGGATCATCTTTCCTTTCTCTTCCTTGGGGACCTGAGTTTTATATGATATCTAAAATGATTCCTCTCTGACATCTCCAGCACAATGTCTTTCCTGAGCTGAAGTCTGTTGTCCCCACACATCCCTCACACTTTGGATTATCCACAGCCATCCCAAATGGAAAGTGCTCAACACAGAACCCTGGATTCTTGTCCTCTCTTCCAAACTTGTTTTCTCTTGAGGTTTCATTGCCATCTGTTTCCTTGGCTCAGCCCAGATGCCTGGGCATCATTTTTGATTTCCCCCTTCCCTCTACCTCGATATTTAATCATTCAAATCTGTCAGCTTTATCTACCAAATATATCTTGATTGGATCTGCTGCCCTTCATCTCCACGATCACCTCTTCTTCCAGGAGACACTCTTCCCTCTCCCTGAGGCCTTTGCACTGATTTCTGCAGCATGAAGTGACTTCATCCTCACTTCATAAAATAATTATGTATTAAAAAGATGTCACATTTGCCCCTGCTTTAAATGGGATTTCCCATTGTACTCACCACAATGCAAACTCAATTGCAGGGTCTCCAAGACCTTACCTGGCCTGGACCTTAATTCACCACCCCCATCTCAACCTATTGCCCACCTTGCTCCTGGGTCTTCTTTCAGATCTTGGAATAAACCCAGATCCTCTCTTAGGGGCTGTGTGAGTTTCCTAGGGCTTCTGGAACCAAGCATCACAAACCCAGGGACTTAAAACAACAGAAATAGATTCTCTCACGTTTCGGGGACCTGAAATCCTAAATCAAGTATTTTGTAGTTGAAAAACTGTATTTAGGAGTGGAAAAAAAAAACACTTCTTATTTCCTGCCTAAAAGAACTGAATATCCTCAGTAAGATACGCTATTTGTTTTCTTTTTGTAAAGAGCAAAATCACTATTATGGAACAAAGACCAGAGAAAAATATTTGTCATATTTATACAAAAGTAGAATTTGAGATCTAGATGACTGATCTGATGGGTATGAATCGTCTCATATCAGGTGAATTTTCGTTGACCTGTTCGAATATCCTAAGCTCTATTTTTATTTTTTTTAAGTTTCATCATTTCTGGAGGCTTATTGACCATGGTAAAAAGTGGCAACTCTTCCTAACTCTGCCGCACCACAGGGCTTGGCCCTCCCCCAGGCCACGTGCCTGTGCATTTGCACTCCCTGTGTTTTGAGAGGGCCTGCTTTTCCTCTGAAAGGCTTTTGGGATCTGGACAGATAGACCCTCCTGAGCTGTCTCCTCCTGAGCATATAAGTGAAGGGTTATCTCCTCTCAGTAAACACAGCATCTCTCTCAGCAGGGCAGCCAATCACCTCCCAGAAGAACTGGGAAGTCTCCAGTGGGAAAAGGAAACCATTCCCTAAATAAACAGCCCAGAGCCAGAACCTCCTGGAGAGGTTTGGGGGTCACTTGTATCCTCCCCAACGCCATCGTACCCACAAGTGGCATTAGGCAGGGAGGGCTCTTCAGACAGCAGTCCCCACTGTTCCCTGTGGCAGAGGAGTTGAGTTGGAGGTAGTGGGAGGCTTCACCAGGCCTATCTGGAGAACAGGGTGCTGAGGTTTGCTTCCATGGTTTCCAGAACCAGCCCGACCTCACCCTGTTCCAGAGGAAAGGGCCTCAATGAGCCGCAGCTGCCTTGTTGAGAGCCACACAAAGGTCCAGTGCCACGCCAGCCCTCCAAATGCTTTCTTTTATTTATTTTTTCCTCCAAAGGCTTTCTGAGCAGCTGGCAGCCCACATTTTCATCTGCTTTTTAGATACTTGGTCTTCACACCTCCACCTCCTGCTACCTTCTGCCCTCAGGACTAGATGAAGCACTCCTAGCTGGTTCTGTGAGGGTGCTCCACCCACAACAAATGAGTCCAGTGGGTGGGAGAAAAGTTAATTATTCTTAATGACAGGGCTGGCTCGACCCTCTGACAGGCTGATTTATATTTTAACACACCCAGAGAAAGCAGAGTGTACAGGATTTCCCACTCATGACTTGTGACACAGGTCTGTTAGTGAGGCAGAGGATACAATTGGTACTAAACCATATACCTCCTCTGTCCTGGAGGAAGTGAGAGGAGACAACAGGGAAGGTAATATTTACTGACTGTCTGCTGTGCACGGAGAGCTGCACTGAGCCGTTCCAAGTGCTGTCCTTTCTATCTACAGTCTCTCAACAACCTGGCAAGGTGGGCATCATCAACCCTCCTTCCTAGATGTGAGACGGAGTCACTTGCCACCATCCTCATGCCCCAATACTAGATGTGTCCAAACATCCAACTGCCCCAGAAATTTTCATGAGGATCCATTTTAAAAATCAGACCATTGTCCTCAGTGAGAGACCATCTGCCGTGGTGTGTGGTGTGGGGTGGTGATGGGCTCTGCCTGCTGGGCCGTGAACAACGAGTCTGTGACATCATGGTGGCCTTGACCATGAGATAAGGACAGGGTGGGAGTGAAGGGCACCCGTGAATGCGTCACAAATCACTCAGTCAGAAGATACTTTGTGTTGTGAAAATCTCAGAAATTCATGAAACAAAGGTCATTCACAATTGAATAAGAGCTACTGCAGATCCATGGGCTAAAGAAGAAATCTCAGAAATGAATGAAGAGAGACGGTCAAAGCTGGGGGTTGGGAGCAGGAAGCTGTGTGCAACATTGGAAGAAAGGCACATGCAAATGGATTTCTGTTTTTGGAGAGAGAGCCAATAAGCTGGTTTTTGTTTTCTTCTTTAACAAACAAACAAAAAAAAATCAGCTTTTTATTTTAGAAGATTTTCTAAAAGTCCCGTATGCCCACCTCCAGTTAATGTTATTGTTCACATTTGTCACAACTCATGAGCCAATATCGACTCGTTATTATTAAAGTCTCTATTTTACTAATATGTCTGTAGTTTCTACCTCAGACAGAATGTCTTCATTCTGTTCTAGGATCTCTTCCAGAGGACTGTGTAACATGGAGTCATCTCCTTCAGCTCCTATTAACTCAGGCAGTTTCCTCAGACTTTTCTTGGTTTTGATGATCTTGACAGTTACAAGGAGTACACACCCAAGAATCTTAAAGCATTTCTCTCCCTCATAGTTAGACAGGTGTTATGGGTTTGAAGGAGGAAGACCACCAGGATAAGTTGTCATTCACATTACACCATCTCAAGAGCACACCCTATGGACATGAGATGCTGAGGTTGACCTGAGCAAGGTAGGGCTGCTCATGTTTCTCCATGGAGAGTCCCTCTCCTCACACTCCCTCTGCGGACTGGGCACTTAGGAAGGAAGTAACTGCACAGCTCACCCTAAAGGGTCGGGGAGCTATGTTCCACCTCCTCCGAGAGGGAGAATCTACATAAGCGATTTGGAATTCTTTTGCATGAGAGATTTGTATGTTCTCCCCTCTTTATTTATTTATTCCATCATTGATTTATATATGACTCATGGATACTTACATTTTAATTGGAATAAATATGTATAAACAACACAATGCTATTTATTTTGTTGTTCAAATTATTCTAGCTTTGGCCTTTGGGCATTCTTTCAAATTGGCTCTTTGTCCCTGTAATGTACCCTGATTATTATGTGTGAGTTTTGCCATTTGGTTGTTTCTAAGGAGGCTGTTCTTTGGTTGTTTTTTTTTTTTTTTTTTTTTGACTCTGTTGTTACTTTGTGGCATTACAAAATGCTCTAAGCTCATCTTGCATATTCTCTGTACCAGCCTTAGAAACAGCCATTTTGCTGGTTCCTTTTATTGAAGAATGATATAAATAACCAAGATCTGCTTATTAAGGGGCATGCTTGTTATTACTAGGAAATTGTTATTTCTGTATTTTTTCAGAAAGATGTAACTGAGAAAATAAATGTATGTAATAACACGTGTATATAACTATCTGTATCTAAATTAAGCTAAACAGTTCAATTCACAATAGCCAACCTATGGAGCCAGCATAGGTGCCCCTTGACAGATGAATAAAGAAAGAAAATATGGAATATATACACAATGGAACATTACTCAGCCATGAAGAAGAATGACTTTATGGTATTTGCTGGTAAATGGATGGAACTGGAGAATATAAGCCAGTCCCCAAAAGTCAAAAATTGATATTTTCTCTGATATACAGAAGCTAATCTAAAATAAGGAAGGATATTAAAAAAAGAATAGAAGAAAGATCAGTGTAGGAGATAGAGGGGGATGAAGGGAAGGGAGAAGAAATAAGATAGGGAAAGACAGTGAAATTAATCTGACCTAACTTTCCTACGTACATATGTGAATATACTACAGTGAATCTCACCATCATGTACATCCACAAGACACTTATTACAAAAAAAAAGACAACTATAAGTAAATAGCAGAAAGATCCGTAGAGTAGAGGCAAAGGGCTAGGAGGAAAGGAGAGTAAGGGGAAGTACGAGGGGCTGAATTAGAACAAATTACATTCCATGGTTTTATAATTGTCAAAATGAATTCTATTGTAATTTATAATTAAAAAGAATCAATAGATTAATTGATTAATTAATTAATCAATAGATTAATTAAGCTAAATCTAAGTTCATACCAATGTCTCCAAATTCATTCTGGTACTACATGAAACATTCTAGCCTTTTCTTCTTGCTTCTCTGTAACCTCACAATCTAACCATGAGAGATCTGGCTTCTGCCATCTGTCAGGCATTTACTTCATGCTTTAATTCTGGTATACCTGTCTAGTGGTTGGGAATTTTTAACTCATTTCCCCATGACAAACAACTTTTCCAATTAACATAAAATGCTTATGAGCAGCTTCTATATTGAAATTAAATCCCTATGTTGTAAATTTTTATGGGCTTTGACAAATGAATACATAGTGTAAAGTGTCCACCATTAAAGAATACGTTCATCATTCTAAAAAAAATCCTTGTGCTTCATCTATCCCACCTCCCCCTGTATTTTTTGTGGGGTTTTCTTTTCATTTTTTAAATAAACAGATATCTTAGATGAATACCAAATAAGGATTTATAGGTAATTAGAAACCAATATAATCTTCAATTGCTTTGCATAATATATTTATAAAAAGGTTTTTAAGAGAAAAAAAGAGTTATCTTATTACAGAATATGTTGATTTTGTCCTATACTTATTATAACTTACAGGTTAAAACTTCTTATTTGTGATCATGGTGGCCTTTCAGAGTAAAGAGAGCTAAATTCTAGAAATATCATTACTCTAGGAGGGGTCAAGGGTATGCCAAGCAAACAATCAATACTTCACTGAGTACAAAACAGAACAATACTGTACAAGTTTAAATGTGAATCCAATATTGGGTTTAAACTGGTTGAAACAATACTGGTTTGATCATGGATCCAACTTCTCACTGTACAAATAAAACTTCAGAACATTCATGAATCTGGTGGCTTAAACTTCTTCTGCCATGCAAATAACTCTTGCCCCTCCCCTTCCATTTTTCAAAAAGGGTAAGTCATATTTAATTACAAACCCCAAAATTTTGCAACAAAGGCATTATTAAGCCCACTTTGCAGTCAAGATTGGAGCAAAATGCAAAGGATAATTTATTTACCCCATGCTAGTAGTCTATTGCTATTTTTCATTGACTGCAGTTTTATGGTCTCAGGAGCGAGTCTCCTGGTGGTAAAACTTTTATGAGTTACATTAATTCAGTGTCCTTGGCTGTCATGTTTCTCAACTTGCTGTCAAGTCACAAAACTATATTTTTAGGATATTTACAAGGGCAGCAATGTGGGGATTTATTAAGTCAAATTTGTAGCAAGACTTCCTGAGAAACTAGAGCAGGTGGATTCTGCAAAACACACACAGACACATGCCCATGCCCATGCACAGCCTTGTATGTAAGAGGCTCTGAGGTGAATCCTTTAGGAAGGCCGCCATGTCCCAAGAACAGCATTTCCCAGGTAACTGATGATTCCCATGCTGGAGTTTCCTCCTTTGGGGTCACATCGGCTTCACTGTAGGTGGCAATAGGGACGTTGTAGTAGTGAAGGCAGAAGAATTGGAGGGGAAAAAGGGGGAAGGTGAGTTGGCAGAAAGGAAGTAATGAGGCCCAAAGCGATAGGAATGGACAAAGGAGGAGAAGTGGAAAAGGCTGAGCCGGGCAGGAAGGGAAAACCATTTCTTAAGTACTTGCTATGTCTCCAAGTCATGGGCTGGTTGTTTCCCCTCCATTATCCCATGTGTTCCTCATGGATAGGTGACAAGAAGGATGACATCAGTGACTACAAATGCGGAAGAGAAAAAAAAATGAAGGGGGAAATCAGGAAGAGTGAAAGCAGCAAATTGCTTCTTCCAATGTGACCATTTTTCATTTATTTATTTTTATTTAACCTGGTTAAAATGTTCTGTCTCTGATCATAGACAATCAATGTCTACATTTATTATTGTGTTATTAGTGCCTAACCCTGAACACTACTCAGGACCCTGGGCTCTTCTTTTATAGGCCCTTCCTCCATTAAAAAAATAAATAAATAAAGTAACCCCCCCGCCCAAAAAAAAGTTGAAATTCTACTTGGTGGCCATGTTAGGGCAAAGGTGAATATATTAATATTATACACTAAAACATCTTCTGATTTTAAAGAAAATTAAAGCAGTTTTGTGGACCCCTGAAGCTGTCGTGGACCCTTGACTCCATCTTCACTGGGCCGGATGAATTCGTGAGTCAGCTCTGACAATGCCCTGTGTCTATTGATTGGCACAGCCTGCATGTCACCCACATGGTTACTGAGTCCTGATTCTTAGAGGGGAGGATCCATGCTGTGTGTGACCAGGAGGTTATTTTCTTAATGCTAAGTGCCAGTGGTTGAAACCAGCTGATCTCCATTGGCAAGGTCTTTATCTTAAGTTCCAGCTGAGGCTATGTGCACAATTTACACCACAAAGTTTACAAAAGCAACATTTGTGTTGCTGCAAGACGCATTTACTCAGAAAGAAGAGTTCTGCTCATTGTTACCGTAGCCCAGCTTTATCCTGTGCACATTTCTGCCCAATAGAAACCACCACTTGGCACAGAGCAAAATGACCTGGAATAGATAAGGTATCAGAGGAACAGAGACTTATCATTCTTTCTTCTCTGAAGATTCTGAGGATGTCCCCATTGAGAGAGAGAGAGAGAGAGAGAGAGAGAGAGAGAGAGAGAGAGAGAGAGAAGTAAGATAAGATAAAAGAGAAAGCAAATTCCAAAGACTTTCCTTTCCTTCTTGGGTCTAGAGTTTTTTGTAGTTCTCAGCTTTTGTTATTAGGAGAGTCTTCAGAAGAAAATAAATCATATATTTACCAAATTAATCTAACATGAAAATACTTATTATTGTAAATCAAATGACTAGAAAAGTTCATGAAGGAACCTTAGGATGATTATTTGTTAAAGTAATAAAATCCTTCCCTGTGGCCCTTCTGTGGGCTGTGGCAGAGGACTGAACAGTGTACAGTGAGTGCCCTTCAAAGTAGAACCCACGAGGGAGGCGAGTGCAAAAAGACATTTATTTTGCATCTAAATTGCAAATTATTTTATCCAGATCTTTGCACAACTCATGCCTTATCTTTGAGGACTTGGCACAATATTCCAGCCTAGAAAGAGAGATTTGCTGACATTGCTCGAATTTGTTTTGCCACTTCCCTAATTTATTTTCCTGATAGTACTTGTCATCACCTGAAGTTATTCAGATAGCTGTTTATTGGTGGTTGGTCCATTTGTTTGTCATTTGGCTTCCACTACTGGAGTTTAAGCACCATAAGAGCAAATAATGCATACGTCCTGTTCACTGCTGAATTTTCAGGGCCTACAATAGTGCTGTTGACTATTTAATGACTGAAATATGGATTGAATGCATAAGTCGAAGTCCGCTGCTGACATCCCTGGAAACACACATCTGCCTATTTCTGGGGGCTAACAAGGAGCCTGCTGGATCTCAGTGTGTTAGAGCTGAAGATCCTAGACAGTCACCTGACACCACTCACTGCACAGCCTCAGACGGTGCAGGGAGGCCTAGAAAGTAAGAATTGCTCATGCCAGAACCACTCGGGGGTTCAAAGGGCCCAGCTGTTTCTAATTCCCGAGGTAGACCTCAAACCATGATTCTGAAATAAAGGCATATGAAAATCAAACAGAGGGCTGAGCAAAGTCATCTTCTCTAAGATAAATAACAGTCTGTCTGCTCTCAAACAGCCGAAATTAATCAAGGCAAGACCATCCCAACACCCAAACAAGCCACTCTTGCTCTCTGAGCTTTCAACCTAAGCCAGGGATCTCCTCATTCTCATTCCTCAACTCAAGGGTGGCAAAAAAAAAAAGCCAAATTTTCCTGAGTTTACCATGTCTTGGGCATTGCTCAGGGTTTTACATTCCTCATCTGTTATCTCCATGTTAAAGGGGAATTTAGGCTTAATGACATTAGATGATTTGCCTGAGGTCGCACAGCTAATAATAGCAGAGTGTGGGTACCTTCTCAGGCTGTCTGACACCAAAACCTGTATTGGAGGAAGAGCATGAGAAAAAGATTAACATTAAACAGGGACGAGAGGTGGGAAGGAAAGGGAGAGAGAAGGGAAATTGCATGGAAATGGAAGGTGACCCTCATTGTTATACAAAATTACATATAAGAGGATGTGAGGGGAAAGGGGAAAAATATCAAGGGAGAGAAATGAATTACAGTAGAAGGGGTAGAGATAGAAGATGGGAGGGGAGGGGAGGGGAGAGAGGATAGTAGAGGATAGGAAAGGTAGCAGAATACAACAGTCACTAGTATGGCAATATGTAAAAACGTGGATGTGTAACCGATGTGATTCTGCAATCTGTATATGGGGTAAAAATGGGAGTTCATAACCCACTTGAATCAAATGTATGAAATATGATATTTCAAGAGCTTTGTAATGTTTTGAACAACCAATAAAAAAAATTTTAAAAAGATTGTTTTTTTTAACTTATATTTTAAATAGATAATAAATGCAAAAGCTATATATAGGTTTCCTATAAAAACTACCTCCTACCTATAGCCCAATTTCTCTTCCCAAAGGCAACCAATATAAGCTTCCTGAGGCTCTTTCAAGAGGTATTTTATGCAGATACAAGGCAAGAGAGGTGTATATGTGTGTGGGTGTCTGTGTGCCTGTATATATTTTTGTACTTTTTGCTCTGTAAAATGTCCAGCATATACAAATGTGGACAGAATCCTATAGAGGAACCCCAATGTTCACATGGCCTGTTCAAGGAGTATCAGAATAATCTTATCTCAACTACACCCCACTACCCTATCCCAGGCATCATTTCATTTCATTTATAACTATTTCTGTGTGTGTATGAGAAGAGGAAGACTCTTAAAACATAACCAAAATTAATAATCACCCCTGAAAATTAATAATTCCTTCATATTGTCAAATATCTAGTCAGTATATGAATTTTCAACATCTTGTAAATGTCATATTTTTTATAGTTTCTTTATTTGGATTATGTTTTTTAAATTTATTTTTAAAATTTTTTTGGCAGTACTGGGGATTGAATCAGGACTATTTTGCCACTGAGCTACATCCCTGGCCCTTTTTAGATGTTTATTCACCATGATATCTCACTGACCAAGACTGCCTGATTTAATCCACAGCAATCAGTAATCACAAAATACCACTAGTTTTGCATAAAAAGTACTTTTCTTGCTCACACTGTGTGTCCAGTACAGACTAGATGAACCTATTTATAGTCAGAGACCCAGCCTTCAGGGACCACCTTGACATGGCCATCTACTAACACTAGGTTGTGGCAAATTGCACACACACACACACACATACCTGTATTTAAAGCCTTTTACTCTCATTTTATTGGCCAAAGCAAGTCCTATAACCACCTGAGTCCAAAATTGGGCACTGCAATTCCAGGTGTGCCAAGAAGAGAATGGTTTACATCCTTCCATGCTGGGTATCAAATCCAAGGCCTCAGCATCCCGAGTAGCTGGAATTACAGGTGTGTGCCACTGCATGCATCAAGAGCTGCTTTTTGTTGCCCTCATTTCTATTGATTTTGTGTAATACATTTGCAAGTGAAGTAATGCAATACAGCCCCATGTACTAGAAGATCTCTGATTGGGCTGTGAGGTCAATTTGGGAACGTGAATGGGCAAATGTTCAGAGAGAGGCCATATTTTTTCAACCACAAAGCCCCCTGGCCTCTAATGTCCCAGACTTTGGCAGAAGAATCATTGCTCTGTAAGACAGACTTCCACCTTCTCACTTCAGGAGCCAAGATGATTTTGTTACCTACTGGCCAATTTAGCTTTTTTGGGTGCAACATCTGGAACAAATGCATAATTTGTTTGGTCACTTTTACAGAAAAATAAATAGTCTGTATTTTACAGATCCGGTGCAAGGTGCTGGTTTGTTTAGACAGAGATTTTTTTTTTCAGATTTGCAAAGCCAATAGAACTTGAAAATTTCAACATAAACAATGAAGAGATTAAAATAAACCATAATAGAGTTTAAGAGATAGGAACATTTTCTTCAACAGGAATTGTGAGCTCATTATTCTTCCTAAAAATGTAAACTGAATCAGTTAATGCCAAGTCAACAGATAGAGAACCAGAGGAATCCAGTACCTGTCTTATGTTCAAATATAGAATGTTTGGAAAACCAGTATGACCCGAGAGGCTGATATATGAGGATCACAAATTCAAGGACAGATCAGCAATTTAGCAAGACCCTCAGCAATTTAGGGAAACCCTCGGTTCAATCCTCAGTACACCCTGAAAGAAAAGTTTAGCGGTAGGAGGTGTGTTCTGTCTTTCTACTTGCTAGAATATAACCTCTCTCAAGTTACTTCCCATAATAGGGTTTTTTTTTTTTTAAGGAATAAAAGAAACAGAGATCTTATGGGAACCTAGCATGAAAACCAGTGTGCACCCAGACTTCAGTGGAAATGGAGCCATATGCTAAGCATCCTAGGAACCCATAGCAGCATTAGTGGGGTTTCTCATGGAAGAACCCAGGGGAAGAGTGAGTTATCTATGGTTAGTGATGAATCCTTGGTGGGATGGGTAGCGGTTGGGATTTCCTTCATGCCCTGAGATGGAATGATAACAGGTGACAATGTACAGTAAAGAAGCTAATCAAAGTATCAGTTGTCTTTTGAGGATCCAAGCTATGTGCTCACTGAAAAAATAGAGACTCTGAGGACAGATTAGTTAGATAACTTCTTACCTTAGCAAATTATGGCATGCCTCCAGATATTGGTGGTTGCTATTGTTTTGGGCAGTGCCGAGGAGTCAAACCCAGGGCCTCAGGCTAGGCAAGCACTCTACCACTAACTGACACTCTCAGCCCTAACAAATTATGGCATGAAAAAGACAAATCCCAGGTCTGGATCAGTCAGTTTAAAGAAAGGTTTTTTTTTCCCCAGAAACCATGATAGATTGTATTATTTACTTGAAATATTTGCAGTTCATGTCCACTAGGCTCACCCCCAGAGGGCCCAGCCCTGAGGCCCCACGGAATAGAAGGAAAGCACATCTTGCTTATCATGGTTTATCAAGTGATTTTTTTATATCTGATGGAATTTATATCATTCATTGCATGGTTCTGCCATTGCTTTGTTCCCTCTGCCATTAGACTAAGAGAAGCTGCTCCTTCAGACTGTTATCACAAAACAAAAACTACAGAACAAAGAGTGATCCGTTGCTAACAGGCCTATGAGCAAGAAACCAACATTGATGTTGTGGGGTGCTAGGATTTGGGGGGGCATTTACTATTGCAATATAATTTAGTTGAAGTTAATGTGTACAGACATTGGGACCAGAAAGGTGATGTCTATCAGCAAAAATTCTGAAATATGTAGCATATTGCCTACAATGTGAAATGTGGACCAAGTGAACTCGTGACGTGAGTCAAGTAGTGGGAGAATAAAACATGGGTGTCATAAGTCTTCTTCTATTGCTGGCATATGACAAGGACTATAAAAACAATGTAAGTTCCAAATAGAATGTGCAGCTTGGAAACAGAATTGAAAGGGAATTGCAGATAGTCCAAGGATTACAAAGTCAGAACGGGGGTAAAGAAGGTGAAATAAGAACTGGCTGGAAGGTGTTGGAGAAGAAATCCATCTCTAAATCCCTTCGCTCATGCTGCTCCCAGGCCCACTACTCCTTCCTTGCCTCTATGGTAAGTGCAAACAGAGAGTCATGTGTAGCACCAGGGAATGCCAGTCACAGTAATGGCTTCAGACACAGTCTATATGTCAAGTACTTCATGCAGAGATACCCTAGCCTTTTCCTCTCATTCAACACAATTGCACTGGTAGACAGACCCTTCCTCTCCAGTAGGAGATTCAAAAACTCTCTGGATCTCTGGAGAGGGAGAGAGAAAAGATCTTAAGATACTAACATTAGGGGATCCCCAACAAATGGTCCATCTACAACATCCCAGTATAATGGGAAAATGATCAAAATTATTATGAATTCAGAACTTCCAATCAGCCCTGTACTTCTTGGAGCCAAGAACTGATAGATAACTGAGAAGACTGAAAAACAAATAGAATAAAATGAACCTGGAGAAAATAAATAGTAGTATACACATACATGTTTATATAATGAAAGACTTTAAAAATTAGAAACATTTATGGTACATTATAATATCCTTACTAGTAAAATTATATATAATTAATATCCTCAAAGACATGAAATATTGCCTCCATAACATGTTTTTTTAATATTCATTTTTTAGTTGTAGGTGAACACAGAATATCTTTATTTCATTTTTATGTGATGCTAAGGATTGAACCCAGTGCCTCACAATGCCAGGCAAGCACTCTGCCACTGAGCCACAACCTCAGCCCCGAGGTTTTTTTTTTTCTAAAGAATCATTCAAACATCAAAAAAGAGATCGTGGAAATCCAAATATGATGACAAAAATAACTGCCTCAATAAAATGCATAGAAACTCAATTTGAGGAAATCCTCCAGAATGTTCAGAAATACCCACACAAAAAAAATGAAAAGCAGAAAATGAAGATAGTAAAATTAGAGAACCAAGAAGTCTGACACTTACATTTTAATAAATTAGAGAAAGTAAAGTAAGGAAATTGGAAATCATCAATGAAACGATTCAAGAAAATCCTTAAAACTTAAGGACATGCGTAACTTGAGGGGGCTACCAAGATTCATACCAAAGCACATCATGTGAAATTTCAAGTTACGGTAATCATTCCAAAGAACTTGTAAGTTCCCAGACAGTGTGGTTGGCTGGCTCCATTGTTTTGGGCCTGAGGAGAGGCAGAACATCAGGGTGAAAGGGCAGAGTAGAGGAAAACTTCTCAGATCGTAGCAACAGGGAAGCATAAAAAGAGAGAGAAAGAATACGTGGGAAAGAGGGGAAGGGGCCAGCACAAGAAGTACCCCTCTGGGACACATCCTCACTGATCTACTTCCTCCAACTGTGCCTGACTCCTATAATTTCTACCACTCCCAGCAGTGCATTCAGCTATCAATGAATTAATCCGTCAATGAGGTCAGAGCCCTCATGATCCAATCATTTCCCCAAAGTGCTCCCTCTGAACATTGCTGAATGAGGGACCAAGAGACTTTGGGGACATTCTGGATCCAAACCATATCAGGGCTTTAGACTTCTTAACAAAGACACTAAAAGCAAAAAGATTTTTAAAAAATGATGCATAACTTAGTATCCTGTACCCAAGAAAACTATCAATTGAATAGGAGTATAAAATAAAAGACCCCTTAAGACAAGGTCTCAGAATTGATCTTCTATAAAATCTTTCTCAGAAAGCTATAAAAGGAATCACACTACTAAAATTAGATAGTAAACCAAGAAAGAAAAGAAAATACATGAGAAAATCAACAAAGAAAGAGAAAAAGGCATCCTTGGGGTGATGAAGGGAGGCCCTGAGATGAGCAGAGAACACAATCCAGATGGAAGCACCCTCATCCAGAGATGTGCCCAGAGGGTTGTAAGCAGGATCTCTGCTGCCTTTCTTTAAAATCAAAGTCAGAGTGCCCAGCTAAGCTTATTTACTTATCTTGTCCATGTACTAATAGTTTTATTCTTTCTCCTCCATGGCCTACTGCTTGCATCAGCTGAGGTCCTCATTTTACCTCACAGAAATCATCTCCTGTAGCCTACTCCTGAACGGTGAAAGTCAGAACTGGAGAGATGAGAGCAGCTATCTTACTAGACCATGTCATTGCTGGACCCAGAACGTGTTCCACAATTTGATGCCTTAGCAATGTTTGAGCCCATTTTTCCAGGTTCAACCCTGGAATTGCCCACGAGCTTTCCAGAGGGATACTGCCTACACAGTAAATCTAAAAAAATTGCACCTGGAGATGAAAATTGAACCTATCTTCTCCCAGGAACCTGCTTTTTAATAACAATTGAGGTTGTGTTTGCTACT